>NW_027555958.1:475314656-475742156 GCF_003287225.1 Phascolarctos cinereus | reverse complement strand
TAATCCCGAAATAGCAAACTCACCCCCATGACAGTTGCCAGCAGCTTCTTGGCCAATCAACATGTCAGCTCAAGTAGATTTGATTTTTGAAAAGTCTCACCAACCCTAATAAAGATCAGCAATCATTAAAATTAACCACATGCTGATTTAATCAACATATAGCTTTGTTAATTACCAGCTCTTTCTTCATGTCCATCTGTTTTTAGGGTTTTAGTGAACCTGTACCAGATGTTCATGTAAATATAATAAGCTGGTTGCCATGTAAATATCACATTTTCAAGTGTGTTTGTATAACAGCCTTTCAATTTATGCAGGCTGTTGTCTTTACCATGTCTTTAGTGGCTTAAATACAAAACTGATAACTTTGTTAAATGTCCCATTGGACACGGGTTTCTGCCTTAAGGTTTTCCGTTATTTTGTTTTCCTCAATTGCCGCTCAGTAGGATTCGACCCCAGAGAGGCAGGAAAACATTTATCGGGGTACGCAGCAAATGGGATGATTCCATTCACACTTCGTTTAGGAGTAGCAAAAAATAATTACCAATTTCACAGTAAATATCATTCATTCTTCTCAGATGTCAAACATGTAAAGAGGCTCATGTATGCAGACAATTCAGCAACATAACACCATTGCTTTTAAACCTTCAGTCTGTCAGAGAGACCCATGTGCTGAGTTTGAGGAGGGGGGCAAACTGTGCTACTTGAGAATTTTCATGTAAAGTGCTGCCTATGAAACCTTGAAAGTCAACAAAAGGGAAGATGATAGAATGGGTCAGTAATGTGATTGGATATAGCAAATTAACTCCACTTTGGGCCTTTTTCCAGCAGAAATTGCATTCTTAAATAATCCTCTGTAGTATAAACAGCATCTTTAGAATGTGGAACATCAGTAGATAGTGTTTCGGTGACTATGAGTATTTAAAAAACCCAGACTTTGAGTCTGGGTGGTTAAAGATTCAACAATCAGGCAGAATCCAAGTCAGGGTGAACATTGAAAGGGAAATCAATTTAAAGAGCTTTGTATCAAAAGTAAATTGTAGAATGACTATTAATCCCTGAGATCATTCTCAATTTACCCGAATTTAGGAAGCCAGCAACTTAAATTTACTAACTCCAGTTAATGACAGTATTTTCCATGTAATCAGGAGAAAATAGAAATTAAAATTTGGAACATTGAAAGCAATTTGAATAAAATGCAAATCAAGTTGAAACTTTTTGAAAATCAACTCAAGAAATTTGAGGGGAGATGGAAAGGAGTGGGGTGAAATTATGCCACTGTGACATCACCAAGAAGACAAACCCTGAACATTTGTGTGTGGAGCTATTTCCTTGGAAGTAAATCATAAACGGGAATCCTTTAAATCTTGTCAATGCAATGGGGATCTGACTGTCCAAATCTTGTAGAGGGTGCTACAATCCCTAAAAGAAACTTGGGGTAATAATTGAATTTGGGGTGATTATTTAGGGTAATTTGGGGGATAATTTGGGCTAATAGTTTAAATTTGGGTAATAATTTAAAAATGATTAAGTTTAAAAACTAAAAGAGCAACAAAACTACGTATTCTAATTCCACAAGTTAAAAACAATAACCACGATAACAACACCAGCAACAGCAGCAATAGATTGGATATGCAGAGTGGCATGGGATGACATATGAAACAAGATTCATTGGAGGGGGGCAGGGAATCGGAAAATTGAAGGGGTCATCTGAGCTGGAGAAAATCTTCCGACGGGTACATTGTATTTAGTTGACTTCCAAGTGCTCCAGAGAGCTTTAAATCATCCTTCTTATTAACCACTCTCATCTAATGGACCACTGAACAATCATCACCCAATCAGAGATTGTCTTTAAATTCCAGTCAGCAAAGTCAAAAGCTTGGAGAGTGATGTTTTCTGAAATTCATTTTCCTTTGTATGTGCATGCATACACCTTTGGGCTTTTTGGGTTTTTTTTAAGCCCGTGACAGTGAAACTAGCAAAAGGCCATTTCTTTGTTTGAATTTTCAGGTTTTACTCATGTGACAGGAAAACATTAAGTGCAATAGCCATAGAGTCACAGAAAGTTAGAGTTCTGGTATATCTAAGAGATGATTTAGTTCGAACTTCTTATTTAGTACTTAAGGGGACTTGAGGCAGCTTCTTTACTTGCCAAGTGACGGGAGCCCAATCCGGAGCCCAGCTCATCTGACCCCCAGGCTGGCTCCTTCCATTGCATCCAGTGCAATCTAATGACAAGATCCTAACTCCTGACCCAGAAGGGATCTCACGAGCCCTTTCATCCTTTCTCTCACTTTTCTGAGAAGAAGAGGAAAAAGGCCCAGAGAGTTCAACTAAGTTGACAAGGTAAACAAGAGGAATGAACCTTCAGAGATGGCCTTGAATTCAGGTCTTCTAATTCCAGAGGCAGTGAATAGGCCAACAGCCACAAATGCATAGGTTTAGATCCAAAATGACCTCAGCAGTCTTCAGTTCCAGCCTTCAATTTACAGATGAAGCATTTGGGGCAAGTTACCCTGTGTGGCACAGCTATGAAATGTCTAAGGCACTTCAGCTCTTGCTGGATCCAAATTCATCAATCTACATTGTGCCAACTAGAAGCAATGCAGTACCCCCCAAAATGCTCTTACACATTGACTGATATAATATTTAAAATGGTCTTTGAGATGCTTAAAGGTCTATGTAAATGCTAGGTGTTTGTTGTTGTTGTTTTTATTTTTTTTTATCCATTATAATAGATGCTCACAAGGGTAGGCATTTTTTTTTCATTATTTTTACAACTATTCCTAGTAGCTAGTGTGGCTGTGGCACATAGGAGGCACTTATTAACTACATTGTTATTGTTGATTGACTCATGGTTTAATGATTTCTTAAGTGTGAGTACTCCCTACCCTCATGCAAATCAGATTTCCTCCTTATTCTCTGCTGGACTGTATTTCTCCATAACTTTACCATAGGAAATCTATTTAATGGGTTGGAAGTTTATCACCTTCATGGTAAGAAGGAGAAAAGAAATATAAAATAGTGGATAGAGTATTAGATTTTGAATGAATAATTGGGCTCAGATCGTATCTCTGACCCATCAATTGTGTGACCATGGACAGGTTTCTTAATTTTTCTTAGCCTCAGAGCAGAGACAAGTAGCAATTCATATTGGTGCCAAAAGTTCCCAGACCAATGACATCACAGGTTCTTGATGTGGCTTGTGTAATGTACCACTTCCAGTCCTCTTATTGTCTCTATTTCTCAAATAAAGACCTATCCCCTTTTCTGGGAAAATGAAGGGTTGAGGATTATGGTCTCAGGAATGAATTTTTATATAATTTCTTCCATAGAAACCATCCTTGTTAATATGAAGCAGCAATATACTTCCCCTGCTTCTGTGCCTGCCTCACTACTTAATAGATTATAAGCTCAATAGTAGTCAACACTAATATATGGAAGCCAAAAAGGTGAGTGAGACCATAAGCTACCTTAAGAGAGGAATGACTTCCAAGAACAAAGAGGCGAGAATCCCATTGGAATCTGCCTTGGCCAGAGAACATGCAGAGCATTCTGTTCATTTCTGGGCACCATGGTAAAGGAAGTAGATTTAGAATCTAAGGAACATCCAGAGGAGGGCAAGCAGAATGCCACAAAGGCCTGTAGTCCAAGCCAGAAGAAAATTTGCTAAAGGAACAGGGGATGCATATTCCACAGAAGAGAAGACTTTTCTTAGGATTGAGCTTAGAGTTTGGTGGTGGAGCATGAAAATTATCTTGAAGTATGTGAAAGTCTGTAGCATGGAAAAGAGATTAGAAACTGCTTAACCTTAGAATGTAGGATGAAAATCACTGAATAGCAGCTGCAAGCAGAAAAAAAAATAAACTAGGAGTCGGGGGGGCACAACATATTAATTAGTGATTACTATCGGTAATCCAATGTCTTGTTCACACCAGGGTAGCCTTCCTTCCTTCTCCTTACTTTCCTGCATTCTGGCTTCCCTGTATGTGTTATCTTCGTTCTTTAGAACATGACCACCTCTAAGGGAGGGACAGATTTTTGTTGCTGTTGCTGTTTGTGTTTGGAGCCTTTGTCTCAGTTTCACCATTTGTAAACTCAGGCCAATGCCACCTACCTCCCAGGGCGGTTTTGAGGAAAAAAAATGAAATGTTTGTCAAGTGCTTTGCAAACCTTAGAGCACTATATAAATGCTAGTTGTTCTTGTTGCTATTTTTCTCAATGCCTAACAGGAAGAGAGGAAAGCATGCTGTCCTACCTGGGCTTTGGCATCAGGCTCAAGCATTGCAGTCATATGACTTTCAATTGCTGCAGTGGTTTTTGGAGTTAATTTTTTTACAGTCAAGGGATCTGTTGATTTCTGGGCTCTGTTTATCTCACTTTGCATCAGTTCATCTAAGTCTCCTTTTGCTTTTCTGTATTTTTAATAGGAACTGATTTTTAATTAATTTTTTTTTTTTAGTTTTCAACATTCACTTCCATAAGCTTTTGAGTTCTAAATTTTCTCCCCTTCCCTCCCCAAGATGGAGTGCAATGTTTATAGGCTCTACATATACATTCCTGTTAAACATTTTCTCATTAGCCATGTTGTAAAGAAGAATTAGAACCAATAGGAGGAACCACAAGAAAGAAGAAACAAAATAAAATAAAACCAAAAAAAAAAAGCAAATAGTCTACTTCAATCTGCATTCGGGCTCCATGGTTCTTTTGCTGGATGTGGATAGCATTTTCCATTATAAGACTTTTGGAGGAGTCTTAGATCCTTCCATTGCTGAGAAGGGCTAAATCTATCAAAGTTAGTCATTACACAATGTGGCTGTTACCGTGTACAACATTGTCCTGGTTCTAGCTCACTTCACTCAGCATCAGTCCATACAAGTCTTTCCAGGTTTTTCTTAAGTCCACTTGCTCATCATTTTTTATAGCACAATAGTATTCATATACCACAACTTGTTCAGCCATTCCCCAATTGATGGATATCCCCTCAATTTCCAGTTCTTTGCCACCACAGAAAGAGCTGTTGTAAATATGTTTGTACATGTGAGTCCCTTTCCCATTTGTATGATCTCTTTGGGATGCTGCCCTAGAAGGGTCAAAGGGCATGCACATTTTTATAGCCCTTTGGGCATAGTTCACAGGAATTGTTTTTATGACACAGTATTATTCCACACACTCCAATTTGTCTAGCCATTCCTCAATCATCTGATAGCTATATTAGTTCCTATTTTCTTTTAGCTCTCAAATAATTTTTTGCTACTAAAAATGTCTGCATTGTCAAGATGAAGCTCAAGCCCCACATTCTTGTTAAACCTTCCCTGATCTATCCCCTACCCAGTGCCACCAGTTAGGGAAAGAGGCATATGACTTTCTTCTCTCCTGATACCATCCCTCCCCTGTAACAGCAATCCTAGCTTAGAAGCTTGGCTGAAACATCTCTCTCCTCTCTGCTGCCAAGTGCCCAAATGTCTATGTTCAGAATTGCTTGCTATTTGTACATATCTCACAGGGAAAGACCAGTCTCCTCAATCAGTGCAAACATATTCCTATGCAATTTCTTACTATCTCAGCCAGTTTTTGAAACATTTCTCAGTCCAAGGACTTCTAAAACTCTTGTAGTTGAATGATTAAAAAGAATGGTTAAGCAATTTACTTTCAGATAGCTTGGGGTGATTGATTAATTGGTTCAACTGCCAATGCTTTCATCCACAAAATATTTGTCACACAATTGTCTCCCTCCCATTCTCTCAGGGACTTTTAAGCTGACCCAAGAGCGAAAAGTTATTTCGTTGGAAACATGGAGGCCATGTTTCACCAGTAAGATAGAATGTTTGCCATTTTATTTTGTATTTACCAAGTCAGTATCCTGGCAGGGAGTACTTCTTTGGGTCTTACAGATTTTGTGATCAAAGAAATAATTATAATTGAATCAAGTTGCTTACATAAATATGCAGAGTAGCAACTCCATGTGAAGGCCAAGTATAATAATTACTTTAAATAAAAAATTAGTTAAGTCCAAAAGTCTATAAAACTTTGCCTACCTTTGACTCAGGAATATATCTAATAGGTCTACATCTCAAAGACATTTTAAAAAAGGGGAAAGGACATGTTTGTACAAAGATATTTATAGCAGCTTGTTTTGTGGTGGCAAAGAGTTGGAAATTGAGAGGATGCCTATCAATTGGGGAATGGCTGAACAAGTTATGGTATATGAATGACTATTATGATATAGCAAATGATGAACAGGCTGACTTTAGAAAAACCTGGAAAGACTTTATGGACTGATGCTGAGTGAAGTAAGCAGAACCAGGAGAATATCATATACAGTAACAGCAGTTTCTGTAATGAAGAATTGTAAATGCCCAAGCTATTCCCAGCAATACAATGATCCAAGACAATCCCAAAGGACTCGTGATGAAAAATGCTCTCCACCTGCAGAGAAAGAACTGATGGTGTCTCAAGGAAGACTGAAGCATGCTATTTTTCACTTTCCCTTTCTGTAGTTTGTGTGTGTGTGTGCATGTGTGTGTTTTCTTTCACAGCGTGACTAATATTGAAATATGTTTTGCATGATTGCACACGTATAGCCTATATCAAGTTGCTTGCCATCACAAGGAGGTATGAAAGGAAAGAATTTGAAACTCAACATTAAAAAAACTACATGAAAAATATTTTTATATAATTGGGAAAAATAAAATATTATTAAACAGTAAATCCTATCAAACAAAAAATGGAAAAGTAACATTGATATTTAAAATTGAAATATCAAGTTACTGAACATCTTGCATAATTTGTGTATTTATATAGGAATCCTTGAGAAGAAATTATTTTTTAAAAGTTGAAACAAGCCAGTGATTAAACCATGACTAGGTAAGGTCAAGATCTATGCCTTCCTCAACATTGGAGTGATACTTTATGATAAGCCACTCTAAAAACCTTGCACAAATCAATGAATGAAGCAGAAGGAATTAGATTTCTTTGGGGAGTATAATAATTGTCAACATTCTGAGAGGTCATTTTTTTAGTATAAAAGCTATGAATTTCTCTTACTATGAAAAATTCAGGATGTCTTGAACTAAGGTTCTTTGCACAAGTAATTTTTTTATATCTTTCTTTTTATCATATATTGTGCTTCATAGAAATGGGACTGAACAAGTATGTTCTTTGTAACCTTGACAAAGATGTGTTTAAAACACCCAGGCAGGCAACTTTATATAGGTGAAAAACTAAGGATTTCCTGAAGCTGCAGAAATAACTTTGGAGAGATCTCACCGAGTGAGATGTGGCCTTTTCAAGTCCTGAGATGACAGCAACATGGATTGCCATATTCTTTAGAATAGGGGTTGGGAAATCTCTAATGATATTCATCATTCCACTTAGGGGAAGGCTACCTAAGCTCTTTTTTCTCGTAATAATATCTTGATTGTATGAAAAGCTTCCTAACTCTTAGATTGTGTTTCTATTATGCTTTTGACATATGCTTAGGATGCATAAAAGTGAATCAGTGTCAAGGATTGTTGAAAATTAAACACTTGTCATGTATAAGACTCTGCAAAGCCCTTGAGCTACAAAGACAAACTGCCCTCGAGATGTATGTTGTTGCCATCGTTGCTCAGTCGTGTCCAACTCTTGGTGACCCCATTGGAGGTTCTCTGAGCAAACACAGTGTAATCATTTGTCATTTCTTTCCCCAGCTCATTTTACAGATGAGGAAACTGAGGCAAATTGAGTAAAGTGATTTGCCCAGGGGCACACAGTATCAAACGCGTCAGAATTGCTTGTGATTTGTACACAAGGAAACACCTACATACAGGGAAAGCTGAAGTCTCCTCAATCAGTCCAAACATATTCAGTTTCATTTCATGCCATCTCAGCCAATCTTTCAAAGTGTTCTCAGCCCAAGTATCTGAGGCCAGATTTGAACTCAAGAACATGAGTCCTCCTAACTCCAGGCCCAACACTCTATCCGCTGAGCCACCTAGCTCTCTACCAGAGAACACATGTGCATAGATATTTATACACAAAATATGCACAATGTAAGTTCAAGGAAATTTTGGGAGGGAGGTTTCAATTAGTTGGAGGATTCCAGAAGGGCTTCAAATAGTAGGAAGTGCTTAAACTAAGAATTAAAAGAGGTTCAGTATTCTAAGAGATGAAGGCAAAAAGGGAGTTCATGTACCTAAGAGGGCCTATACAAAGGTGCAGAAATAGGAAATAAATTTTATTATGTTTGAGAAACAGATGGTAAAGCAGGATAAGTACGCCACTGAGAGTGTGAAGGATAGTGCATGATAACAAGGCTGGAGAGGTAATGCGACCTTATGGTAAGCTCTGGATCTGGACACTGGTCTTTCTAGTCATACAAAATATTGTGCCAAGTCTAACATTTACTATTGGAAAGAAAATACAACTGGAGGCTTGTAGCCAAATGTTCATGTGCACGGAGAGTCAGCATTAAACTAAAATGTTAAATATTGGCCGCTGCTCCCACTTCATAGTCATTGTGGGCTCACTACAATGGACACTGAATGCACCTCTAAAAACAACAAGAAAATGATTTGCGTTCAAGGCTAAGGCTTCATTTACAATTCAGTACTGAAGGCAGTCCTTTCTAGGTGGCCCAGTGGATGAAGTGTTGGAACTAAAGTCATGAAGACCCCAGTTCAAATCTAGTCTTAGACACTTATTAGCTATGTGACCCTGGACGAGTCACTTAACCACTGTGTGCCTTAGTTTTCTCAATTGTAAAACGGAGATAATTGTAGCATTTACTTCACTATGTTATTGTGAGGAATGAATGAGAAAATGTGTGTAAAGTGTTTAGCACAGGCAGGGAAGAGGAGGGAAGAAGGGAATAAGCATTCAGTTTGCACCTGTTATGTGCCAGGAACGTAGTAGTTGCTTACTAGGTTCTTATAATTTTCCCTTATTCCCTTCAAGGACACTTACATTGACACATATGATGGAGTTTTTCAAAACTTTTTTTAAAAACTTCATTGATTGGAATTTAAAAACAAATCCACTTGATGAGTTAAAGATGGACAGTGTGCACAAGTAGGCAGCCGATTATCTGAAAATGATCCAGCAATTTTAGCAGACGGCAAATTCAGGACACGTCAATGCCATGTTATATGAGAGGCCAAGGATTCTGGAGAAAAAGCTCCGTGGAAGCTTTTTTTCTGTCTCCAAGTCTTTGAAGGGCCGTGATGTGGGAAAGGAGCTAGCTCCTTCTTCTTGATCACAGAAGGTAGAAATTGGAGCAACCAAAAGAAGTTGCTGAGATAGAAGTTGACTGGATACCAGGAAGAATCCTGCTGACAATGCAGGCCATGCTTCCCTTTCACTGGAGGCCCTCCGCTCTAATCCGCACACATATCGTATGTGGGCTTCCTGCTCATCTACAAGTGGACAGAATGGATTCTTAGGTCCCGTTCAGTTTTGAGATTCTAGCATTCTGCCTGACCCAGTATGCCTGAACAAATCTTAAATTTGTAATTGGAAAGACCTTCGGATATTGTTGTTCAGTTCTTCAGTCACGTCTGACTCTTTATGACCCTATGTACCATAGCACGCCAGGCACTTTTACCCTCCACTATCTCTTGAAGTCTAAGTTCATGTTTGCTGTTTCCATGACACTATTTCTCCATCTCACCCTCTGCCATCCCCTTTTCCTTTTGCCTTCAATCTTTCCCAACATCAGGTTCTTTTCCATTGAGTCCCGTCTTCTTACCAAGTATTTAAATTTCAGCTTCAATATTTGAGCTTTAAATGAATAGCCTGGATTATTATTTTAAAATATTTTCTGAGATGATCTTCTTGCTGTCCAATAGACTCTCAAAAATCTTTTTTTAGTGCCACAATTTGAAAACATTAATTCTGTAACTCTCAGCTTTGCTTACAGGCCAACTCTCACAGCCATACATTGCTACTGGGAAAAACAAACAAACAAAAACAAAGCTTTGACTATATGGACCTTTATTGGCAAGATGATGACTCTGTTTTTCAGTTTGCTGTCCAAATTTCACAAAGGTTTCCTTCTAAGGAGCAGATATCTTCGAATTTCATAGGTGCAATCATCATGTGCAGTGATCTTTGAGCCCAGAATGCAAAATCTGACACTGCTTCCATTTCTTCTCCCTCTATCCCATCACTCCCCTCCCCCCAGACCCAATCACTGACTTATTGTGGCAGAGGGGCTGGCATGGTTCAATGAAACCATGCGCTTTGCTGTTCAGGGTTACCCAAGACCATTGGCTAAGCAACGCCTCATTCATTATGTGATCTTGGATGAATCATTTGTCTAAACATAGGTAGAGCAGAAAAAGTTCTACTCTTGGAATCAGGAAGACTTAAATTCAAGTCTTTCCTCTGCCCTTTATTAACTTCTGTAGTCACTAAGCTTTTCTCATCTATACAACAGGAATAGTAGCAGCAGCTACCAACGTTATCTGTTGTGAAAATAATGATTAATATTTGCAAGATATTTTGCAAACCTTGAAGTGATATATACATTTTTGTTATTATTAGCAACATATGTTAAAGGCCTAAAAAATGTCAAAGTCTCTCCTCAACAAATTTGTGTTTGTTTTCTTCTGTTCAGATAGGCAAAACCTTTGTGAGGATATTGAACAGGGGATGTACAGGGAAAAGGGTGCATTTGAAATAAGTAAATGCATATCTCTATCTATGTAACTCTCTATATCTCTCTCCATCTCTAGCTGTATCTATATCTATCTATTTCTCTCTCTCTCTCTATTTATCTGTCTATTTATATGTTTGTGTATTGCCATATCTCTGAGGCAAGTAGATAACTCAGTGGATTGTGCTCTGGGCCTGGAGTCTGGAGCACCTAAGTTCAAATCTTAACCTTAGACATTTATTAGCTGTGAGACCCTGGGCAAGTCACTTAACCCTAGTCTGCCTCAGTTTCCTCATCTGTGAAATGAACTAGAAAAGAAAATGGCACCAGTATTCTTGCAAAGAAAATCCCATTGACCGGTCCATGGGGTCATAAAGAGTCAGACATGACTGAATGAACAGCATTCTATATCTCTGAATTTATCTTCATGTGTGTATGTGTATATATACATATATACATATGTGTGTGTGTGTGTGTGTGTGTGTGTGTGTATGTGGGAGAGAGGGAGGAGAGAGGGAGGGAGAGAGAAAAAATAAATATTCATATAATACCTTCTCTGTGCCAGTCACTGCGCTAAATAGTTTTTGCAGATATGACCCCATCTGATCTCCACAACAACCCCATCAGATAGGGGCATTATTAATAGTAGAATTTTTATAATTAAAAAAATGAGCCAATATAAGGTTGAAGGATTTGGCTAGTGTCACACAACTACTAAATATCTTAGGGAGGGTATGTACTCAGGGCATCCTGACTCCAGGCCCTGACTCTGTCTACTGTTCTACCAAGTTTCCTCTGGTGTTAGGTAGCAGTTGTTATCATGGGAATAAAATACATAGAAATTATTTTCTTTCTTTTTTAAAGACTATCTCCTGTCATTCAATTATTAATTTTAAATTTTAACCAATAGAATTGGAAGTACTTAGCAATGATCTGTTATCTATATTCATACTTCTGCTTAAATAGGAGCTTAGTTCTAAGGTCAACCTGCATCATAGACATTGTTGGTAATGAGAAATCAACTAGAACAGAAAAATTAAGCAATAATCATTGATGACTTATGAGTTCATCCAATCCAGCATTTTTTATTATCTATATATAGATTTTCTTAACAATATTTACCAATCTGCACCTGCCTTTTTATTAGCATTTTCTTTTCTCCAAAAGAAATGTCTTGAGAGCCAGCAAGTTTCCTTTCCTGCAGTCACATCAAGATGAAATTCACTGTGATGAATTATTAGAACAATGAAAATTAAGCAAGAGTGAAGTCTGTAATTTGGAAAGGAAATAAATCTGCAACGTACTGAAAGAATAACGACTTTGAGATTTATTTTCCCCCTTAAGGCTTGCTGTCACAATATGGTAACACCAGAGCTTGACAAATGGCACAGAAATGATTTCCTCTTCGTTTGAAAGTGACTGACTTTTAAAATGTTTCTTGAGAAGGATTCATCCTGGGCTCCTGTCATGGTCATTAGTGGATGGAATGGCTACCAACAATTGTGGGCTGGAATAGGAAAGGGGTAAAAAAACCTTTTTTCATTTTTTTGTTTTTAAGCAGAAACCCTCCTGTGATGCTTAGGTATGGTAACAGAGGTAGAGAAAGACATCTTGTAAACGCAGACCAGGGTATATTGCCTTGGCTAATACCAGCAAAGCATTAGGAAATGTTCTGGGAAATCTCAAATTCTCTAGAATGGAAACTTAGCAATGCCATCTAGGGCTGAAATCAGAGAAACAAACTTTCTTTCAGCCCTGAAGACCAGCACAAAACAAAATCCCCATAGCTATCAAAATGGAACAAAGTAGGCAATAATAACAACAATAACAACAATAATAACTAACATGTATACAGAGCCTACACCGTCAAGCAATTTACAAATATTATCTTATTTGATAATTAATGCCATCAGAATTGATATAATTCCTTAAGATAAAAAAAATAAAAAAACAAAAAAAAAGACATTGACAACTCTTTCTTATTCCAGATTGCTCTATGATTTGATTTTATTATATTTTATCCAGTGCAAGTAGAATGGGAGAGGAAATTGGGCACGGAGGCTAAAGAGCTGACATAGTAGTCAGGATGATCTGGGTTCCAAAACTGCCTCTGGTATATATCAGCTATGTGGCCTGCGACAAATCACCCAGCCTCTCCATGTCCTGTGCAAAGATCTTAAGACCGGAATTCTTAGAACAAGAACAGATTTGGATTGGTAATAGCAGTTGCTTCCTAGGGACTTGCTATATCAATAACATCACAGTTCCATTTTTTGAAGTAGAATTTAAACTCCTTAAGGACAAGGAGGTTTTCCCTTCTATTTTTTTTCTTTCTGTATAGTCATCACTTCATAGATATTTGTTGAAATGAATTACTTTTTAGATGCTTATGGCTAAGGGAACTATAAACATAGACAATGTCCCTGACTTAAGAAGGTTACAATTTCAAAGTATGAGATGAGTCCTCATGGAACAATTAGAGAAAAAAAAAAGACAAAATAGTCTTCAAAATGTTAAGGGACCTGTCAAAAGTCTCATAGTACTAACCAAACAAGGGATAAAGGAAATTACAAACGATGACAGAGAGAGCTTTGAGGACACAAATCTGAAATGCTTCTGATAAAATCAATTCATCTAGTCTAAGAAAGGAAGGAATTGACTAACTGTGGGTGTCTTTCACGAGTTATCTCTATGTAGCTCTCTAACTTTATTTCTAGCTCTATCTCTCTAGCTTGATCTTCAACTTTATCTCTACTTCAAGTTCTAGTTCTCTGGCTCTCATCTATGTATCTTTATTTCTTCCTCTATTTTGGTATAGATGATTCTGAGAACTATATATGGAAACCTAATCTCCCTCTCTCTCTTGAACTCCAGTCCTTAATCATCAACTATCTTTTGGACCTCTCTAATTGGATTTCTCACAGGCACCTCAAAACTAGGTCTTTCTATGGCCCCTTGCGGAATATAATTTTTATTTCATCATGATCTGAAAAGGATGCATTTAATATTTCTTAATATCTGCATTTGATTGTGAGCCTTTATGCCCTAATACACAGTCATTTTTTTTTAGGTACACTGTCTGTGTTGCCTTTTAACAAGATGTAATTTCCTTCTTCGTCTCCTAATTAGATCTTTTTTTGCTTTTGCTTTGTCAGAGATCATGATTGCTACCCTTGTTTCGTTTTCTTTTTTCTAACTTCAGCTGAAGCATAATATATTCTGCTCCAGCCTTTTACCTTTCCTCTGTGAGTCACTCTGCTACATTATTTTTTTCAGTAAACAACATGCTATAAGATTCAGCTTTTAATCCACACTGCTATCCGCTTCCATTTTATGGGAGAGTTCAGTTATGATTACTAACTGTATCCCTCCACCCTTTTTCCCCCTGTTTATACTTTTCTCTCTCACTCCTTTCACCCTGTCCGTCCTCACCATTTTTTTTTTGCTTCTGACCACCTCCTTCCTCAATCTGCCCTCCCTTATGTCAGCCCCACCTCCTTCTCTTGTCCACTTCCCCTCCTACTTTTATATATGTCAAGACAGATTCCTATACCCAACTGAATGTATAGGTTATTCCCTCTTTGAGCCAAATTTGATGAGATTAACTTTCAAACAATGCTCACTCCTTCCCTTCTTTTCCTGTACCCTAATAGGTCTTTTCTGTTTCTTTATGTGATAAAATTTACCCCATTCTGCCTGTCCCTTCCCTTTTTTTTCACCCTACATTTTTTATATCATCCCATCAAAGGTAACTTATACTTGCACCTTCTGTCTACGTATACTTCTTTTAACTCCCCTAATAGAGATACAGTTCTTAAAAGTTGCAAGTATCTTTCTATGTGGTGATGTAAACAGTTTAACCTTATTGAAAAACATTTTTTTCTTTTCTGTATACCTTTTTATGCTTCTCTTGAGTTTTGTATTTAAAAATTGAATTTTCTGTTCAATTCTTGTCTTTTCATCAGGAAAGTGTGAAAATCCCCTATTTTATTGAATATCCATTTTTCACCATGAAAGATTATGCTCAATTTTTTGCTGGGTAGTTGATTTTTCGTTATAATCCAAGTTCATTTGCCTTCTGGAATATCATATTCCAAGCTCTCCGATCTTTTAATGTAGAAGCTACTAAATCCTGTGCAATTCTGACCATGACTCCTTGATATATTTAAATTGTTTCTTTCTGTCTTCTTGCAATATTTTCTTTTTCACCTGAGAGTTCTGAAATTTGTTTATAATATTCCTGGGAGGTTATATTTTATTTATTTTAAGATCTCTTTCAGGAAGTGATAGGTGGATTCTTTCAACTACTATTTCACTTTCTGCTTCTATGATAACAGGACACTTTTCCTCGATAATTTCTTGAAAGATGCTGTCCAGATGTTTGGTTTCACTCTCCCCCACCCTCTTTCTCTCCCTCTCTCCCTATTATCATAGCTTGAAGGCAGTCCAATAATTGCTAAATTAGCTTTCCTAATATATTTTCAAGGTCAGTTTTCTTTTTTCAATGAGGTATTTTACATCTTATTCTAGTTTTTCATTCTTTTTATTTTGTTTGATTGCTTCTTGATGTCTCAAGACAAGAAGCAAGAGTCATTAGCTTCCAGTTGACCAAACCTAATTTTTAAGAAATTATTTTCTTCAGTTATCTTTTGTACCTTCTCTTCCATTTGTCCAGTTTCACTTTTTAAGGTGTTGATTTCTTTTCCCAGCTGTTGACTCCTTTTTTTATTTTTCTCTTGTATCACTCTCATTTCTTTTCCCAATTTTTCTACCTCTCTTATTTGATTTTTTTAGATCCTTTTTGAGCTTTTTCAGGAGGATTTTTTGATCTTGAGACCAGTTCATATTTGTCTTTCAAGCTTCACATGTACCATTTTGGCATTGTTTTCCTCTTCTGACTTTGTATCTTCTTTAGTGCCATAATAGGTTTCTATAGTCAGGGTTTCTGTTTGTTTATTTGTTCATTTTCCAGCCTATTTCGTGACTTTTAAAGTTGTGCTCTTCTCCTGGGATACAGAGGATATTGTCCCAAGCTTTTTACGCTAGGGGGCCAGAGATCTGGTCATTAGCTTTCTAAGTGGGGGCCTACCGTGGTGGTAGCTCGCTAGTTATGCCAGAGGCTTTGGGGCTGGTGATTCGCCCACTGAGTTGAGGTGTCTGGCCTAGTGGTGCCTGTTTTACCAGGGTTTCTGGACTTGACATAGCTGCATTGGGACTGGAGTCCTCACAGGTGATTAACTTGTTGAGCCAAGACCAACAGGCCTCAGTTGCTGATCTATGCTGAGGCTAGGACCCTGCCGCTGGCCTGCGCAGGCACTGCTTTCATTGGGCTGTGCTCTCCTTTTACCAAAGTGGTAAGTCCTTCTAAGTTATCTTGGGCTGGAAAATTGTTTCATCCTGTCTTTTTGTGGGGGCTGTCACTCTGGAATTCATTTTGCAGCTTGATTTAAAGTTGTTTTGAGGTAAACTGGGGAGAGTTCAGACAATTTCTTGCCTTTTCTACACCATCTTGGCTCTGCCTGCTGTCCAAAGCAAATGTTATAAAATAAAAACTGCATATATTTTTATTTCCAAAATATGAGTCTGATGCCTCATCTGTTACAGAGATTGACTCTGGGATCTCAAATGCTATTCTAGTAGAATATTGGTTTTGGCAACTCTTCACAATAAAACCAGGGTTATTGGGCTTCATTTATTCACCTGAGATTTGTCTTTCATCATCATCATCATCATCATCATCATCATCATCATCTTTAATTTTTACTGAAAGTCTACTTTGAGGCATTTTGCTGAGAAACTGACATTATAAAGTGAAATTTCACGGCCATTGTCCTTCAGGTCTTGAGAATTATTAAATGGCATGCTTTTTATTGCATGCATCCATTGCATTTAAGTATTAGGTTTTGTGGTATATAATAACTGGGCTTTCATGACAAGAATTTCCCAGATGATGAAACTCCTTCTACCTTCTAACAAAAACAGGTCAGCCCTTTCCTTGCAATTTATAGCTTTAGACAATTGCTAGAGGACTCAAAGGTTAAGTAACTTAACTAGGATGTGTCAGAAGCATGAGTTTAAACCAGTGCATCATGTTTCCCATGGCTGATCTTTCTCTCTCTATCCTTTACACTATTCTCTGTCTGTCTCTCTCTCTGTGTCTCTCTCTCTCTCTCTCACACACACACACACACACACACACACAAACACACACACACACACACACACCTGTTTCTGTCTCTATCTGTGTCTCTGTCTGTCTATCTTCTCTCTTTCCATTCATACATATGTAAACATTATACAAACGTATACATGCCAAAACTAATGGCCTTTTTTTCAGTCCGCCAGTTCCCACTGGTTTCGATCTCACTGCGAGTTTTTGACTCTGCCTCTTACACTCTTCTCACTTCTCTACATTCTGTACTTTCTCCTGGTTCTCTTCCTATGTATTTGGCTGCTCCTCTTTGGTCTCTTTTGTTGTCACACCCACTAAACATCAGCGTTCTACAGGGCTCTGCCCTCTGCCCTCTTCTCCTTTTCTTTTATATATTTTACTTGGTGATCTCATCAGTGAGATGAATCAATGAATTCAGTTATCACCTTAAAGCTGATGATTCTCTTTTTTTGGGGGGGGGCTAAGCAATGGGGGTAAGTGACTTGCCCAGGGTCACACAGCTAGTAAGTGTTATGCTTCTGAGGCCAGATTTGAACTCAGGTCCTCCTGAATCCAGGGCTGGTGCTCTATCCACTAAGCCACCTAGCTCCCCAAAGCTAATGATTCTCAAATCTACTTCTAGAGACCCAAGTTCTCTGCTGACCTTTAGCCTTGCATTTCTAACTTCATATAAGACATCCTGGGGCTGCATGTCCTATAGACATTTTATACTCAACATGTCCAACAGTGGAGTCATTATCTTTGTCTCCAAACTCTCCCCTCTTCCTAACATTTCTCTTGTGGCATAGTGAACAGGTTGCTGGGCCTGGAGTCAAGAAGACACTGACTAGCTGTACAACTCTGGGCAAGTCACTTAACATTTGTCTAAGTTTCCCCAACTGTAAAATATAGATATTGATAGTATCAAACACTCAGGATTGTGAAGATCAAATAAGATAGTATTTGTAACATACTTAATATGGTGCTTGAAACATAGTCGACTCTGAATATTTGTTGAATGACATACACACTGATAGATGAATAGGCAACAGGTAGAGTATATATATATATACATATATATATATGTGTGTGTGTGTGTGTATATGTATATATGTATATATGTATATATATGCACACATGTGTACCTAGTTTATTTATGAATGCATGTATATATATGTATATGTGTGTGATATGAACATATATGATAAGAATTAAATCTATAATTTCATTTGTATAAGGAACTCCTAACGAAAAAAAGTCAGCGCCAAGTCTGAAACATAATTTTAGGGCATTGACTGGATTATTAACAGGTTAACTGTGACTTAACCAGGATCACATAGTCAATATTTGACACAGGTGGTACTTGTACTCTCTCTGCATAATATAGTATGTTATATTTACATATGTGTATGTAATTACCATTCATTTTGCAATTTTAAGAAAATAATTCTTTTTAATATTTTTTCATTTATGGAATAAAACAAGCATTTCCATAACAGTACAATAAAAAGGATGATTGTACATGAAACTGCAAATCTACTATGCACAACTTACCATTCATTTCAAAAACACAACAAAATTATCATGTAAATTTCTTTTTTTTCTTCTTTTGTCCCCCACCCACACCACCTTACAAATGGCTACCATTAGACACAAATGGGCACATATATGTAAGATTATTCTATACATACTTCTACTTATCAGCTCATGTTCTCGATACAGATGGCATCTTTCTTCACATATCCTTTATAGTTAATTTGGGTGTTTATAATAGACAAAATAATTTACTCACTCAAAGTCATTCTTATTGATATTACTGTTTACAATGTTCTCTTCTTTCTGTTTGTTTTGCTCTTCGTCATTTCATGCAAGTCTTTCTATGTTTTCCTAAAATCATCGAGCTCATCATTTCTTATAACGCAATAGTATTCCATTACTATCATATACCACAATTGGTTCACTCATTCCCCTGTTGATGGGTATCCCTGCAATTTCCAGTTCTTTGCTACCACAAAGAAAGCTGTTATAAACATTAGAGAATATAGGTTCTTTTCCTTTTTTTCCTGAATCATGTTTGAAAATAGAACAGGTAGTGGTATTGCTGGGTCAAAGAGTGTAGATAGTTTAATAATTCTTTGGGCATAATTCCAGATTACTCTCCAAAATGGTTGGATCAGTTCACAGTTCTACCAATAATAAATTAGTGTTGCAGTTTTTCAAGATCCTCTCCAACATTTGTCACTTTCCCCATCTATCATTTTAGCCAATCTGGTAAATATAAAATGATTATCTAAAGGTTGTTTTAGTCTGCATATCTCTAATCAATAATGATTTAGAGCTTTTCATATCTCTAAATTGTTTGATATTTTCATTGGAAAACTTCCTGTTCATATCCTTTGACCATTTTTAAATTGGGGAATAGCTCCTATTCTTATAGATTTGACAAAGTTCTTTACATATTTTAGATATGAGACATTTATCTGATAAACTGTTCATAAATCCCTTCCCCAGTTTTCTACTTTCCTTCTAATCTTGGCTACATTTGTTTTATTTATACGAAACCTTTTTGTTTTAATGTAATTGAAATTATCCATTTTATGCCTAATTTTGCTCTCTGTATCTTCTTTATTCATAAACTGCTCACCTATACATAAGTGTGATAAAAAAAAAATACGTTCCATGTTCTAATTTTCCCGTAAAATCTCTTTTTATATCTAATTCATATATCCATTTTGACATCACCTTGGTGAATGAAGTAAGATATTAGTCGATATACAGTTTCTACCAAACTGCTTTCCATTTTTCCCATCAATTTTTACCAAATGATGAGTTTTTATCCCAAAATCTCAAGTCTTAATGCTTGTCCAATACAAGGTTATTATGTTTATTTTGTGCAGTAAATTCTATGTCTAGTCTATTCCATTGATCTACCTTTACATTTCTTAGCCAGTACAAGGTAGTATTGATAATTACTGCATTATAATACAGTTTAAGATTACTACTGCCAAACTTCCTTCCTTTACACTCTTTTCATTATTTCCTTTGATATTCTTAACTTTTTGTTTTTCCAAATGTATTTTGTTATTATTATTTTTCCCAATGCAGTAAAATATTTTTGGTAATTTAATTAGAATATATAAATTAGCTTTGGTAAAATGGTTATTTTTATTATATTAGCACTGTCTCCCCATGAACAATTAATAGCATTCCAATTATTTAAATCTGATTTTATTTGTATGAAAGTTTTCTTTTAAACAATTTTCTTTATGTAGTTCTGGGTTAGTTTTGGCAGGTAGACTTTCATGTATTTTATACTGTCTAGAGTTATTTTAGATGGTGGTATGTTTTACTATCTCTTTTTGCAGAGTTTTGTTCGTGCTATATAGGAATATTGATGATTTATGTGGATTGACATAAATTATTGTTTCAACTAAATTTTTAGTTGAGTCTTTGGGATTTTCCAAGAATACCATCACATCATCTACAAAAAGAGATAATTTTATTACCTCATTCCCTATTCTGATTCCTTCAATTTCTTTTTCTTCTCTTATTGCCATTGCTAGGATTTCCAATACAATATTTAATAATATTGGTGACAATGGGCATCCTTGTTTCACAACATATCTTATTGTGGAGGCCTATAGCTTATCCTCATTATAAACAAAGCTTGCTGATGGTTTTAGATAAATGTTTTTTTTTAATCAATTAAGGCAAAAATCTATTTATGCCTACATTTTATACTTTTGTTTTCAAGCATTTTTAATAGAAATGAGTGTTGAACTTTATCGAAAGCTTTTTCTGGGGGCAGCTAAGTTGTACAGTGGATAGAGCACCAGCCCTGGAATCGGGAGAACCTGAGTTCAAATCCGACCTCAGACACATAACACTTACTAACTGTGTGATCCTGTGTAAGTCACTAAACTCCATTGTCTAACCCCCCCAAAAAAAAACAACAAAAGAAAAAACAAAAGCTTTTTCTGCATCTATTGAGATAATCATATGATTTTTTAAACTTTTGTTATTGATGAAATCAATTATGTTAATAGTTTTCCTTATGCTAAACTATCCCTGCATTCCTTCCATAGATCCCACTTGATTATAATGTATAATCTTTGTAATATATTGTAATCTTTTAACTAGTATTTTATTTAGGATTTCTGTATCCATATTCATTACAAATAAAGAAAAGCATTCTTCATAAATTGTAATTGATTTATACAATTGGTATGACTTGCTAAAATATAAAGGATTATTCAAAATATGTTCAATGACTTGGAATGAATAATCCCTTGTTTTGAGATAGGGGATAGCCCTACCAACAGGATGAATGAGGACAGCTGCCTGTAGAAATTAGCCTTTGAGATGAGCTCTGACAGAAGTGGGAAATCGAGAAGCAAAGGGAGAAGGGGAACATTTCAGGCCCAGTATGGAAGAACATGCTGAGCCTGAGGTAAAATCTGCTTCTCAGAGAGAAGAAAGTAAAGAAATGCTTTCCATGACTATGACTAAATGCTTCTCCTTGGACTCATTTGAAGGTTGAATTTGAAACATGGCAGTACTGCTCAGAGAGACACAACTGGAAAAAAAAAGAGCCTTCGTTTTCCATTCTCTTCTATTCACTTAAAAAAAAAGCCCTATGTTTTTCTCTAAGCTTAAGTATCTGTGGTATTGAAGGGCATCCATGTTTCCTCCATGGAGTTACCTACTTCATATTATGAAGTATTGTTTGTACTAACGAAATGTATTATTTTGCTTGATTGTTTTTTAAGTATATGAAACCAGAACAGATGTGGCTGCACTCTAAAGTAGTCTAGTAAAAGGAGTGTGCTTCTAACTTAATGACTGGATGATATTCAGAATTCAGTCCCATTTTGTTTGTATCTGATACCTGTTTTTTTTTTAATTACCAAGATTACTTAACCTTCACCAAAGCTTCATGCAGAAGTTGAGAAGAGTTGTTCAGGAATTCAGGATCATGAAAGTATGGAGCTAGGACTGGAAGGGCTTATAGAGGCCGTCAATTTGCTACAAATTAATTTTGTAGATGAGGAAAGGGAGGCCTAGAAACTATTGATTTGCCATGGTCACTAAGTAATAAGTTGCGAAGGAATTCACTCACTCTCTTCCCTCCTTCTCTCCTTACACCCCCCCTTCCTTCTTTCCTTGTCAATCAAATTCCTTTTATCATGTCCATTCTCCATGAGATGTCCTCACTTTTCTTTCATATCAACAAGTTCCCAGTGGAGCCCTCGGGCCACCTGCCTGTCATGGCTGGGAACCCTGGCCATCTTCTCTTCCTATTGGACATTTCCCTAATGGCATATTTGTTTTCTGTTCTTTAATGATCCTTATTTGTTTTATAAGGTAGTATATACAAGGTTGTGCTGTAAGGTTGGTAGACAGTAGAATACCTGGAAATCAAGATAAAAAGAGATGAGCTGGGCTTGTCCTGAAGTATTCTTGATGCTTGTTGACCTGGGTAGCATTAAGTGGTTTCCATTTACATTTGCTGTCACGAATCTTAAGAGAAATGCCTTGGGCCAAAGATCCATCCAAATTCTTGATGTTTGTAAAATTCACAGCCCATAGATTTAGAGTTGGAAAGGAACTGAGGGATGATGTGATCCAGCCACTGCATTTTATAGGAGAGGAGCTTGAGGACCAGAGAGGCTGAGGGATTTGCCTTAGGTCACACAGGGACTAAGTAACATAATCAGAATTTAAATCTTACCCTTAGTATAGTGTGCGTCACGTAGTTTCAAGTGACTTCATTGAAAGTGGAGTACACAGCACAAGGCTGAAAGGCTGGTAAATTCATGTTCCCAGTCAGAGAGGAATTTCTTTGGGCTCAGGGATGATTTCACAGAATTCTGGTTTCCCTTGTGATTTTATATTTCCATCTTGACACAATGTTTAGTTAATAGTAGGAGATTTATAAATATTGGTTGAGTGAACAAGAATAGGCCTTACTTTGGAACCGCCTCCAGCAGCACAGAGAAGCGCAGGCCATTTCTCTTCAACAGCTGATACCTCTGAGGTGTTCCTCAGTTGCTCCCATTCTTCACAATAGCCTGGTTTTACATCTAATGCCTTCCAGCAGTCTGGATGGGGAAGATGTGGTAGATTATCCTGCTGCTCTCCCACTTTGATCTAGGTAGTACTGAGATCTGTTGCCAAAGCATGTCCTTTCTCCCCCACCCCCACATCTCTCTCATCTGTCCCTCTCTCCCCATCCATACAGGCACCATCCCATTTCAAGCGTTCCTCATCTCTGCTTGGATTATGGTAAAAGCTGTTGAAGTGTCTTCCCTCTGCTGTTTCCTGCACTGTAGTGCATTGTGCACAGTGCTGCCACGGTGACTTCCCGAAAGCCTAAATTTGCCACATTGCTCTTTGACTTGATCAATTCCAGTGGCTCCTCATGGTTGTTGAGTCATATCAGCTGTATCTGACTCCTTGTGACCCCATGTGGAGTTTCCTTGGCAGATTCCTGGAGTGGTTTGCTACTTCCTTCTCCGGCTCACTTTACAGATGAAGGACTGAGGCCAATACAGTCAAGTGACTTTCCCAGAGTCACACAACTTGTAAATGTTTGAGGCTTGATTTGAAATCATGAAGATGAATCTTCCTGATTCCAAGCTCAGTGTCTATCCACTGCACCATCAAATTGCCCCTAACTTCTTATTCCCCCTTTGATAAAACATAAACTCTTCTATTTGACATTTAAAACACCTGACAACCTAGCCCCATGCCAACTTCCAGTCGTACTGAACATTCTTCTCCCCCTCAAGCTCTATAGCCCACTCATCAGGCCTTCTGCTTCCTCAAAATTGAATACTACATTATTTTTTAATCTTATTTAATATTTCATCTTCCCCAATTACATGGAAAAATATTTTAACATGTTTTTCTTTCACATTTTGAGTTCCAAATTCTCTCCCTCTCCTCTCTCCATCATTGAGAAGGCAAGCACTTTGACATAAGTTATACATGTGTTGTCATGCAAAACATATTTCCATTTAAGTCATTCTGTGAAAGAAAACAACCATCACCACAGCAAAAACATACATGAGAAAAGTGTTGTTTTGTTCATTTTTTTTGAGACTAGGTTTTCCTAGGTTTGACAGACTGGAATACAGTGGCCATCCATGGCCAGATCCCACCACTAATCTACATGAGAGCTGTGATCTCCTCCATGTCCAATCTAAGCCAGTTTGTCCCCCCTTAGGTATCCTACTGCTTTACCCATACCACCACCTCTGCTCCATGGGATCGCCATATTGGTGCCAGACTTAGTGCAGCTCAGAATTTCTAACCTCAAGAAATACACCAGTCTTATCCACCACAGGAATAGAGATTAGCAAGAGTGAGTTCTGTTAATGCCCTCTACTTTTAGCAAGAGTAAGTGATTCTATTAACATATAGAGATATTAACATATAGGCTTGTACTCAGAAGCGCTGAGTTCAGATACTACTCTACATACCACTGATGTGGTCTTGAGCTTATCACCTTGGCTCTCTAAGGCTTCATGTTTTCATCTTTAAAAACAATAATAAGTTAATAAATAAAGAAAAGGCAGCTACATTGCAAAGTCGATAGTATGCTTGACTTAGAATTAGGAAGACATGAGCTCAAATGCTGCCTCAAATCCTAGCTATATGACACTGCATAAGTCACTTTACCTAAGTGTCTCATTTTCCTAATCTATAAAATGGGAGAACTACTTAACAAAGCTGTTATGAAGATCAGAGATAGTCTATGCAGATGCTTTACAAATATTAAAGGCTGCGGGTCTGCCCAATGGTGATAATGCTAGCACCTGCTTCCCAGGGTCATTGTGATGATAAAATAGATAATATTTGCCAGCCTTAAAAATCTATATGAATGTTAGTTAATATTTGAATAGTTTCTTTGGTGCAGTGAAAGGTAAGTGAAAGAGGAAAGAAAGACCAAGGAAGAGATAAAAGCCCAGTCAGTAATGGCCATAACAAGTAAGCTCTCTGACATTCTCTCAGGTTTTCCCAGGACGTTCCACAAGGAGCTCAGCCTGGAGCCAGGGCCGAGCTACCGGCTGCATCCCCTCCTCTGTTATGGGTAATTCTGGCTGAGGAATGGATGGGATTTTTTTCACTTCACACGGTGACATTGCCTCCGCTGAAGAGCTTTTCCCAGCTACATTGCTTCTTTGCAGAGTAAGCCTCTTTTAACTTTCCCGCATGATGAATATTCACTCTGATGGTCACAACTTACCTATACTTGAGTTGTTAAATGGAAACAGAAAGGCAGAATTGAAAACAGATACAAACGGTACAAAGTATATGTACAGCCGAACTTCCCTTTGACTAAAGCTCCCCCCAAATCTACTTATATGAGAGGCACTAAATTACTATAATTAGAGCTGAGCTCTGCTAAGCAGTTTCACTAGGCTAAATTCAGAACTTAATGCCTTTAAGTGATTTTGATTTTTCTTGCATGAGGGAGAAGACATTAGCCTGGTGACATCATTTTCTTTTCCTGTCTGAGGTTGGCTAGCACAGTTGGTTAGATTGCAATGAAATTAATCCAGGGTCATGGGTTTTGGTTCTGCCTGGGACAGATAGCTCTGCTCTATTCTATGGCAAATGTCTTCTTTCTTGCCTTGAGTATTCATCTTTCCCCTTAAAAGAAAATGTACTTAATGAAAGAGAGTAGGTGGATTTGGACAAAATTCATTCTTGATACTGGAACTGAGCTCTGGAGATGAATGTTTGACCAAACAGAAACTGACTTGTGCACTTACACATAGCAAAGTAACAGGTTCAGATGTTGAGAAATATATGTATCACGAGGCCCATCCATTTCATTATGATCATGTCCTCTCTGTTCCCTATACCTGGAACAGACTAATCATTTCTTCACATTAGAATCCTTTCTTGACTCAACTCAAGTGGAACCTTCTTAGCAGGAGTTCAAAACCTAGGCTATATGAACTTAATATATTTAAAAAACTATATTTCAGTAAAATTGGTTTTCTTTGTAATCCTGAATATTTTATTTTGTCCCTTTAAAAACATCCTGAGAAGAGCTCCAAAGCCTTCACTTAATTACCAAAGGGGTCCATGAGATAAAGATCTAGCCCGTAGAATGCCTTTTCTGAAACCCCCAGCAGCCAAAGTGCCCTGCTTGTTTCTCGTGGTTACTTTGTATGTGTCTATATATGTACATAGCATCTGCTCTAATGGAATAAAAACTCTTCAAGCGCAGAAACTGACTGATCTGTGTATTTGTTTCCCCAGTGCCTAGCAAAGGGCTGAAATACTGGAAGCAGTGAATGATTTGTTAATTTTCTGATTGATGAATTCATTCACAATAACATGGGGCTTTGTATTTTTTGAAGCGGTTTCTTCCAAGCATCCTGTGTGAGTCAGGTAGTATGAGATGCCGTTTGGTCCAGTCTTATAGGTAAGGCCCACGCCTTTCTCCCAATGGCCACATCCTAGCTGAGTTTGTCCCTGGTCTGGATCCTTCTTGCTGGTCTAGGCCACTCTCTATGGGAATTACGGTGCTCAATGGTCTTTATCTACAGGGGCTGGTGCCCTAAGTTGTTAGTCTCAGCAAAGCATTGTGGAAAGTGATAGATGTGCTATCAGAGAACCTAGCTTAAAAAACCTGGCCACCTTCCTAACCTTGGGACCTGCCTCTCTTGGTCTCACTTTTCTAGACTGTACAAGGAATTGGCAGAGCTAGATGATTTCTAAAATGGCTTCTAGCTCTAAATTTTCATGAGTTCCAATCTGGTCTCAGACACTTACTAGCTGTGTGACCTTGGACAAGTCATTTAACCCTGTTTGCCTCAGTTTTCTCATCTGTAAAATGAGCTGGAGAAGGAAATGGCAAAGCACTCCAGTATCTTTGCCAAGAAAACCCTACATGGGATCACAAAGAGTAAGCCACAACTGAACCAAACACCAGCACTGATGAAAGCTCTAAATCTATGTCTCTGACCACGGGGCAATGTCTGTGGGTCTTTCCTTTTGTGGTTCTTCACATCCAACATTTATTCTCTACCCACACTAATGATTGCATTCATGTTAAAAAAAAAAAAGGGATCCAATCCAAGAAACACTTATCAAGTGCCTACTATGTGCAGGCAGTGTGCTGCTCGAAAGGCCTGTCAGGGCTCTGAAAAAGCACTGTGGTTCAAGGGTGCCTGGTTACCTAAAGGACCGTCGCCAAGTGTTTCATAGGAAACTGGAATGTGCCAACACTTGAAAAGCAATTGAATATGATCTATGTACTTCTCCAAAATTCCTCTCTAGGACATTATGTTTTCTGATGATCTCACAACATGTACAATTAACAGTCAGTTAATCGAATGCTGGTTGCTAGGATTCTGATTGGAGCCAAACAGGGCAGGCAGACTGCAATGCTGTGCTGAGCTCATCCACTTCAGTTGTCTGGGGGGTTCTCTAATTGCCTCTCTTTTTACCCATCAGATTCCTTCATGATCTTGTCAGAGCTCATTCTCTTGAGCTGCAACTGTCTTCTCATTAAGCAGAAGAGGAAGACTTTTGATGCAAAATGAAAGTTCTCCTAAGACTTTCTGAGGCAAGATATGAAAAAAGACAGAAGTCCCCAAAGCAGTGGCAGACCAGACTGTGAGACCTCCACCCGTCACGGGCCTTTGACAGCTTTTGAACACATTCATCTGCTATCCCTGCTGGACACATTTAATATGAAATGGGAAGACAGACTGGACTCATCAACAAGAGGGTCCCTGAAACCCTCTGGCCCAATCTCCTGACATGCTGCCTTAGTTGGGGCTGCACAGGGAGGTTATTAAGCATGATCAAGAGGAGTAATGACAGCAAGAGGAGGGAAGAGTGGGGGCAAGGTAGGCTGAATGGGGTGGCTGCCAGCAGGGCAGAGCGAGAAGCAAAATGGTGAGGCTTAGAAACATGACTCTTGCTACTGGGAAAGGCTGGAAAATGACAGTGGGGGATGTAACGCTTCAACAAGCAGAAATCAGCCTGCTCATTAGGAGGAAGAGTGTCAGGCAATGAGGAAACGAGGCTGAGCCCCTAGGTACAGACAGAATTGACAATCAGCATGGGAACACAGTTTGGGTATGATTACTGGACATACAGCAGAATGTTCAACCCCAATCTTCCACACAGAGAGCCATGAAGCCAGTTGCCTCACATGAGGACAGGAAGAATAAGGATTTAACCATTCATGCACAAAAGCCAGTTATGACTGACAAATAAACAAGCTTGAGTAGTTATTACTTAGCATCAAAAGGGAACATGGAATGAGCAGCTATAGGTACTTTGGAGAGAGTGCCAGTCTGGGAATTAGGAAGAACTGACTTTGAATCATGCCTTAGACCCTTAGTAGCTGTGTGACCATAGGCAAGTCCCTTTACCTCTGTTTGCCTAAGTTTCCTCATGTGTAAAAGGGAGATAACAATAGCATCCACCTAATAGGGTTGTTGTGATGATTAAATTATGTAATATTTGTAAAGTATTTTGCAAAGTTTAAAGTACTGTATAAATGCTAGCTATGGTGATGGTGATGATGACGATGATGGTGATGATGATGGTGGAGATAATGATGATGATGATGATGGTGATGATGATGATGATAGTGATGGTGATGATGACGATGATGGTGATGATGATGGTGATGATGATGGTGGAGATAATGATGATGATGATGATGGTGATGATGATGGTGGTGATGATGACAGTGTTGTATTGATAATGATGATGATGATGATGGTGATGATGATGATGATGATTGTGATGGTGGTGGTGAAAAGTACTTTGCAAACCTTAAAATACTATGCAAAATCTAGGAGCAGCTAGGTGGCACAGTGGATAGAGCACTGGCCCTGGAGTCAGGAGGACCTGAGTTCAAATCCAGCCTCAGAGCAGATACTTGACACTTATTAGCTGTGTGACCCTGGGCAAGTCACTTTACCCCAATGGCTTAAAAAAGACAATGTAAAATCTACCACCCTTTGTTAGATAAGTTACTCTCAGTATTCCAAGCTTATGCTAGTGGTGATCATACTTTGGAGGTCTGGAAAACCCTATCTCCCAAGTAGAAAGGTCCAGAATAGACTGGATGATTAGCAGATGAAGAATGGGTTCACATTTTGAGAGCCTGTCTTTAAATCCTGACTCTGCCATTGACTACGTTTTAGACTTTGGAGTGTGAATTCCCTTGCGTGCACCTCAGTTCCTCCCCTTCTTGGACCCCATATGGACTTCTTTTTTTCACCCACTATGGACCTCAATTCTTCCCTTTTAAGGTGAGGATGCTCAGCTAACTGCTCTCTAAGGTTCCCTCAAACTTTCAATCCCATCATCTTAGGTCATCCTCAAAACAAGGCTTTCAACCCTGGGATCAAGAAGGATCAACGTCGTGATAACAGCCAAATCAACTATTGCCTGTGGCACCTTTCACATAAGTGGCAAAGGACTCAGTGTGGGATTCTGGGGATGTAAATTTTTAAAACACCAATTCCTTTAGTAGAAAAGGAGACTGACATGTGGTTGGATGAAGGTCCCAGCTATAACAGGCCCTGGTGGGCCTCTCTTCCTACCTTCAGAGCAAAGCAATGCCAAATATTTGGTCCTGCCAGTTCCCTTTCATAAGTAGGACAGACAAGCTGTCTCTGAGAGGCCCCATCACCCAACAGGTGAGTAAGCACTTAGTAGTCTCTCACCACATGCCAGGCACTGTGCTGCAGCCTGGAGAAATTCTTCCCCTAGGTGCAGAGAGAAGGGCAGGCTCTGCAATAAGTTGCAAATGAGATATTTGCAGTAATTGTTTCTTTTCCACTTCTCTCCAGTGCCTACTACAGTGCTTAATACACCTTTGTTGAATTGAGTTTAACTGAACAAAATCTTCATGTTACTAAGACAAAATTAAGCTTTATTTGAGGAGAAACTCTCAAGAATTGGAACTATACCTCGATGAACCAGTTTGGGGAGGTTGTGGGTTTCCCCTCATTGGAGATATTGGAGGAAGGGCTTAATAGCTATATTGTCATGGGGACTTTTCCTAAGACATGGGTTGGACCAGAAAAAATCTGAGATCTTTTCCAACTCTGAAACTATGTAATGTTGATCCATTCCCTGAAATTAGATAATTTTTACCACAGTTGAATAGGAAGGGAAGAGAGGACAAGTTTGCCTTTGGAGAATTGCCAAGTGCATTTAACAACTCCTGAAAAAAAAGCCCTATCATTTCAATGCCAATGATATTCTGGTGGTGTTTGATGGTGAGACATGGGATTCAAGAGTCTCGGAAGACGTGAAAGAAAGAATCAACCAGAGCAGCAGAGAAGCATATGGTGAGGGAGAGCAAGCTGAAACATAAGACAAACATATGAAGAAGCAATAGAGTAAAGAATGTCATAAAAGGAATGTATGAGTGAAAAATAGACCAGTCAGAGCACAAACATGAAGAACATCTAGTGGTAAACCTAGTCCCCATTGCTCTCCAGGAAATAGCAAGAGGAGATAAGAAATTGTCCAGTGTGTTTGTAGAGGCCCCACCTCTGGGGAGATCATAGGAAGGTATAGACAACACAACCCACGATGAGAGGTCATGATGGGTTGTAAGGAGTACCTACTTCAATGAGATCACAGATCCATTGGTGGGGGGGAAACTGTAAATAAGCATTTATGTATGTATGTATGTATGTATGTATGTATGTATGTATGTATATATGTATGTATGTATGTATTTTAGGGTTAAGTGGGGTTAAGTGACTTGCCCAGGGTCACACAGCTAGTAAATGTTATATGTCTGAGGCTGGATTTGAACTCAGGTCCTCCTGAATCCAGGGCCAGTGTTCTAAATAAGCATTTATTACGTACCTACTACACGCTAGAATGTGTAACAGGTACCAGGGATACAAAGAAAGGTGAAAGATGGTCCCTGCCTTTAAGGAGCTCAGAATCTACTGGGAGAGACAAGATTCAAATAAGTATGTACAAACAAGCTGTATGGAGGCTAACTTGGAACTGATCAACAGAGGGAGATGCAACACTGGAGTACAGGACTAAGTGAGCTGGACAAGTGCATGTGAGAATCATCAGCATCGAGATGGTTATTGAATCCATGGAGACTGATGAGATTAACACATAAAATAGTATCGAGAGTGCTGAGAAAGGGCCCAGGACAGCACCAGGGGACCCACACCGTGACCTGGATGAAGATCCAGCACAGCACAGAAGCAGCTGTCATACAGGAAGGGAAACCAAGGCAAGAGGGGATCGACAGTATCAAAAGCCATAAAAAGGTCAAGAATGATAAGGATCAATAAAATACCATTGGGTTTGACAGTTAAAAGAGTATTAGTAGCTTTGGAGAGGGTAGTTTTGGCTGAAGGATAAAATCAAAGCACAGACAGTAGAGAGAGAAGGTAGCAAGAAGAGGGGAAGTAGAGGTATCTATCATAAATGGCCTTCCCAAGGAGTTTAGCCACAAATGGAAGGAAATACATGGGATGACAGTGAGGATGGGGAATCTGAGTATCCATATACACATAAGCAATATGCCTGCTATGAAAAGAAGGTGTAATAATGATCTTTATACACAGGCATGGGCAGTAGTCATTCTCATCAATGGGTCTATGTACTGGTTCGTTTAAGCATGTACAGATCTGATAGCTGCTTTCTTTAAACCTGCAGCATTAGCTAGATATTCCAGTTCTAAAAATCTCACCCAATCCCACATTTTTGCTCTGTATCATTTCCACTCTATAGTGCTGGGAAACTTACTTTTGTTAACTGTTAATGACGTAGAAGTGTATAATTTCATTCAATCCTGACCCTGAATCACCAGACATAAATTTAGCTTGTATTGCAGCACATACATATTCAGATAGATAGATAGATAGTCAGACTGTCAGACAGACAGTGAGACAAAGAGACAGAAACACAGAAGTGGGAGAGAGACACAGAGATATATGTCACCACGTCGCAAAGACGTTCTTGTGTCTGAGATCTCTGCTTGTGTTGTTTTCTTCTCCCTGATTTTGTTCATCTGTTTGGCCTTGCAAACATTTGTTTTTCTGTTCTTGTCCATCTATATGGCCTTGCAAAACATCCCCATGGCACTCTCAATCAATCACAATCCACAGTTCTCTTGAATTATTCACAGTTCACTTGACTAGTAATTCATTTAACTGTTTCAAATATTTCAGGTCCTCACTGTTCCTTCTCTTTTGTACAACCAAGATAATTGGCACAAACCCAGGAGTAGCACTTCAGTGGACATTATGAAGTCGATGTGTATGAGTTCAAGGTCGATGCTTTGCCATAGAAGCAAGCATGCACATGGTGTGCACTGAGGTTTGACAGATCCTGGCCTATAAACAGATTAATTTTACAGAATAATTTTGAACTAATGTCATTTACACTTCTCGGATGTCATGCTATTTAATTTCCTCCAAAAATAGATTGATTTCTTTATTTTACAGAATTGTTAAATACTGAGATTCTAGTACCTGGAAATCACCCAATTGTTTGCTATCTTAAAGAGTTTAACTAGTTTCCTGAATTCCTCTTGCACCCTAGAGGAGCCATTTTTACTTTCTTATAGGACTGCAGATGAGAACTGAGGGAGAAAGAACAATGGAATAGAAATTAGACTTCATTTTGACCACTTGGTGAAACATATCAACTCTGCCCTATCCTCTTGAGTCTCTTCCTTTTATCATATTGCTGATCTTGTACTTCCAAGACTCAGCCTTGGATTATACCCATCATGCACTGCTTTTGCTCCTAAATATGCATTGCTTAATGGAGCTGGAAAAAAATAATCAGGAGATTGTGCTAAGTCCACTACAAAATGATTTTATGCAATGTCAATTGATTCATCAGTGAAGCAAGGCAATCCTTCCACACCTCCATAATGAGCTACTCATGGCAACCCTTCCAAACCTTTGCAACCTTCCTCAGACCTCCTGTGATTCCTGGTCTTTCCAACCTCTCAGTTGAGGAACTTGCCTTATACTTTACAGACAAATATGGGGTCATTCACTGTGTTCCCTTTTTCCGTTCCTCCTCATCTCTGCCACTATTTCCTCTTTCACCAGTAGCTCGAGTGAAGGGGTGGCCATTCTCCTTTACAAGGAAAACAAACTCCTCCACACATGCGCGCATGCACACACACCCACACCCACCACACACACACACACACTCACACACACACACACACGCACACACACCCCTGTGATCCCATTCTATACTGTCTTCTCTAGTAGACTGTCCCCCCCTTTATTGTCCCTGCTCTCATTTATCTTCACTATCTATCTACTGGCTGCTTTCAGACTGCCTACAAATATGCCCATATCTATCCCATCCTCCAAAAATAAAATGAATCCAACCAAAAAAAAAAAATTGATCTCTGCTTCCCCATTTTTGATCATTGCATATTTCTCCTCTCTTCTTGTGGCTAAGCTCCTTGAGAAGGCATCTATTATTTTCTCCCACTCTCGTTTTAACTCTCTTCAGTCTGGCTTGCATCCATCAATCAAACAAAGCTGCCCCCTCCAAAGTTACCACTGACCTCTTAATTACCAAATCTAATGGCCATTTTCTTTTTTTTCCCCTTTCTTTCATCTTTTTTTTTTTTAGGCAATTGAGGTTAAGTGACTTGCCCAGAGTCACACAGCTAGTGTTTGAGGTTAGATTTGAACTCAGGTCCTCCTGACTCCAGGGCTGGTGCTCTATCCAGTGTACCACCTAGCTGCTCCTTTTAAATAGTGTCTTTCAGTAGCAAGGTATTGATGGTATCACATATCTTGTTTTTTTTTTTTTTTTACCTAATGGCCATTTTCAATCCTTATCTTTCTTAACTCCTCTGAAGCCTTTGACAACTGTCACCCATTCTCCTTTCCTTGGTTCCTTCTCTCTAGTTTGTCATGACACTACCTGATTTGGGTTCTCCTCTTTCCTTCTGGCCAGCCCTTCTCCATCCCCTTTGCTGGATCCTCCTCCAGGACACGCCCACTAAGCTCTTCTCCCTCTTTCCTTTTTTCTTTGATGATCTCATCAGTTCACATGGTTTTAAGTATCATCTCTGTGTTTTTGATTCTCACATTTACTTGTGTAGCCCAAACCTCTCTCCTAAACTCTAGAGTTGTGTCTCCAACTTCCTACAAGCCATTTCAAACTGGATATCCCACGGGCATTTTAAACTTAACATGGGCAAAAATTAAACTCATGATCTCTTCCCCCAAGGCCTCATCTCTTTCTAAGTTCCCTATTACTGTTATAGGTACTAACATCTTCCCTTTCACCCTAGCTCGCAACCTAGTGGTCATCTGTGATCTTCACCCTTGCACCTCTAATATCCCATCCATTTCCCCAACCTGTTGCTTTTACTTTAATAGCATCTCTCATTTATTCCTCTCTTCTCTCCTCTGACATGGCCATCGTTCTGGTGTGGCCCTTCATCACCTCATACCTAGACTGTTAACTATGGCCTCCTGGTTGATCTCTCTGCTTCAAGGCTCTCTCCATTCTCATTCATCCTCTATTCAGTTGTCAAAGAGCTTTTTTTTTGCCTCTAAAATGCAGGTCTAGTCATTTCACTATCCCCTTCAATCATCTTCAGTGGCCCCCTGTCATGAGCTGAATCAAATATAAAATTATCTGTTTGGCATTCAAAGGCATTCACCACCTGTGCCTCCTTCAGACTACTGATGCCTTATTCTTCTCTGCATACTCTTTTGTCAAATTCCATTGGCCTTCCTGACTTTCCCCTATACATGCTCATCCATATGATTTTCAATTCTTAGTCACCACAAAAAGAGCTGCTATAAATATTTGATACATGCAGGTCCTCCCACCCATCCCACTCCCTTATTGATGCCTTTGAGATATAGACTTTGAAGTCATATTAATGAGTCAAAGGAAAATCAGAGATGTTAAGCAAAAGAGGTAAGGTAGGACAACATTACAGGCACTGGTAACAGCCAGTGCAAAAGCCTGATGAGAGGAGATGGGGTCAACTGTGTGAGGGACAGCAAGCAGGACGGTCTAGTTGGACCATTACATTTATAGAAAGAATTATTGCGGACTTCCACTTCCGGGAGCCAAGATGCAGAGTAAAAAGGTAGTCGCTGTCACACTCCCCAATCAACCTCTGAAAACCCAGCAAATATCACCCGAGAAAAACAACAACAAAAAAAACCTGGAACAGCTGAACTAGAAGAAAGATGGGAAACAGCAATGAAGCAGCCCAGCAAAAGGGTCTCCCAGTGCCTCAGCAAAAATAAGGGAAGCAGCACTACAAAGGGCCCCAGGTGGATAAGCACCCTGCAGCATTCATCTGAGAGGAGCTGAAGAAAGCAACCTAAAGTCCTCCTAAAGTCCGAGCCTTGCTGATTCCAACCCAACACCAGATAAGCTGTCAGAACCCTATAGCCTCCAACTGTCAAGCTGGAGGAAATACTGAAGCCCAGGTGGTAGAAGACCAACACCTGGAGCTCCGAGTGCCTCACTGAGGGTGGGGGATCCAGTGGAAACCAGCTCAGAAAACCACAAGGTGCCTTGGCATTCTACGGCAAAGGAGCCTCCCAGTGATTAGCAGAAACAGGGGAGGCAGCATTGCAAGGGGCCCCAGGCAGAGAAACACTCTGCAGCACTCATCCAAAAGGAGCCGAAGAAAGCTGAAGGAAAGGAAAAGCAGGCAACCTAGAACTGCCTGAAAGTTCCAGCCTTGTTGATTCCAGCCCAACACAAGGTAAGCTGCCAAAACCCTACAGCCTCCAATTGCCAACATAAGAGGCCCCAGCACACAAAGCTAGTGCCCAAGACCTAGGCTCCCAACACAAGAAGCTTGAATCAGTGCCCTCTGTTCCCCAGCTCAATCTCTTTAAAGGCCATGGAATAAAGAAACACCATGACTAAAAGGAAACATACCATAGATTCATATTATGAAAAGAGTGGAGATCAAGACAGAAATTCTGAAGAGGACAACATTGTCAACAAACCCACATCTGCAACATCAAAAGGGACTATGAACTGGTCTGAAGCCCAAAAAGCCTTCTTAGAAGAGCTCAAGAAGGATTTTAAAAGTCTAATGAGAGAGGTACAAGAGTCCTTAAAAAATGCAATTGGCCAATTAGAAAAAAAGTACACTGAAGAAAACAAGTCCCTAAAAAATACAATTGGAAAATTGGAAAAAAAGTACACTGAAGAAAACAAATCTCTTAAAAATACAATTGGCCAATTGAAGATGGAAGTACAAAAACTAACAGAAGGAAACAATCTGTTAAGAGCTAGAACTGGACAAATGGAGAGTAATGATTCTATGAGAGAGCAAGAATCAGTCAAATCGAAACAAAAAATGAAAAAAAAAAATAGATGAAAATGTAAAATACCTCATCAGTAAAACAACCAACTGGAAAATTGAACCAGGAGAGACAATTTAAAAATCATTAGACTACCTGAAAATCATGATGGAAAAAAGAGCTTGGACAGTATCTTTCAGGAAATCATAAAGGAAAACTTCCTGGAAGTCCTAGAACCAGAAGGTAAAATAACCATAGAAAGAATACACTGCTCACCACCTCAAAGAGATCCCAAATTGACAACGCCAAGAAATATAATAGCAAAATTCCAAAATTACCAGATGAAAGAGAAGGTGCTGCAAGCAGCCAGAAAGAAAGAATTTAAACATCATGGAACCACAGTCAGGATTACACAGGACCTTGCAGCTTTTACGTTGAAAGACTGCAGGGCAAGGAACATGATATTCCATAAGGCAAAGGAGCTTAGATCGCAGCCAAGGATCAACTACCCTACAAAAATGGGCATGATTTTTCAAGGGAGGAGATGAATATTCAATGAAATAGGGGACTTCCAAACCTCCCTGATAAAAAGACCAGAGCTAAACCAAAAATTTGATCATCAAGTACAAGATTCAAGAAAGACCTAAAAAGGTAAATGGGACAGAAAGATACAAAATATTGTTAATAAGGGTGGACTGTTTACATCCCTACAAGGGAAGATGACACTTGCAACTCTTGACAACTGTATTGTTATTACACCATATTAAAGGAGTATACATAAAGGGGGTGGATATTAGTTGACTTTGAACCAATGATAAAATATCTATATCTATATCTATCTATCTATCTATCTATCTATCTATCTATCTATCTATCTATCTACCTATCTCTATAATCAAGTGTGTTAAATGGATCCAAGTAAGCGGATTAGTCTGATCTTAGAAAATCTACTGAGAAAGGAGAAGGCAGACATGGGTAAATTACATTTCACGAAAAGACAGAAAATCCTATTACAGCAGAGTGAAAAAAGGGAGGGGAGAAGCATTGTTTGAACCTTACTCTCATCAGATTTGGCTCCAGAAGGGAATAACATAATCAGTTAGGAATAGAAATCTAACTTGCCCTATAGGCAGTAGGAGGGAAAAGTGGAAAGAAAAGGGAAGGGGGATAGAAGGGAGGGAAGAAGTAGTAAGGGCAAAGGGGAAGAAAAGGGAAAGGGATAATAGAAGGGAGAAGAGACTGAAGGAGGTGGTGGTCAAAAACAAAACACTAGTGAGGGGGGAAAGGAGAAAGGAGAAAGAAAAGCATAAATGGAGGAAGAAAGGATGGAGAAAAAGACACAGATAGTAATCATAACTGTGAAAGTTGAATCACTATCTTTTTTTTTTCTCTCTTCTGTTGAGTTTTTTTTCCTTTTTCTGATGGTTCCTCCTACTGGTTTTAATTTTTACTTACAACTTCACTAATGTGAAAAATTGTTTAATAGGAATATAAATGTATAGCCTATATCAGATTATGCGCTGTTTTGGAGAGGGTGGTGGGGAGGAAGGGAGAGAAATAATTTTAAATTCAAAAGCATATGGAAGTGATTGTTGATAAACCAAAATACATTAATGATACAAATTTTATAAAAAGAAAGAATTATTTCATGAAAAACCAGAAAAATAAGAAGGGATCAGATTGTGCAAAATTGTAAATTGGTAAACCCAGGAGGTTTTATTTTATTCGAACACTACTCTAATTATGAGCCATTAGAGTTTATCTAGTGGGGATGACATGGTTAGACGTGTACTTTAGAAAATAACACTTTGGTAGTTCTGTAGAAAATGGACTAGAATGGGGAGAAAGTTGAGGTAGGGAGTCCAATTAGAAGTCCATTATTAGATTCTAGGAGAAAGGTGATGAGAGCCTGAAGTAGCTTGGTAGACATGTAAGTGGAGAAATGGGGACATATCCAATAAATATAGAAAAAAATAACAAGTTGTGGCAACTGATGCATATGTAAGAGTGTTAAATTGTATATGTGTTTATAAGAGTGTTAGATTGTATATTTGTATACAAGTGTTAAATTGTATATGTGTGTATGTAGAAATGTATATGCATATGTATGGGTGTGCCTGTGTGTGTGTGTGTGTGTGTGTGTGTGTGTGTGTGTGTGTAAATATATAAGATTGTATGTGTGAGGGTGAGTAGTCAAGGACGATGACACTTGGTTGTGAACCAAGAAGCCTAAGATGGCGCTGGCATCCTTAATAGCAAGAAAGGGCTGAGGAAGAGGGGTGAACTTAGGAGGAAAGATAATGAGTTTGATATGCAAAAGAATCTTAAAATTTACTACACCCAACTTCAATGTTCTATCTTTCTTTCTTTCTTTCTTTCTTTCTTTCTTTCTTTCTTTCTTTCTTTCTTTCTTTCTTTCTTTCTTTCTTTCTTTCTCTTCCTTCCTTCCTTCCTTCCTTTCTTCCTTTCTTTCTTCTTTCTTCTTTCTTTCTTTCTTTCTTTCTTTCTTTCTTTCTTTCTTTCTTTCTTTCTTTCTTTCTTTCTTTCTTTCTTTCTTTCTTTCTTCCTTCCTTCCTTTCTCTTTTTTCTTTTTCTTTCTTAATTTATCTTGAATTATCAACAATCACTTCTATAAGGTTTTGAATTTTAATTTTTTCTCCTCCTCCCTCCCCACCTACCTCCCCTAGATAGTGTGCAATACAATATAGGCTATACATATACATTCTATTACACATATTTTCACATCAGTGACGTTGTAAGTAAGAATTAGAAACAATAGGAGGAACCACCAGAAAGAGGAAACAAAACACAACAGAAGAAAAAATAACAAATAGTATGCTTCCATCTGCATTAAAACTTCATAGTTCTTTCCTCTTTGTGGACAGCATTTTCCATCATGAGGCCTTTGGAGATGTCTTAGATCCTTGTATTGTTGAGAAGGGTTAAGTTTATCAATATTAGTTATCACACAACGTGGCTGTTATTGAGTACAACGATCTCCTGATTCTGTTCACTTCACTCAGCGTCAGATTATAAAAGTCTTTCCAGGTTTTTCTGAAGTCAACCTGTTCATCATTTCTTATAGTACAATAGTATTCCATTAAATTCCCCAATTGATGGGCATTCTCTCAATTTCCAATTCTTTGCCACCACAAAAAGAGCTGCTATAAATATTTTTGTACATGTGGGTCCTTTTCTCATTTGTATGATCTCTCTGGGATATAGCCCCAGAAGTGCTATCACTGGGTCAAAGGGTATGCACATTTTTATGGCTCTTTGGGCATAGTTTCAAATTGTTCTCCAAAATGGTTGGATCATTTCACAACTCCACCAACAATGCATTAGTATTCCAATTTTCCCATATCTTCTTTCAATGTCCTTTCTGATACAATGAGGGAGTCATCCTCAGATACAGCATCAGGGGATCCTTCCATCATCCTGTATCAGCAAAGGAATAAAGCAACATCAGCATCCTCATCATGGATGGGTTGGGATTTGCTAACTTGCCTCATGAAGGCAGAGGGTCCCTTAAGTATGACTTGCTCATTTCTTTCTCTATCTTTTTTTTTTCCTTTTGGTGCACAATATTTTTCTTTTCCTACTGCTAAACTCTTGGGCATAAAGATGCACTTTTGAGATGCCTAAGTTTTGACCCAGAGCACTTACTCTATGGTGCCTTATCATTTAACCTTTGCCTAAAGTGAATGAACAAATGAATGAATGAATGAATGAATGGATGGATGGATAGATGAATGAATGAAAAAGTGAACTGCTTATTACATTTCAGGCACTGTGCTAAGTTCTGCTGGTACAAATTCCAAAACAAGACAGCACTGCCTTGCCAGGAGCTTACATTTCATAAAAAGGAGGTAGCCCTATACATAAGTGCCTCTCCCTAAGTAAGTCTGGCAAGTCACAAGGCGGGTGACTGCATGAAAATGACTTTTGCTAGACACCCTCCTTCTGGAAGCAATGGCAGTGCTGGATTTTAATGTTATAATCATGTTGTCATAAACAAAAGATGTTTTTCCTCCAAAAATGTGTCAGTGATATCTTAAAAAAGTAGAATGGGTGAGTTATCATTAGAAAAAGAGGACTTTATTTCACATTGATTGGTGTTTATTGGTCATAGGAGAATTGGCAGATTTCTCCTCTGTATCTAGTGTTACATATCTAATCTGAGAGCTTGGGAGGTGATAATTTATCTCATACTTGGGTTATTTGCTGTTGCACAATGAATTTCACTATTCATTTGGCTTAATAACCATATTGATTTTAGGCATAATTAGAGTTTGATCCCCAAAGGATGTTGAAATATCCATGAAGAACACAAAGACATTTGTTGTCGAAGGCTTTACTTAGGTAAGGGAGGGAGGGCAGTTAAAGGAGAAATAATTATATATAAATATAAATTTTTAAAAAAATACATATATATACACACATATATTAACATACACACACATATATATGCATATACACATACATATACACATACATATATATACACACACACACACACGCACACACACACACATATATATATATATATATACATGTGTATACGTTGTACTGTGCAGCTAGATAATACATACATGACTAGTGTTAGATATGAGGTCTAAGGAGCATTTTATACATGCTTATTTAGTTGGCATTTACTCATTTGATTCTTACTAAAACTCTGAGTGGTGGGTAGTATTGTTAACCCCATTTTACAGATGAGGAAACAAAGAAACAGAGGTTAAGTGACTTGCTCAGGGTTACCAAGCTAGTAAGTGATTGATGCAGGATTTGAAGTCAGGTCTTCTTAGCTCCAAGTGTAAAGCTCTATCCATTAAGCACGCCCAAACATACTCATGCAAACCTACCTACTATATACATATATTCTGTATTATCAGATAGACATATGTTCACACATGGAAATGTAGATATCCACATACGCTATATATAACCACTAATATATTGTGTGTGCTTTCATGCATATATGAATATCTTTCTAGGTAGAAACTCATATATAATCATACATGATCATATATGAATTTCTACCTAGAAAGATATACACAGAAGGGTTTGATGATTTCCAAAACCCCTCATTCCACCATGGATGTGCAGATCCATCGGTGCAGGAAGCAGAGGCAGATGAACATTGGCACCTTAGGAGCACTTGTATGAAATGCTGCTGGCGAGAGGGCCTTGCTTCTGGTAGCTCGGCCAGGACGGGTCAGAGGCAGGACCCAAGCCAAATCTTTCTGACTGCACAACCGTCTCCTTACACCCCCCAACCTCCAACCCCTGTGTGGCAGGTGACTTCGGCAGACTCTCCCTACATGCATGACTAAAGAAGAAAGCTGTTTTTCTTTTCCTTCTTCCTTTTCCTCCATCCCTCCCTTCCCCTACATCCTTCATCTTTTTTCTCTCCATTCAGCCAACTCTTCCTTCATTTCCTTTTCTGTCTCCTTTTGACTCTCTTCTTCCTCTCATTTTCCCTCTCCATTCTCCAGCAGATCAGGATCCTGCACTAATTACTATGGGTGATTTCATGGGATGGCAAAAATATCAAATATTAGATGCTGACTTTGTGACTTTGGCAAATTCCCCTAAGCTTTCTGTGCCTCAATTGGTCAACATACAACAAGGCACTGACCTAGAAAGATTCTACAACCTCTTGGAGCTCTAAATTGATGATGCTATGATCCTATGATCTTACAACCTAATGAATTTTAAATTATGCCTATGGGTACCAACCTTCAAATTAATGAAAATTAGAAAAAAAGTTATTGATTGGGTTATAAAAAATACATGTAGTTATATCACTTTAAGGTTTAAAATGAGCTTTCCAGGAAGTCTGGATGATCTCCTCAGAGAAAGAGAATACTTTTACAGAAGAAAATCACAGGCTGACTACGATGAAGCAGATGAGTCTTAGAGGGGGACTGAGACACAGAGAAGGCAAATGACTTATCCAGGGTCACCTAGCCAGGAGAGTTGGTGATGGGCATTGGACTCGGGTCTTTTGTGCTCCATGCCCTACATCCTATCTACAGTGCTCTTCTACTTCTTCAGACACAGAGAACAAGTAGTTTTATCCATGTTTTACAGATGAGGAAACCGAGGCTCCCCAAAAGTAAGTAGCTTGCCCCCAGATACCCAACGGACAACTGTCAGATGTAGGATTAAAATCCAGGCCTTCCGACCTGAATAGCACTAGCCTTACCTATGTCATACTGCTTTTCTTATAATTCACATCAAAGGTTACAAAGATTGTGTGGGGGGGGGCACTCACACATGTGTATGTACATGTATGTGTGATAAGAATTTGTGAGAGCTTTGTATGGGTAGTCTGGGACTTCTCTTACCTGATTTCAGCATACAAAGCCAGGTGATACTCCCATATGTTTTTGTTTGTTTGTTTGTTTGTTTGTTCTTTCTGAACATTGTGGAAAGGCTCCCCTTCCCCCAATGGCTCAAATTACCTCCTTGCCCTCCCTCTCACAAGTGGGCTGGTTCTTGGTTCTGTGTTTGTTTTTTCTTCGGAGTTTCTTGCTGCAGTTGCAAGACTGCTTTGGAAATTTAAAAATGAAATCTGTGTACCTAAAGTTACTTATTTGTCAACATGAGATTTATTTAGTCTTCTGTTTATACCTGTCCTCGAAAAATTTAGCTTTGGAAAACACATGTTTTACCAACCATTGCTAATGAGTGTGCATTAGAATCAGAAGATCTTGGAAGTGGGAAAGACCATGGAGATTGTTTTGTCCAGTCTCCTCATTATGCAGAGGACGAAATTGAGGCTCAGAGTGATTAGTGACTTGGTCAAGGTCACACAGTATGCACTTGCTCCAGGCAATTTTTGCCTGCAATTTTTGCCAGCCTCCAAGAAACAAACCAACCAAAACCCAGTCCTGCCATACTGTGTCTCTGGGGGCCTCTTCATTGAATTTAATTTCCTTGAAGGCAGATGCTCTTTCATTATTGCCTTTGCATTCTGCTCCCTAGGCCAAGTCTGGCACAAAGGAGCTTAAGCAAGCTAGTTGATTGACTGACTGACTGAAAGGGTCCTTAGAGATCGTTTAGTCGGACCTCATTTTTCAGCCTGAGGCCAGCGAGATTGAAGCCTTGCTCAAGAGCACACAGATGGTGAGGGGCAGACACACTGCAAGTGCAGATACACCCACCGTCAGCTTCTCTGGAGAAGGGACAAAAAACGCCCTCATTTTCTGAAGACTACCAAGATTTCTGCATCTCCATAGGCTGGCAGTACCAAGACGATTTTCATTGTTATAGGAGCACGTGCCATCTAATTCTTACATTTTCTCTGTTGGAATGAGAGTCAGATGTGCTGCTGAGACAAGAGGGCGGGTTTCTGATCTCACCCAGGATACCAGAGGTCGTGCTGTGGGCTTTTCTGAGCTGAGGTTCATCTTCCTTATTTGCCCTGCTGGGCTAGGACTGAGCGCCCCTCCCAACCCTTGGCAATGCTGCTGCTGTTCCACTGCAGCATTTGCCTTTTGGGAGCAAAGTCTTTTTTCCCTTATCTGAGACCAGACAGCCCACGTGACCGTGAAAAAGGGTATTTTGTGTCTCTCAGGATGAGTTAGTACTCTGGACAGGCGACACAAGGAATTCTCAGGGAGGGCTCTGCTGGTTCCCTTTCGCCCTTAGTACTGGTACTGGGGACTTCACTTCTATTATCCCATCAGGCAACTTGTCTTAGGCTAGTCCTCAATCTTTTGAAATCAGAGACTATTTGTTTATTTTTAACTCAGTCTCTGTCTCTATGTCTGCCCCTCTCTCTCTCTCTGTGTCTCTCTGTCTCTGTCTCCCTGTCTCTGTCTCTCTCTCTTTCTGTTTCTTTGTCTCTCTGTCTCTCTTTCTCTGTCTTTCTCTCTTTCCTCCTCGCAATCTGTGTGTCTCTCTCTCTGTCTCTGTCTCTGTCTATGCCTCTCTCTCTCTCTCTCTCTCTCTCTCTCTCTCTCTTCTCTCTCTCTCTCTCTCTCTCCTTGTCTTTCATTCTCTTTCCCCCTCTCTCTGTGTGTTTCTGTGTCTCTGTCTCTTCACCTACTCACCTACCTCTGTCTATCTATTTGTCTGCCTGTCTGTTTTCATAAATAAGTCTAGGGATATAGAGCCTTTGCTAAGTAATCAGTGTGGTACAAACAATGGAGTCAGAAGACTTGGGTTCAAATGTTGTATCTGAAGCTAATTGCCTGTGTGACCATGAATATGGAACTTAACATCCCTGGGCATTAGTCTCTTTATGTTTAAAGCAGAGTTGGTCGGTCAATCACCACGTGCTCCTGAGCCTCCCAAGAAAGGGCAACCCCAGTGCTTGGTCTCAAGGAGCTCACAGTTGAATGCTTTCATTCATTTTCATAAAGCTGTGCAGACTCTGTGTGTGGTCAACAGGAAATAATGAACAGAAATAGGTGCAGAGCATTTGGGAAAGGCTTCCTGTAGAAAGTGAGATTTTACCTGGGACAGAAGGGAAGCCAAGAAGTGACGGTGAGGTAGGAGAGGGTTCTAGTCTGGGAATGCAACCAGAGAACATGCCTGGAGCTGAGAGTCTCCACTGAGGTCTCTTTCAGAATACCTCTAGAACCCTGATCCTATATGTCCCTGGCAAACTGCCCAAGGCACTGTAGCTTGTGATACTGAATGGAACCATTGCTGTAGAGAAAGGATCACAGGAAAGAAGCGGAGAAAAGTCATGTTGAGATGATCAAGGCATAATCAATCCTAACAGTGGTAAGGGGCAGCTAGGTGGTGCAGTGGACAGAGAGCTGGGCCCAGAGTCAGGAAGACCTGAGTTCAAATCCAGCTTCAGACACTTGCTAGCTATGTGACTTCACCCCTTTTGCCTCAGTTTCCTCATCTGTAAAATGAACAGAAGGAAGTGGCAAATCGCTCCAGTATCCCTCCCAAGAATATCCCAACTGAGGTCACAAAGAGTCAGAAGGACTGAAAATCACTCAAAAACAGCAAGGAAAAGGGAAAGCGCATTTCTCCAGCCCCAGCTAGGCACCAGGTGCTCAACAGAGTACTCTTCAAAGTATATAGAAATACATCTTCTCATCTGATCCTTACAACAGCCTGTGAGGTGAGTGCTGTCTGTTATCTGCCTATGACAACTGGGGAAAATGAGGCAGACAGCAGTCGACTTGCCCAGGGTCACTCATCTAATAAGTGTCTGAGGTCACATTTGAACTCAAGTTTCCTGACTCCAGGCCAGCACTCTATCCACTGTGCCACCTAGCTGCCTAATGATAAGAGTAAAAACTTGTATAGGACTTTCCCCTCCTCCTTCCACCATTCCTCCAAACGTGTTGCCTTCCCCCAGTGGAACATCAGCTCTCTCAGGGCATGTAGTGTCTGTTCTTTGATGTTTTTATTCCGATCATTTAGCTCGGCACCTGGCACACAGCCAGTACATAAGAAATGCTTTCTCAATTCTTTGTTCAAGTTTGCAACATCCTTTAAGCTCTAGGTTATTTGGTCCCTCCATGTGAACGTGGGCTTACCTGGCACATGGACCAAGTGTTCTGGTACAGCCTGCGGGCTCTATCAAGGCATAAGAGGCAGGTGTTCTGGTTGTTATTGTTGTACCTGTTTTACAGATGTGTAAACTGAAGGTTAGAGAGGTTATGGGCCAAGGCCAGCTCACTGTCACCTGTGCTGGACAACCTCTCACTACCCTGAAGCTGTGGTTGTTTAACGAAAACCTCGAAACTAAATATTGTTATATTCAGTCAGAATTACTAATGTAAAATGAACTGAGGCACTGCTATCATTTTAAAAATGTACCAAGAAATGCGGCCATCCTTTAGAAAAATAAAACCTCTTTGGGATGCACCTGATCTGCCTCTTGATCCAGAATGTCTCTATACTAAAATGACCTTCATTTATCTGCCTTTACTATTTAACATACATATAAAGATTCTTTCTTTCCTTCCTCTTTTCCTCCCTGTTTTTTCTCATTTCCTTCCTTCCTTCCTTCCTTCCTTCCTTCTTTCTTTCTTTCTTCTTTCTTTCTTTCTTTCTTTCTTTCTTTCTTTCTTTCTTTCTTTCTTTCTTTTTTTCTTTCTTTCTTTCTTTCTTTCTTTCTTTCTTTTTTCTTTCTTTCTTTCTTTCTTTCTCTTTCTTTCTTTCTTTCTTTCTTTCTTTCTTTCTTTCTTTCTTTTTCCTTCATTCCTTCTTTCTCACATAATCCTCACATCTCCTTTAGATAGATAAATATATGGTATGCACCAATATAAAATGAGATAATGGTGGCTAGCATTTATATACTGCTTTGAGGTTTCAAAACCCTTTACAATATATCATTTAATCCTCACAACATCTGAGTAAAGTAGGAACTATTTTCATCACCCTTTACATGAATGAATAAATAGAGCCCGAGAAAGTTCTGTTGGCTTGTCCAGAGGGATACCACTAGTAAGTCTCTGTGGCCAGATTCAAATTCAAGTCTTTCTGTCCCCAAGCCCAAAGCTCTGTCTATTCTACCAGTGAGCTGTCTCTAGGTAAAGGAAAATGAATATTTCTGGACCAAAATTCATGCAAGTAAATTCCAATCTTCCAATTCCATAAGTATTTAAATTCACTCTTCCTATTATACTCTTCTATTGACATTGATCTCACTATTCTTTGCAGCTTTTCATAGATTATAACTGGAGAAAGTTGAACTGGTCTCAGATTCCAAAGAGCTGAACTTCAGTCCGGATCCCAAATCCCCCTTCCCCATCTTCCCCATTCCCAAGCCTTTATGAACATGGGGCTCACAAGTCCCCGTCCCAGGGCTCCAACATTTTGGGATGTTGTTCTCCCTTTTTCCCTGCAACAACTTTCCATTTGCCTCACTGTGAAGCCCAATTACCACCAGCTCAGCATCTTGTTGCCATGGTGAAGCTTTTCCTGGGGTTTGAGTTTTCCCTCCTCAGGCCATGATTTGAAGGATTTCATTCTCTGCAGGATGCATTGGCCCTTTGTGCCACCACCTCACCCCTGATCTGACTCTGTTCTGTTCCACCCAACTCTGCCCCCCCCCAATCAAATTCATATACCAGGTGAGTAAAATGTCTGGCGCCAGGTCAGATTCAAAATCCTCTTTGGTCTGATTGATTCCTTGGGCAAATCACAACATGCTTATGAGGCTTGGTTTCCTCCTTTACAAATGGTGATAACAATATTGCATTTCCTATTTCATAGGGATGTCAGAATTATCTAAGCAAATGTTCTTAACCCTTCTTTGGCACTGTGGATCCCACTGGCAGTTATCTATGTCTATCTATCTATCTATCTATGTATCTATCTATCTATCTATGTATCTATCTATCTATCAATGTGTGTGTCTGTCTGTCTGTATGTATACAAGTATATATGTATTTATGTATAGATATAGATATAGACATAGACATAGATATAGATATATAGAGATGTATATCCTATGAATGCCTTCTCATAATAATATTTTTAAGTACCTAAAATTTAAAAAAAAACCCATAAGATTAGAGAAGAAAGCTATTACATTTAAGTAAGTATTTTCCCCATCCATTTTAAGAGACCTCTTGAAATCTGTCTTTGGGCTGCAGAGGTACCCCACCCCCCAAAGAAGATGGCTAATGCAGTGAATAGAGAGCTGGACTTGGAGCTAAGAAGACCTGAGCTCAAGTCCTCCCTGTGAAATATACTAGCTGTGTGAGCCTGAACACATCAGTCAATCTCTCAGAGCTTGAGGCAGTTTTCTAAGACTATAAGCTTTAGAGTGCCAATTTCCATGGATAGATTGTGTTTCCTCCACTGAAAGTTCCCCATATTTATGAAATCACAGATTCAGTGCCTACCCCTAATATTTCCACTTCCTTTTTCATATGAGTCACTTAAAGTCTGTTGTAATTTGGAATGTGCCAGAGCCACCTTAAACCCATTCTCAAGAGTCAATTGTTAATGTTCCAGTGAGAGCATTTATACCTTGGAAACAGCAAATGTTACAAATCAGGGCTTGATTTTTTCTTTTGTAGGTTGTCTAGGCCTAAGAATGCCATGGAGAAAATGCTAATAATACAGATTAAACTTAAAAATGTCTTCCATATTCCACCCCCCCCCGAATTCACCTTCACACCTATGGTTATGATGATGAAATGTTACATAAATTACACAATGATTCTTCCTTATTTGATACAATTTTTTCTTCATATGACAATATAAAAAAGACGCAAATATTTTTTTTATCCCAATGCTTATCATTTTTTTAACATCCCAAATGTTTGGCAGAAATCAGATCCTAAATGAATTGACAATCACATAATAAGGAGAGACTTTACTTCTTGGTAACTGTTCAAAAGAATTTTATATGTGGATACTCCCTAGGAAAAATTATTGTAAGAAAACATCATGCAAAGGCTCTCCCAGACCCCTGGGCTTTGTAAACAATGGCTAGAGTAGGAAATCTGGACAAAGAGTCTACCTTTTTCCATTCTCCAGATAAAGGATCCGTTGCCATAACAAAGGAGGTGACATTAGTCTGGCCTCTAGCATCACTGTTTCAGGAAATCTCAATGTGCCCGCTCTCTCTCTCTCTCTTCTCTCTCTCTCTCTCTGTCTCTGTCTGTCTGTCTGTCTGTCTGTCTGTCTCTCTCTCTGTCTCTCTCTCTCTGTCTCTCTCTCTCTCTCTCTCTCTCTCTCTCTCTCTCTCTCTCTCTTCTCTCTCTCTTTCTCTCTCTCTCTCCTGCTGCTTTTTTTCAGAAATACTCCCAGCATTTTTTTTTCCCAACTCGCCTTACAAAGTGTCATGGTCTTGTCTCGCCCTTGTCAGAATGATAAATGTTATAATGTTGATTTTTGGCAAATTAAAACTGAAATGTGAATCATTGCAACCTGGTCTTGTCATTCTTTCTAATTTACCTCTTCCATTCAGTGCATTTCAGGTAATATTTCACTGAAAATAATCAGCAGATGCGCCCCTGGAAATAAGTGACCTAAACCTCTTTTAATTACACAAATTGTCAAGCTGAATAGGACGTTGGCTTTTTGAAGGCAGAAATCACTGGGCAATAGGATCCTGGGCTTGGCCCTGTAAGGACCCTCAGAGGTCAGCAATTCCACTTCTGTCAGTTTACAGGTGAGGAAACAAGCCTGGTGTTGGGGAAATAGCTTCCCATGGCCACCAAGCCAGTAAATGACAAAGACATGATTCAAACTTGGGACTTCCTGGCTCCAAGGACAGCTGTACATGATGCTGCCTCTCAAGGTACACCTCTGTGCGATGCGTTGAAACAAAATGATACAACAAGTTGGAGATGGGAACATTTGTATATCAAGCAGTTTATTGTGCTGGAATGCACCTTCAAGAGTGGGGAGACACTGGCTTCCAGCTTAGTTCTGTCCCTGATTTGTGTGGAACTAAATACACAGTTAAGCATGTATGATGTTTGTTTGTTGAACTCTGAAGACAGAACTAGGAGCAAAGGATAGGGGCTGTAGAAAGAAATACTGAGGCTAAATTGAGGGAGGGATCAAGGCAATGGCGTGGAGTTGGATGGAAAACTTGCAGAGCTTGCCCACTGGGGAGCAAATGCATACACAACTATAGATGTATGTATGCACACACATCCATATACACATAATGTTGCTGTTTAGTTATTTTTCAATCATGTCCAACACTTCATGATCACATTTGGGGTTTTCTTGGCAACCATACTGCAGTGATTTGCCATTTCCTTCTCTAGCTCATTTTACAGATGAGAAAATTGAGGCAAACATGGTTAAGTGACTTGCCCAGGGTCAAACAGCTACTAAGTGTCTGAGGGAGATTTGAACTCAGGAAGGGGAGTCTTCCTAACTCCAGGCCTGTCACTCTATCCAGTGTGCCACCTAGCTGCCTATGTACATATATACATACATGCATATATCATATCTATATTTATAGATAGAGATAACAAATATATACACATAAACACAAATACATACACATATATGCATATAAATATATATAATTCATAATCCAAATAAATACATAACATGTACACACAGACATCCATATGTATGTGTATATAAAAGGTTCTTCCTTACTCTTCCTTTCTAAAAATGACCCAGTCATTTCTATTTAGACTGATTATCCAGTATGGCCCAAGCAGAATGCCATGACACAAGATTCCATTTGTCAGCTGACCTGTAGAAGAGTTTTTTAAAGGAAATTATGGGCTTGATGCCGTCAGAGGTCCCCTTGCAATCTGACAGAATGATTCTGTGAATTCCCACCTCACACACTTTCCAGCTGTTTGAGTATGAGAGAGTCAGTTAACCTCTCTGAGCTTCAGTTTCCTCATTTGTGAAGTTGGGATAATAATAATTTTGCTCTCACAAGGTTGTTATGAGGTAAGAGTTTTGTAAATCATAAAACTTTCATGAAATGGGAGCTCTCATTAGTCATATCTAATGATATGGCTTCATAAATCTTGGTGTTTTAGGAGTTTAGGAGTTTAGGAGGAGGGAAGTGTGTGAGTATTTGGAGAGACAGAGAGACAGAGAGACAGAGGGAGAGACAAAGAGAGAAAGATAGAGACAGAGAGAAAGACACAGATAGAGACTGGAAATGGACAAATTCTTGGAACCCACAATTGAATGGGAAGAAAGCATGCTACTGGTCATTTGGGAGACGGCCAAGTTCTTTAGGTATCCCAATAGCTCTAGGCTTTTCACTGAAACAAAGATTAAACACCATTTTCTTTTAGTGATATATTCTAGCTTTGAGTTATAGAATCCCATGGAATCTGAAGACATGAAACTGAAGCTCATTCAAAGGAAAACAGTTTCTTGGCAGGTATGGATGGGGTGGTTCTCATAGCAAACAAGTTATTATGGAAAAGGATGTAATGGTGGCTGTTGCTGGTATGGAGGAGGTGAATGGGCTGGTCATGCAGTGAGGAGGAGGGGTAGCAGGTGGGCTTCCGTACGCCTCATTAGTATGCTCACCATACCAATAGTATATTTTGGAGTATACAGGGACTTTCTTCTTAGTTATGACCTTCTAGGGGTATAAGCCAAGTAAAGGAGTTTCTGGTTCAAAGGATATGGACAGTTTAGTCACTTTGCATAATTCCAGATTGCTTTTCAAAATACTTGTTATCATTTAACAGTTCCACCAACAATGTATTAGTGTGCCTATCATGCCTCAACCCCTCCAACATTAACTATTGCTACTATTTTGCTTATCTTTTCCAATTTGGGAATGTAAGGTAAAATCTCAGGGCTGTCTTGAGTCATATTTCTCTTATTGGTGTTTTGGATCATTCTTTCCTGTTGTTATAAATACTTTACTATTCTTTTCAGAACTGGTTCTTTATAATCTTTGGCTACTTATCTACTGGTGAATGACTATTACATACTAATATGTATTATATGAATTATATATATATATATATATATATATATATATATATATATACATATATACACACATACATATATAAATTATCAATATTACCTAGAGGTTTTGTTATCTCCCTCTGGTCAGCTAGGTAGTGCAGTTGATAGAGCTCGTGGCCTGGGGTTAGGAAGACCTGAGTTCAGCTATGGCCTTAGACACTTACTAACTCTCAGGTAGAGAGTTTCTTCACTAGAAGTTGTTCAAACTACAGGTCTGTTGCTCCTTCTGTCCTGTTTCTCCCCTTGCAAAAAAAAATTTATAAAAATTTGCCTTCTTTCCTTTTTGATATTTCTTCTGTTCTATTAGGTTAGTCTATTTTAATTGACCAAAATGTTTAAAAACCAAAACCAAATCCTAATAGTTTTTACAGTTGGAAGGGATCCTGTTCCAACCTCTTCAATGAAGAAACAAGGAAATTGAGATCTAGAGAAATGAATAATATGTAATATAATAACTTGCAGTGCTAACATTTGAAATCAGATCTAATTCCAATTGCAAAGCTTTTCTTTTTATCCCAAACAAGGTTTTTTTTGGGGGGGGAGGGGCTCACTTTTTTTTTTTTAGAGAACTTAAGGATTATTAATACCTTGAATGGCCAGGAATTAACTCAGCTGTTCCTTGCACAAGAAACTCCCTTTCTAGACCAGGTGTTACAGTGAAACTCCCTCATGTCTGGGGCTCTCTTCCTCTCCATCCCAACCTCTCTGTCTCCCTTCCTTTCTCAGCTAAACTCCCTTCCACAAGAAGGCTTTTCCAGTCTTATTGAATCTTAGAATCTTCCCTTTGATATGACTTCTGATTTATTCTTTACATGGAAACACAAAAGAGATGAAGTTGCCCTTTGCTTATGGACGTAGGATGATTGGATTGGGGGATATGGTCAACTGCTCCTGCCCCAAATCTGCAGACCATGAATATCCTTTCCTCACTCAGTGTCAGAAAGGAAGAGGTTGTGATGATGGAAAGCTGTCTCTTGGCATGTGCAGTCATTTCCATCTCAATACTTCCTGAGCCATTATCTTCTGGCTCTGGAGATAATAAAAGATTTTTAAAAATTATGCAGAATTAGCCCCTCATTTAAACACGGACAGAAACAGGGTTGTCAAAGTTTCAGTTGTGGAATTGGAGTCAGGCAAGGGATATCTGCACATGCTTACCACTAAGAAGAAAGTTAGGAGCAGGTTTTCAGGGCTAAGCTCTGACTGAACAGTTCCCAGTGATCCTTCTGCCCATCTATTTCTCACCAAACCACTTTCCAGTTTTTCCAAATTTCTTGTCCAATAGGCTTTCTCTCTCCCCCAATGGTATGTTTTCTTTGATATATGAAGCAGTGGGTTACTATGTTTATTTTATTTTAGTTCTTAATTCCTAGGATATTCTATGCATTAGGTTTCTTGACTGCACACTTATTTATAGTGAATTTGTAGTCTCCTAAAGCCCCAATATCTTTCCCAGAAGAAATGATATCTCATTATATTACCACCATCTTATACATCTTCAGTTGATTTTTTAAACCTAAGTTTCAGATTTTACATTTAACACAGTTCATAAATGTTTGTTTAATTGAATTGAATTGAACTTAGAGTCCAAGACCTTAATTTCACATATGAGAAAACTGACACTGAGAAAGTTTAATTGACTTGTCCAGGGTCATGAGGTTAATTAGTGTTTGAGCCAGGATCTGAACTCATGTTTTCCTGACCCCAAGTCCAGTGCTCTATTCACTGTGCCACCTGAATGACAAAAGAGAGCTTTTAGCATTTATGCTGCCCCCATACTCAAAATCTCTGCCTCAGTTTCTTCATCTGTAAAATTGGGCTAATAAGAGCATCTACCTTAGAAGGTTATCAGAAAATAAGGTAAGATCAACTATAATACACTGTGCAACCCTTAGATGATGATGATGATGATAAAGATGAGGATGAGGAGGATGATCATGGCCATGAAGAAAAAGGAAGTCACAATTCTCTTCATGAAGAGAACCTTGCATTTTCCTATTGTTACAATCCAGCCTGCAAGAATGCAGAGGCCAATACCTCATCAATCTCTCAAACCTTGAGAAGCAACATTTTGGCATGGAAGTAGCCCTGGATTGTATTCAGAAGAGTTTTGCACTTGAATCCTGTTTGCTTCTTATTATCTATGGAACTTGAAATTAATTTTCACTGTTGGGTCTTCAGTTTTCTCATGGTAAAATAAAGAGTCTGGGCTAATCAAGGACTACTTAACCCAAGATTTATGAACTTCACAAAAGTTTATCAGTATCCTTTCATCATAATAGGTTGCTTTTGTCATCTCATGTATTTGATTTTTTATATGTATTTTATGCACTTAAAAATATTATGCGAAGGGCTCCCAAGGTAAGTAAAAATAAGATTTTTTTTTCCAACTCATATTCATGAATCCCATGAAATCTATCCATGGACCCTGCATTAAGACCTTCTTGATTAATGGGAGGGTCCCAAGTAAATTTTGTTGATGCAAACACATGTACAAAAACAAATCAATAAGAAATTCACAGAAAAAATAGTGCTGATAGAAACAAAAATATGAACTATGAACAGATCTCAAGTTAATTCATTAAATATCAATTCATTCCCTGCTATTTCTATGAATGGTGATAGAGCAAGAGGTTAGGATTCAGAATGTTCCCTCAGCCAAACACTCCCAGGAGTATTTTTTGCACTCCTTGAAAGATGGGACTGATTTTTGTTTTTCTTTGTATCCCCAGTGCTTAGCACAGAGCCTGACACATTGTAGGTTCTTAATAACTACTTACTTTATGATTAATATAGGGATTGATACTTTCCACTTTTTGAGCTTAGTTTGAAAAATTGAGATGAAATTTTGGAGTACGAATCATTACAATTTAGGGTCAACAGAAATAATTATAAACAGAAAGCTTAACTTTTGCTAAGTTTTTGTGCCTTATCTGTCACAGCTAAAGAAATATGTGAGCTCATGTATCCAAAAAAAAAAAAGATCCCATAGAAAAAGAATTTATCTATGCCCTTCATTCACTTTTATAGTCAGTACTAAACATTTGCTACAACGTGAGTTTTTGGCCTTCATTGAAGCTCTCAGTGCTAATCAACACATGATATATTGTTAGCATTTCCAGGATTACAGTAAAATTTATTAATTTAAAATACACTACTCTGCAATTTGTAATAATTTGTGTAGGGTTTGGTGGAAATTTAACTTTGCACTACCTATGACAAATATATTTGCTAAGCAAATTAATGGTGTAATAAGATTACAAGAAGGTGCTGTATAATGGAAAATAAAAAAAGTGTTTTCCAAGCATTTTTGGTGCACTCATGTAAATATAAACAACTTAATTACAAGGTAAGTATTCCATCACTGCTTAAGTTGGTGTTTAAATATGTTAATTACAAATCTCCACTTTATTTGTTAAAGAAGGGCTTCTTAGAATATTTTAGTACTTTGTACATTTGAAAAATATGTACTTTTATTTTTAAATCCAATGTATAACTCAACATCTACAATGCATTGTTCTAGAATTTTAACATTTTAGTCTAAATGAAATTGAACTTTTCAATAATTAATCCAATTTTATAGGATTTTTCCTGCTCTTTAGACTTGAATTTCCATTAAAGTCTTCTTCTGATGACTTGTTGTGTGAAGTGATAGTGAATTCTTAAAGCTCATGCCTCTGTGGCACAGGTTCCAGTGAGTTCCAATGAGCTGGGGTGGTTTTGAATATGGACCCATGATGGGCTCTATTTGACAATAGGAGTGAGGCTCAGTGGTATTAATGTATTTATTTTCCACTACCTTCACATGCTACCTTTCCAACAGTCAGTATTCAGTAACTCTTTTGCCAAGTTACCTAATGGCATCTACTATAAATATGTTAGGGAAGACTTCATAGAAAGAATAAAATCTGAGCTGGGGATTGAAGTATATGTAGTACAGACCATATTTTGGGGAGAAACATCCCAACATGCTTTTTAAATATTTATTCCTTTGCTAGCAATGTTCCTTATCCTCACCCCTTCAATGAATGAGAAAAGTTTGAGAGAGCATCTTTGTTATTGACAGAAGCCCAGATGAATATGTTCCACAAGTAATTCTTCAGTTCTGTGCTTCTCCAAGAAGTACTTGAAAAACTTTAGGGAGGAATAGAGAAGTTTGCAATAGATATTGCCCTACGTTGTGATGAGGGATAAAGCACCACAAAGTGAGATCCTTGGACACGTCAGATAATGGGAACGAGAATCCAGTTCATTAAATGAGTAAATAGGGAGACGGCAAAGCCCATACACTATAGTAATAGTAAAAGACAGATCGGTTAGGACTGAGGGACTAGCAGGAGACAGAGGAAAGGAAGTTGAGGTTGTACTTCTGGGGAATCATGTGACCAACAAGACGGAGGACCAGATACTTCGTCCCTATCTTTCTGAACTCCCAAAGTCTCCCAAGTAATAATAAAGCAAGTTATGTTGTCCCCATTATCTAAGACACCAAGAACCCTAGTAGGGAAATGACCCAACCTGATGAACTGACCACAGAAACAGTGTCTCTCTAATCTTTCACTCAGCATTGCCTCACCCCTAGTCACTATGCTCTAGCAGGGCTATCCAAACTAACTCACGAGCTTTTAAGACAGCAAAACCTGAAGAGGTAGATGCTTACTCTGGCTGTGACTATAGAGCAGTAGTGCTTTGTGCTTCAGCAGAGCTCAGCTAGAGCACTGAGGAACAGAGGAAAATGGAGCAGGATGACAGATTATGTGTGTATTTGTCTACCAGACCTTCAGGAAAAAAGAGTGGCATCCACCTGTGACCTGTTCTGCCCCCTCAGAAGTTAGTTTTGGCAGAGACAGGCAGGCGAGATGTGAATTTCCAAGAATGGGAGGAGGCTGATATATCTTTGATATCTTTTCCCTGGGAAACCACCATCAAAAGGCAAAGAGTCAGAAAATGTGCAATAGGGGATAGAGAGAGAAAAATAACCATTAAAACCACCAAAGATCTCAGGAGGAAAAAAAGTCAGTTAAATACCTTAAACATAAGCAGGGAAGCTATTAATAACAAAAGGGAAGATGGCCTCCAGCTCAGCTAAAAAAGTTCAGATATCTATGAATAAATATTGCAAGAAAAAAGAAAATCAATCAATACCTGATTAGGTAGAGGATTGTGTGGATGCACAAGAGAGTATAGTGCCATAACAGAATGTTCATCAAAGGTTTAAAAGATAAATACATATTTAGAGCATAACTTATGGACTGCACAGGAGAAGTCATTACTTGTTAGCAGAAAAGAAAAACAAAAACAAAACAAACAACCTTCTATCCACAGTGGTCAATTTCACCAAAGGAATGAAAGAGAGAACAACTGATTAGAAATGAAAATACACAGAAGTAAAAGAGAAACTTTGGAAGAAAATTTTTAAAAAGCAATAACTTTCAAAGAAAACATGATCAAAATATAATGATCTCAAAGGCAATTTAAGGATTGTAAGAGCATATCAAGTCAAAAACCTAAATATCATAGTGGAAGAAATAATGTAGAAAAATTGCTTAGAAGTTCTGAACACAGAAAACAAAGTGCCAACAAAAATAATCTGCAGATTGTCTCTAGAAAAAAAAATATAAAATTAATTTAAAAACAGACAAACTAAAGACCAATAAAAAGCATACTCCAAGATGCATAGTGGATAAATTTAACAATTCTAAAGGCAAGCAACAAATTCTGCAAATGCCAGGAGAAAGATCTTCAAATAGAAAAGAAATTCAAAGAACAAAATAACAAAGAACTCTTCTGCACCCATCAGAAAACAAGAGTGGACACAACAGACCAAAGAAATTCAAGATGCACCCCAAGCTGACATAAACTAAAAACCTGGACGTAACCGTTAGTGAAATCATATGGACATGAAATTTTAAAAACGTACCTGAAGTATCCCTCTAAAGATAACAGGAAAAAAAGTTTCTTTATTTTGCATACTCCTTGAACAATTTTAACACAAGAAATGTAAAGTAATATAGCAACTAAGAAAGTACTGCTAATGAAATAAATTACCACAGACAAAAAGAAGGAAAAATTGCAGAGAGACTCCCATCACGTTAACAACAGAACAATATAGCAACCGCAACCTAACACGGGAGGGGCCAGCAAGAGGTTTCTTTTTCCAAGTTCACAAGGAGGCAGAGGGCACTGGGAGTCATGTAGGGGTGTGGCAGAGCTACAGTCCTAAAAGATCCCAGACTGAATTACATGACACCCCATCTACAAGGGAATTACTTTCTTTGTGTATGCCCAAACTGCAGAGTGTGCCTGAAAGGATAAAGAGGGATGGGCAATGTATCCTCACCAAGTAAAAACTTAACAATGAAGGCAAACTAATCACTATGTTTTCTCAGGAATAAGAGGGTCTGTAGGAAAATGGAAGAGGAGATAGAGGAAGGGATTGAAATAGAGGAGGGAAATGGGGAAATCTTTTGTTACATTAATGTAATGAGCTCCCATTAAAGACTTCTCTCATGGATGAAAAAATATAATCTGACATGGGAGACAGAGGTATTACAACGAACGTTGTTTATAGGGATCTGGTGCTTGGAGAAAAAAAAAAAAACACTCATCTTGCCTCAGGTGAAAAGAATCAGAGCTCCTAGGGGCAACTGACACCCAGTAGAGTAGAAGAGTATGTGTCAAGAGAGGAAATTTCACAATGAATGAAAAACATCATATTAGAGTTGTCATAAGAAAAAGGGAGGAGGGGAGAAAGGAAGAAAAGAAGAGATAATGTAAGGAAGGAAGAAAAGAGGGAAGAGAAGGAGGAAGGGAGAAAGAGACACCATCCATCGGCTCCAGGCATTTTCGCTGGTTGTCTCCCACATCTCTCTCTGTATCTCTCTCTCTGTCTCTGTCTCTCTCTATCCCTCACTCTCTTTCTCTGTCTCCCTGTCACTATCTCTGTCTCTTTCTGTCTCCATTTCTCTGTCTCTTTGTCTCTCTCTGTCTCTCTGTCTTTGTCTGTCTGTCTGTCTGTCTGTCTCCCCTTATCTTTGCCTGCAGGAAGCCTTCTTTCTGTCCATTATTTCCTATTTCTTCTGTAATAGCTTGTCTGTATGTATTTGATTGTGGCCTTCTTTATTAGATTCTGAGCTCCTTGAGAGCAGGGACTGTCTTTTGTCTTGCTTTATATCACCAGATCTTTAGACAGTGCTGACATGTAATAGGTGCTTAATAAATGCTTACTAACTGGCTGCCTGTACGAACTATGCTCGATACAGTGACTACTCATGATTTTTATTCTGTGTTGCTTTTTTTCCCCTCAGTTGCAGGTGCCAGTAGTGATCTTCAAGGACAAGCATTTGAGTTATGGTGGTATTGGAGCCCCGTTTGCAGATGAGATAGTGGAGCCAGTCAGCCTGGCACAGAAGCCCTGAGACACCAGGCTGCCTGGGATTCATATCACAGTGGAGTTTGGGACTTGGAAGTGGGAAATACACTGTATAGGAAATGAGCTAAACTATGAACCTAATTTCTTTCCCTTCCCAGAGACTAGAGTGATGTAAGTGAAAAAAGTTTATATATTTGTAAATATGCCTTCTGGAGTAAACATTTCTGTGTAAAAGTTTATCTGATTTTTAAAGGAAAAATGGAAGTGTGGTGGAGGGCATCTATCCCTAGACCTACAGGAACAGCATTGGTGGGAGCTGCAGCCTAGACTCCCCTTGATCACTTTAAGGTCACTGCAGACCCCTTGGGGAGGGAATGGAGAAATCGAACCTACTTGCTTTTCATACATTGGCAGCCAGGGTAGCAAATGTTACAAATGTAATCAGCAAATGTTGTTTAAATATTCTAAGGTATGCAATGACAATCTGCTGCACCCAAAACAGAGGCAACTCAGTGCTATTGTGGCTGCACTTGCAGTTAGCAAGACCTGAGTTCCAATCCTGCCTCAGAGAGTAACTCGCTCTGTGATCTGGGACAAAGGGAACAGCAGGTGAGGGGTAGGTCATTGCTGCCTGGTGGGTCTACTTTTCTCAAGTTCTCTCCCACTGCAGTCCATCCTCCATTTATCCATTAGAGTGATTTTCTAAAAGAATAGGTCTGACCATGTTACCATTCCCACCCCCCCCACTTGATAACTTACACTGTTTCCTTATCACCTCCAGGGTCAAATGCAAACTTCTCTGTATGGCATCTCAAATCGTTCCTAACCTACCCTCCACCACACACACACTGTGTAGTCTTCTTCTACTTTAGTCCCCATCTCATGTTCTTTGATCCAGGGATACTGGCTTTCTTCCTGGCTGTTCCACAAATAAAACATTCCGTCTCTCAGCTCCCATTGTGGAAAATTAAGATAAAATGGAATGCTCTTCCTCCTCACCCATCCCTCCTGATTTCCCTGGCTTCCTTCAAGATCCAACTAAAATCTGATTGTCTATAGGAAGCCTTTCCCAATGCCTCTTAATCCTAGTGCCTTCCCTTTGTTGATTATTTCCTATTTATCCTGTCTATAACTTGTTTGTCTGTTTACTGGGCCATGAACGTGCCTTCTAGGAAGTGGGAGAGCAAAATAGTGAAACTGAGCCTATTGGGGTAGATGAATGATTAGCTCATTCACTATTCTGGGAAGCTTACCATGTAATGAATTGGTGCTGTCAAAACCAGGAGAAATTACAGTGGTTTGTATTGTTTTGCTTTTTACTGGTCCTATCATTGTGTGTGTGTGTGTGTGTGTGTGTGTGTGTGTGTGTGTGTGTGTGTGGTGCATGAATAAATAGGAGCAGAGCAGAGCAGTAACTAAGGGAGTGCTTTGGCTGAGGTTAACAACATCCAGAGAGATCTATTTACTCACTGTATTTCACAGACTAGTATTTCCTGCTTGGGGGCTTCTTGTGCCATGACTCATGCCATGAAGGTGAAACTTCTTCACCCGAGCCAGCCATCACAAGGGGTCCTGTCACCATGCTACATCTGTCCTGGAAGTTCACCTAACTCCCTCACTGAATGAGCCACTGGCTATCCTGGCACAGCTAGCCAAAGCTGGATTTTTTTCTTGGCTAGTACTCATTTCCCTCTCTCCCACCTCTTTTTTATTCCTCTACTGCTGCCTCCTACCTCTCAAGCCCCCTGCACTGCCTATACCTCAGGAAAGAATTCCTCATCAATAACTCTAAGAATGAGAGATGCATTTAAGGGGCACCATGTTGGCACGGTCCCAGATCCTCCATGAAGCTTTCTTTCTTCATTTGTGTATGTCTTGTTCTGATGCACTTAGAGGAGCTGTCCAGTAGCCTATCTTGTAGAGGGTCCCTTCTTTACACCTTATCTTTTCCTGTGCAGTTCATTGTGACAGTCAAGAATCAAGGTCCCCATAAATTTACATTCCTGTCTCCAAGGTACATTCTAAGCTGACCTATTTTTTTAAATTATTTTATTAAGGAAATTCCACTACAAAAGGCTTAGCTCCTCATATTTCTTTATTTTAGATTTCATGTTTTTATTTGCTTGCATTATAAAAAAATAATTAGCACTTATATAGAATTTTTAAGGTTTAAATCAAATGATGACAAGGATATAGACATTCTGTCTAGCACTACTCATTCCTACTGCCCATCCCATGCAACTTTCACCCCTATTCTCCCATAAGAACACCATGGTGAGTTCACCTTGTTTTCTGGTAGCCTTGCTTGACTTCTATTGGCTTGGGAGAGTGATTGCATAGAGGCTACACGTGGAATCTGGGAGTTATTGGATAGTTTTCTCATGCCTTTTTCATGCCTAGTCCAAGTCCACCCTCATGACATAGAGGATGGAGTTTCAGGCCTGGAGTTCAGAAGACCCGAGTTCAAATCTAGCCCAGGAGAGCTTGGGCGTTTCAACTCCATCTGCCTCAATTTCCCTGACTCTAAAGATGAGGGATAATGGGAGCAATGACCACCCCGGATTATTGTCAGAATCAGATGAGATAATGCTTGTAAAGCACTTGGTGCAGCTCCTGGTGCATAATAGGCACTTACTTCATGCTGGTTTTCTTCCTTCTCCTGGTCTGTTCATATGTTTCTTTCCATCGTACGTATCATCCTTGCTTAGGTCGCGGTACGCCAGCCTGTTGTGGACTATGAGTGTTCTTCATGTTCCTTTCTAGCTCCCTTTCAGTAATCCTCTACTTCCTATCTTTGGAAACTGTAGGCATCTCTTATCCACAGGCAAGCAGCAAAGCTGGATGACTACTGATATTCAAGATGGGAGTCAATACCTCAGGAGAGTTGGGGTCAAGGAGCTTCCTTCAAACTCCCCCAGACAGTTAAGCCTGCTCTCCTCCTATAAAATCTCCAGCGGAGCTCAGTGTCCCTTGGTAAAATCTGTCTGATGTGTCAGTCAATCCGTTGACAAAAAAACCTTTCTATTAAACTTCTGTCACGTGTCAGGCACTGCCTTGGGCATCCTGGATCCCAGGACACAGATGACTTGAAGACAACATGCATAGCAAGTCAATGTATACATGTAAAGAAAACAAGCATGTGCAAGTTATCTGTGTGTATCTTTCATGTACACACACACTCAGTGGCTGAGCCTTTTAGGTTGGCCTTTGAACTGTGTATAGACATCCTTTATCAATTGGTTCGTCTGTTTGCTTTTTCCTTAATGGAAAATTAGGATAAAATCTTTTGAGGGAGAATGGAGCTCTTCCACGGGTCTCTGCAGTGTCCTGGGTCTCCATGAAATCAGCATAATCTCATCTGCAAACCAAAGACTGGGGAAGACCAAGATGAAAGTACTAATCTACCACTGTTAACATTGTAATATTCAAATCTTACAATGACGGATGACGATGGAGTGGTGATCACATCCCGGTGTGTACTTCCTCCTTGACATAGGTCACAACTATTTCCAGTCTAATCTTCTGAGCCTCTGATCTGGGTCCTGTCACATGTTTCCCCGAGGTGGTCTAGCTGACTGGCTGGGAGCCTTCTTAGCTTTCTCTTGACATCATGGGGACTATGCCAATAGCCCTTAGAGGTTAAGCTCCCATGGGCCTTTAGAACACGAAGAGGTTGTGAATCTAGAGCCAGCTGTGACTGTGGTCTAAGGATCAACCCAGCTAAATTTGGAGAATCTCATCACCAGAAGAGTGGGCACTTTCTCAGTAATTGACTTTTGAGTCATCTATTTTCTTTTCAGATGTTGCTATGAACAGTAGGGGAGGGAGGAGCCACACACAGAAATTCATGGACACTTTAAATACTGAAGTAGGAAAGAAGTACTAATTCTTATAAAACTATGGCACCACAGTATGATGGCTACAGAGCTGACCTTCAAACAGGAAGACATAGGTTCAAGGCCCACCTTACCTCTCACTATGTGACCCTGGGCAAGTCATTGAACTTCGAAGTCACTATGTTATTCTGTAACATGAAATGCAAAGCAGATGCTTATGTTTACTGAAAGAGAAAGTTTCTCACCCAGAGCTCCTTACTCTGATGAAATCACATTTTTGTTGTTGTTGTTGTACGTGTGTGTGTATATGTGTGTGTGTTTCCTGAGGCTACTAATAATTATTACACTAATTTTACATAATTATTCTTAGTAATGACAATAAGAAACAGCATTTATTTGGCATTTTTCTCCACTAGAATCTCAGGTTGGTGCCCCCCAGGAGTAAGAGGGTTTCTCCAGTTTCTCTCAGGCTCTGCCAACACTTCTCAAGTTCTTACAGCTTTGGCCAAGTTTGGAAGTATCTACATCGCCCAAAAAAAAGAAAAGTATTTCAAAGATGGAAGCTTGTGGACTGATGTTCTCCCCTTTCTGTCCTCTCTTCTTCCTAGTCAGAGAATGGACGCTGCTTGAGGGCAGGGATGATCTGACTCGTGTTTGTATCTCCAGTACTCATGGCGTGCCTTGGAAAGGGTCGGCCTAATCAGCAATCACCAAAGTGTGCCAGTCACTGGATGGAGCGCTCAGCAATCAAGAGCAAGATTCCTGTCTTCTGGGAGCTCACATTATGCTGGAAGAAGAATTAAAACAAGTAAACAAAATTTGTCCACACTCAAACACATGGAAAATGCGTAGGCAGAAAAGTAGCGCAGCAGATAGAGTCAGAAAGATCTAAGTTCAAATTGCGCCTCGGATGCTTCCCAGCTGGGCCGTCTTGGGCCGGGCCCTCCACCTCTATCTGCTTCAGCTTCCTCATCTGTCCGATGGGGACAATAATAACGCCTTCCTCACAGCGTTGTTGTTTGGATGGAATGTGAAGAGCTTTGCACGGTGCCTGCTACGTAGTAGCACTTCACAAACTCTTCAGTCTAAATTCACAAAGTTTATCCGCAGGAATCTCAGCAGAGGGGCAGCAGTGTCAGTCAATTAAGAAAGCAGTCGATAAACTTTTCCTGAGTGACTGCTATGAGCCAGACTCCGTACTAAGCTCTGGAGGTTCAGATATAAAAAAAGGAGATGACCCACGTCCTCAAAGAATTTGCTTCCTACAGGTTGGAGACGTGTCCACAGGGAAAATCTGCATAAGAAACACACACAAAGAAAATCCGCAGTGACTGAGGAGGGGAGTGAGGCAGGACACTGCCCACTGGGGAAATCCCTCAAGGCCTCCTGAAGGAAAGAGGGCTTGAGTTCAGGCTGAAAGGAGCTAGGGAATCCAAATGTTGGAGGTGAGACTAGAAGACTTTCCAGAAATGAGTAGCATTGTGAATAGCCTAGAAGCTTATGGTTGTAAGGTCATTAACAATCCTTATGTGGCACAATTCTACACATTAGACAGTATAAGTATCACAGCTTCCTTTTACAGACAAGAAAACTACATTTCAGAAGAATTTAAAAAAAAGAAAACTTTATGCTAGATCATTCCAGAGTTAACCTTTAACCCTCCTTTCACAGTTTTATTATTCACAATTAAATATAGCTTTAGAAAGAAGTCTTGAAGCATCTGCTCCTGCCCGACGATGAATAGCTCACTAAATGTACTTCTATCTGGATTCTGTTAGACTCTTGATAGAAACCTTCCCTAGACTTGGTGCTCTCTGCTTCTCTGCAGATCCCCAATATTTAAAGGCTATCATGACTGAGTCCAAACTCAGCAGAACTTGGCTTCTAAACTGGAAAGTTCAAAAACTGACCAGCTGAAACAGGGGGAAACATTTGAAGTCCCAAAGCCTGGGTTCAAATGCTGACTCCACCACACATGATTCAAGCTCCCTAGGATGCTCATTTTGTCTCCTTTCTTTCTCATCTGTAAAAAGGATGTGGTTGATGGCCTGCAAAGACCTTCTCAGATCCAGATCTAGGATTCTATGATGAAATAAACCTATTGTCTGAGAGCAGTACAGTTCTGTTGAGAGAGGACCGGTAGTACTGGTATTGGGTGAGATGTTATGACCTGTGTGGGCATAATAATTCATTGAAATTTTTGCTGAGGTATCCACTCATAGGAATGGAGTGATACATCTCAAAATGTTGCCTGAATAATACCCCAACTAGATCTATATCTCAAAGAGATCAAAGGAAGAGGACCTATATGATGAAAACACTTATAGCAGCTCTTTTTGTGGTGACAAAGATTTGAAAATGGAGGGGATGCCCATCATTTGGGGAATGGCTGAATAAGTTGTGGTATATGATTGTGATGGAATACTATTATGCTGTAAGAAATGAAGAGCAGGATGTTTTCAGAAAAACCTGGGAAGATTTACCTGAACTAATAGAGATGGAAGTGATTAAACTGAGGAGAACATTGTTCACAGTAACAGAAACATTGTAATGCTGATCAAGTGTGAAAGATTTCACTACTCTGATTACTGCAATGATCCAAGACAATTCTGAAAGACTCATGATGAAAATTTCTTTCCACCTCCAGAGAAAGAACTGATGAACTGAGTACAAATTGAAGCATAATTTTATCACTTTATTTTTCTAGGTTTTCTTTATTGCAGCATGGCTAATATGGAAACATGTTTTGCATGATTTCATATGTATAATTGATATTATATTACTCGCCTTTTCAGTGTGTGGGGGAGAGGATGGGGGAGAGAATTAGCAATTCAAAAAAATTATAAAGAATATAAAAAAATAAAAAATTTTTAAAGCAATGTTTTCTAAAAATAAACACAAATAAATATTGGGTATACTAAGTGGATATTAACATAGTAGCGAAAACATTTTTAAACTGATTTTTATATTCCCACTTGACAATTTTTTGATCAGCATTGCTCCCCCCTCAGCCCCTCCTCTCCTCAATATATAATTATATGCCATATACGTGTGTATATCTATCTATCTATCTATCTATCTATCTATCTATCTATCTATCTATCTATCTATATCACAGCAGTACAGAGAATGTATTAGTAGATAGAGGAAGGTCTGGGTCCAGACTTCAACTCTGATACTTATTAACTCTGTCCATAGACATGTCATTTAACCTATATGAGCCTCAGTTTCTTCATCAGTAAAATGAGAATGGTGATTCCAAAAGACCTTTCCTCACAGAGCTGTTGAGAGGCTCAAACAAACAAAAATTTTGAATTTTAGACGTTAAAGTATTGAATAAATATCAGCTATTATTAGACAAATGGTACTGTAGTAGACGCTACCTGGTGTGTTAGTATCCTCCCATTCCAATCTTACATTTACTGTGTGTACATGTTTTTGTTCATTAAATGTATATTCAAGTTTATGTTTTTATGCATGTCTCCTTCATTAGAATGCAATCTTATTATGAGAAAAGATTATTTCATTCTTTGTGTTCGTATCCCTAGCACCTATCACACAGTGCCTGGCACATAGTAGGAACTTAATGTTCCTTGATTGTTGATTGATTAATTAAATACAATTCTGGACCTAGAGTCACAAAAAAACAAAACAAAATACCTTGATTCAGAATCTGTCTCTGGTTCCTACTGGCGGTGTAACCATGGGAAAAGCATTCAACTTCTCTGAATCTTAAACCATTCATTGGTAAATTGGGGTTGAGAAGGCCCATAGAATCTATTGACTCAAGGGGCTTGTTGCAAAAATCAAGTGGGACGATATTCACAAACCCAATCTTCAGAGCCTGCAGGTGACTGGGATCAGGGACTGAATCCGTGATGTTATTACTACAAGGGACTGCTAGGAGACAAAACTTCTTCCATTAATGAAGGCTGCCATGGTTTTGGTAATTCCATGTTAGAGAGTGGCTATTATATACCAGAGGTAGGACTGAATCCTGCTTATTCCTGGATTGAATGCTGGACATTGACGACGTCAGGGGACAGCTTGAGCCCAAAAGTATTATCTAGATAGGAGTTATTTTTAGAATTGAGGTAACCTGGCTCATTTGCTTATTAATGAATCTGGAGTCTAATAAATGTGTTCAGATGTCATCTCTGACAGTTATTCACCTCAGGAAAACCAGTATTCATATCTCTCCTTTTAACTTTATTATCTGTGCCACTATGTGTGGTTTCCTGAATCTCTCTGAGTCCCAGGCAACTTTCCCAGACTTACTTACTAAAGGTTGCCCACAAGTCAGTGAAGATCAGTGAAATCTTATATTTTATTAGAGGGAAACCCATCCACCATATATTGTATACCCACAATAGGATATATACACAGATAATATTGTAGCAGATAACTCTATGAAATATGCTCTGGTCATGCCTTGTTCTTTTCCTCTAAGTACACACAAAATGTGAATACATTTGACTGTCTTGAAAAGATGTGGACTTCAATGAGATGCCAGTAAGCTGCCTTTGAAACCGCAGATCCCAATAGTACATCTGGAGAACAAGTGTTTGATGCTTTAAAATATTGTGCCTCCAGGACTAATTATGCTTTTGCAAACTTTGTAAAACATTGCTGTTTATTGAAACTTCGACAGCGCCAGATCTCCCACCAATGAATGGCAGCTATTCTGAAGCCTGCATATAAACATCTATTTTGTGAAGAAACTGGCAATTAAGGGCCTGTAATGAATTTCAGGCTTTTAAAATCTCTTTTTCAAAAGCCCCATAGAATCTGTGAAAACAAGATAGGAAGGATGTTTTTAGTAACCTGCCCTGACTTTTGCCAATGACTTGAGCCTCCAGGAAAGTGAGTAGGTTTCCTCAGGTTGCATGCATGATCTTAATTTCTTATTGCTATTTCAGAGTTTTCTGTGATTCCTGATGCTAACAAGAGCAAAGGCAGTATTTGCAACTCAAAGTGTTGCAGTAACTATGGTAAAGATCAGTGTCACCTGTGGATGACATGCCTTTGCTCAAAGCGCAGTCAGCACAAAGGGAGCCCAAGGCACTGTACCGGCCTGGTCTGCAGCCATCTGGAGCAGCGTTTGGGTTTGGTCGACATGGTCCAACAAAGTTAAATGAGCCCTTGCTGACTGTTGTAAGGATTGATGGGATGGGCGCCATCTGGAAATTCTGTGATTCTGAAGGATCTGTACATTAGTTGTTGGCTCTCTGGGCTCACGGGATTGAAGATGATCCTTTGTTTTGAAGGTTAGTTTCATCCCTTTTGAATACATGATGACGGTCAGCATAGCACATGTTCTGTTTGAAGGAGTTTGGAGGTGTCCCGTATTCTCTTTGCTCATTACATTCTAGAGGATTTAAGGGTATAGGAAGACAGAAAGAGGGAGAGGACAAAGCCCCAGCTCTGCCTATTAGGCCCTACTTGATTCTGGTCCAACCAGTCACCTTCTGTGACAGGCTTCTCATCTGTGAAGTGGGGATACCAGTGCTGACATGACCTATGCCATAGGGTGGCTTTGAGCAAAGTTCCTCATCAGCATTAGTGAGCTTCGTGAACTGATTTTAGGGAAGGATAGACAATGGAATGGGGTAGATCTATGAATACATTTGTAGAGGGACTTCCCATGAGGAACCGCCTCAACCACCAGAGCCACATTCTCTCTCTAACTTAGAGTCTGAGAGGGTTGTCAGGGGCCTAGAGAGGTTACGTATCTTGTCCAGGGTCACACATTGAGTGTCTTAAGCAAAACTTGATTCCAGGTATTGATTCTGAATCCAGCTATTTAACCACTAAACTATGCCATATTGTCCCCTTTCCCTTTGAATTATTAATGCTCATTATTATATGGTATTGTTATAATTATCACCCTCATAATAATTAATGATATTAACAAATCGTGTTGTTTAATGTTCTATCACCCTTCGATAGGGAAGACCTAGGTTTGATTTCTACCTCACACACTTATTAGGTATGTTAATATGAGCAAATCACTTAAACTCCTGGAGCCTCTGCGATCTCATCTGCAATTTGGGGTTGATACTATTTGTACAACCTACCTTATAATTCCATGGCATTTTGTAGAACCTTAAGGCACTGTCTATTTCTTGATATTCCAGTATGCCTGTGAGCTCATCAATGCAGTTGCTTCCTCTTATCACATAGATTTCAAATGATGACTTTTGTTCATGGCCTCTGGTAAATGCACCCTTCCCCACCCGAAGGCACTGGGTGAGTATCTCTGTGGTTTTTCTCAACATTTAATGGATCTCAAGAGTGTACGCATCTGTTGATGATCCTTTGCTTTTTTTCTTTTTACAAGATTGCCTCATCATTTTTTCCTGTTCACATAACAATGAAACAAAGCTCTAAATGCATATGATTTATCATTATGGCTCCTGGAAAAGTGTTCAAAATGTTCAGAGTAATTCTGTCACATGATATATTTTGAAGTACTAAAGTTGGTGCTTAAGAATTTCTATTCAATGGAAAAGAGAAATATTTTTAGACCCATAGCTACTTAATGTAACATCAAATGCTCTTACTCAGGATAGCAGTCATTGGAGAAATGAGCAGCTTTGTTATGCTAGTGAAGGCATTCAAGTGAACAGCCTCTTTCCTCTACGGTGTGAATACAAGTAGGAATGTTCCAGAAGTGCTGGGAAAGGTTAGCCTCCTCCCCTGCTCTCCAATGGCACCTTCCCCATGGATTCCACATGACAGAGGATCTTTTATCAACTGAATGTGTTGGTGCATTTTTGATATTCAGAATCATAAACAATTCATGGACTGAGGAGAAGCAAACAGTTCCCAAAGTAGGAGTGAGAGACAGTGCTTGAGGGGAGTCACATATTATACCCTCAGGCTTTGAATTTAATGTGCTTTTATGTGTGGGACTAAAGCACTAACATTGAGACCATGATTGCCATGACCTCTATGAAGTCTGTCCTGAGCCCTACAGGTGGAAATGATCTCTTTTCTTTTCTTTTCTTTTCTTTTCTTTTCTTTTCTTTTCTTTTCTTTTCTTTTCTTTTCTTTTCTTTCTTTTCTTTTCTTTTCTTTTCTTTTCTTTTCTTTTCTTTTTTCTTTTCTTTCTTTTCTTTTTCTTTTTTTTCTTCTCTCCTTCCTTCCTTCTTTTTCCTTTCTCTCTTTCTCCTTCCCTCCCTCCCTCTCTCCATCTTTTCTTTCTGTCCCTGAACCCAGTTTTTTCCCCCCCTTTCTTAGGTGCACATAATGCTGGTTTTCTTGGGTTCATGTGTCCATGTCTGTTTGTACTACTGAACAGTAAATTCCCTAAGGTCAGGAAACTGTTCTTGTCTATCATAACATGCTCCTTGGAGTCAAGCCAAGTATAGTGAATACAGGCTATCAGAGCAGCCTAGATCAAAAGCCCTAAGGCACCTCAGAGGCCACCAAGCCAAATTCCTCATTTTACTGATGAGGAAAGTGGGGAAAACAAGGGATTTGAAGTGACTTGGGAGGACCATAGAACTAGAGGTGGGAAGGATTTAATCCAAGTGACTAAAGTGATTCAAGATCATGGTAGCAAGCATCAGAGACAGGATTTGAAGCCACATTCTCTAGCTTCAGATCTCATGCTCTTTCCCCTGAAACACACAAGCACATTTTCTCAAGGAGCCAACATTTTTAAGTGTCTACTTTATGCAAAGCACTATTTTAGCTACTGAGGATTCAAAGACAGAAGCCTAACCAAGTTTTGCTCATATTTGGATGAAGTCAATAAGGCTCCAGAATTGGGCATCCTAAAGTTTGAGGGTATCACGTCATATAGAAATGAGGTGAAGGCAGTAGGGTGTGGGGATACTTAACCTGGAGCAGTGATAGGCTGAGCACCATGGGTGCCTTCAGAAATGTGACCGTCTGTCATGCGCCCGAGGAATCAGGGTGTGAGAGATGAATTCTCAGAGGTGAAGCCTCCTGAAAAGGTCAATAATTTTTAATTATTATTTTCAAAATCCTCTCCCACTCAGACCCTGTTTTTAAGCACTTAACAGAAAGAATAAGCCCTGCCCCACCCCCAACCTGAGCCATCTTTGAATTTTAGGCCTGGAATGTAAGCCCCAATTCCCAGTTAAGGGGATAGGACGTAAGGGATAGAGGTGGGTGGAGAATTGCTTGCATGGTGGGGTAGATTTGCTTTTATAAGGCATCCCTTGTTACTCGGTCTCTCTTTCTCTCCACCTGTATCGAAGGAGCAGACAGACATCTCTCGAGATTGTAATAAAGGTAAACTTGGCTTTCCACCTTGAGAAGTCTCAGTTTAATTTGGATTAGGGTCGCTGTCCCACACAAGGGGATCACACATTTGGAGCTAGACAGGACATCAGAAGTTAACTTATCCAACCCCTCTCATTTTACAAGGGGGAAATTGAGATTGAAAGAGATGGTAAGAGATGGTAAGAGCTGGGATTGTAACCCCAGGCCTCTGATTCTAAATTCAATAAGAGGGAATGGAAAAGAAGGAAAGGGGAAGGGATGAAAGGGGAGTGAGGGAAAAGAGAAAGACTGCAGGCATTCTAATATACAGATTAGAGGCCCTTATTTCTGAGTTTTGACAACACTAGTGGAATGCATAGAATGGCTAGAGCCCTGAATTTGGAGCCAAGAAGACTTGCATTCAAAATGTGTCTCAGACAGGTGCAAGCTGTGTGACTCTGGGCAAGTCACTTAAAATCACTATACCTCTGGCTCCTATTCTGTAATATGGGGATAATTAAAATGGCCTCCTCCCAATGCTGTCTTGAGGGTCAAATGGGATAAAAGCTGGGCATCCCTGTGGGAACCTAAAAGTGTAATGCAAACATTATGTCAATATGACAGATGCAGACTGGAGACTGTCCCTACCCTCAGGGAGCGTCCATTCTCTCAGGACAGATGGCAGGAAAGCACTTTCCCCATGCTTCTTAAGCTGCTTCTTCTGGAAGAGAGCCGCTGTTTCTTTAAGAAAGCAGCTGCCAGAGTTCTGGCTGTCCAGCGAAGATGCAAGAGACTGCCTGCTTGGACGTTGCTAAGGGAACCATTGTTTACTAATCAAGCATTGATTGGGAAAGGCAGGCACCTGGGAGAGACTGTGCTCTCAAACCCACACAAAAGGAGAAGCCCAGAAGCCACCCAAGGTGCCAGGCACTTCGCTGGGGCCCAGGGGCTTTGCCTGGAGAGATGCCCAGAATGGCACTAGCTAACCCTCCTCTTCTCCTTCAGTGGAGAGAGTGAGGAAGTTGGGGATCAGTTAGGAAATGGGAAGAGGAGCTCCTGGCCCAAGTCAGGCTGAGCACTGAGTCAGGGGCCCTCAGTGCTTTCTTTTTTAAATTTTATTTTTAATGTATGGAATAAAGAAAGCATTTCCATAACATAACACAATAAAAAAGAAAGATGATTACACATGAAATTGCAAATCTACTATGCAAAACTTGCTATTCTTTTCAAATATAAATCAAAATTATCATGTAAAGTATCATGTACATTTATTTTTTCTTCCCTCACCCCACCTAGAGATGGCTACCAGAGGATAACTTTTTAATTCTTTCTCTGGATGCAGACATCTTTCTTTATATGTCCTTTATAGTTAATTTGGATATTTATAATAGTCAAAATGACTTATTCACTCAAAATCTATTTGATTTAAAAGATCCAGAAGAAACACAAGGAAATCTTTAAAGATTAATTATAATGCAATGATTAAGGTCAACCTATACTTATGATATATGAAAATGATATTATATTAGTAATTATTAGTAATAATATTCTTAAAACTTTTATCATTGCTAAGATTGTTTGAAAGAAAGGTTGGGGATGAGTTGTGTATGACGAGGTGATTCTAAAAAACAAAATTGGGGCTTCCAGGAGCCAAGATGGCGGAGTAAAAAGGTAGTCACTCTCACTCTCCCCTATCAATCTCTGAAAACCCAGAAAATATCACCCCAGAAAAAAAAAAAAACCTGGAACACCTGAACTAGAAGAAAGACAAGGAGCAGCAGTGCAGCAGGCCAGCAAACTAGTATCCCAGTGCCTCAGCAAAAATAAGGGAGGCAGAACTACAAGGGGCCGCAGGTGGATAAGTACCCTGCAGCATTCATCTGAAAGGAGGTAAAGAAAACAAGCTAAAGGCTTCCTAAAGCCCCACCTTGCTGGTTCCAGCACAGTACCACATGAGCTGTCAGAGCCCTGCAGCCTCCAATTGTGAAGAAATCCTGAAGCCCAGGTGGTAGAGCAGGCAAACACCAACACCTTGGACCTCCCAGTGCCTCATTGAGGGGGGGGGACCAGTGGAAACCAGCTCAGAAAACCACCAGGAGCCTCCGGACTCAACCACAAAGGAATCTCCCAGTGCATTAGCAGAAACGAGGGAGATAATACTGCAGAGGGCCCCAGGCAGATGAACACCCTGCAGCACCCATCTAAAAGGAGCTAGAGATAGCTAAAGGAAAGGAAAAGCAGGCAACCTAGAATTGGCTGAAAGTTCCAGCCTTGATGATTCCAGCCCAACACGAGGTAAGCTGACAGAAACCTACAGCCTCCAATTGCCAACATAAGAGGCCCCAGCACTCAAAGGCAGTGACCAAGAGCTAGGCTCCCAATACAAGAAGCTTGGGTCAGTACCCTCTGTTCCCCAGCAGGAGAGCTCAATCTCTTTAAAGGCCAGGGAATAAAGAAACAGCATGAGTAAAAACAAAAGTAACATAGATTCATATTCTGAGAAGAGTGAAGATCAAGACAGAAATTCTGAAGAGGACAACATTGTCAACAAACCCACATCTGCAACAAAAAAGGGAATATGAACTGGTCTGAAGCCCAAAAAGCCTTCTTAGAAGAGCTCAAGAAGGATTTTAATAGAAATGAGAGAGGTAGAAGAGTCCTTCAAAAATACAATTGGCCAATTGGAAAAAAAAAATACACTGAAGAAACAAGTCCCTAAAAAACACAATTGGCCAATTGAAGAAGGAAGTACAAAAACTAACAGAAAAAAACAATCTGTTAAAAACTAGAATTGGACAAATGGAAACTAATATCTCTATGAGAGAGCAAGAATCAGTCAAACAGAAACAAAAAAATGAAAAAATAGATGAACATGTAAAATACCTCATCAGTAAAACAACCGACCTGGAAAATCGACTCAGGAGAGACAATTTAAAAATTATTGGACTACCTGAAAATCATGATGAAAAAAAGCCTGGACAGTATCTTTCAGGAAATCATAAAGGAAAACTGCCTGGAAGTCCTAGAACCAGAAGGGAAAATAACCATAGAAAGAATCCACGATCACCACCTGAAAGAGATCCCAAATTGACAATGCCAAGGAATATAAAGCAAAATTCCAAAATTACCAGATGAAAGAGAAGGTGCTGCAAGCAGCCAGAAAGAAACAATTTAAATATCATGGAACCACAGTCAGGATTACACAGGACCTTGCAGCTTCTACATTAAAAGACCACAGGGCATGGAACATGATATTCCATAAGGCAAAGGAGCTTGGAATGCAGCCAAGGATCAATTACCCAGCAAAAATGAGCATCATTTTTCAAGGGAGGAGGTGGATATTCAATGAAATAGGAGACTTCCAAACTTTCCTGATAAAAAGACAGAGCTCAACAAAAATTTGATCTTCAAGTACAGGACTCAAGAAGGACTTAAAAAGGTAAATGGGACAGAAGGATACAATATGTTTTTAATAAGGGGGGGGCTGTTTAAACCCCTACAAGGGAATATGAGACTTGCAACCCTTGAGAACTGTATTGTTATTACACCTTGTTAAAGGAGTATACATAAAGAGGGTGGATATTAGTTGACTTTGATGTAATGATAAAAAAAAATCTAATCAAGTGGGTTAAATGGATCCAAATAAGTGGATCAATCTGATCTTAGAAAATGTACTGAGAAAGGAGGAGGCAGACAAGGGTAAATTACATTACAGGAAAAGACACAAAATCCTATTACAGCAGAGGGAAAGAAGGGGGGGAGCATTGTTTGAACCTTACTCTCAGATTTGGCTCAAGAAGGGCATAATATAATCAGTTAGGTATAGAAATCTAACTTGCCCTATAGGCAGTAGGAGGGAAAAGGGGAAAGGGAGGGGGGAAAGAAAAGGGAAAGGGGGAAAAGGGAGGGAAAGAAGGGAGGGAAGAAGCAGTAAGACTAAAGGGAAGAAAAGGGAAAGGGATAATAAAAGGGGGAAGGGACTGAAGGAGGCGGTGGTCAAAAGCAAAACACTAGTGAAGGGGGAAAGGAAAAAGGAGAAAGAAAAGCATAAATGGGGGAAAAGGATGGAGAAAAAGACACAGATAGTAATCATAACTGTGAATGTGAATGGGATGAACTCTCCCATAAAACGGAAAGGATTGCAGAATGGATTAAAAACCATAATCCTACAATATGTTGTTTACAGGAAACACATTTGAAAAAGAGTGACACATACAGGGTAAAGGTAAAAGGCTGGAGCAGAATATATTATGCTCAGCTGAAGTAAAAAAGCAGGGGTAGCAATCCTGATCTCAGACAAAGCAAAAGCAAAAATAGATCTAATCAAAAGAGATAAGGAAGGAAACTACATCCTGCTAAAAGGCACCATAGACAATGAAGTAATATCATTACTAAACATATATGCACCAAATGGTATAGCATCCAAATTCTTACAGGAGAAGTTCAGGGAGTTACAGGAAGAAATAGACAGCAAAACTATACTAGTGGGGGACCTGAACCTCCCTCTCGCACTAGATAAGTCTAACCACAAAATAAACAAGAAAGAAGTTAAGGAGGTGAATAGAACATTAGAAAAGTTAGGTATGATAGACCTCTGGAGAAAACTGAATGGGGATAGAAAGGAATATACTTTTTTCTCAAGTACATGGCACATACACAAAAATTGACCATGTACTAGGGCATAAAAACCTCACAATCCAATGCAGAAAGGCAGAAATATTAAATGCATCCTTTTCAGATCATGACAATAAAAATTATATGTAATAAAGGGCCATGGAAAGATAGACTAAAAAATAATTGGAAACTAAATAATCTAATCCTAAAAAATGATTGGGTCAAACAACAAATCATAGAAACAATCAATAATTTCATTCAAGAGAATGACAATAATGAGACAACATACCAAAACCTATGGGATGCAGCAAAGCAGTTCTTAGGGGAAGTTTTATATCTCTAAATGCTTACATAAATAAAATAGAAAAAGAGGAGATTAATGAATTGGGCATACAACTAAAAAAACTAGAAAAAGAACAAATTAAAAATCCTCAACTAAACACCAAATTAGAAATATTGAAAAAAAGAAAAATTAAGAAAATTGAAATTAAGAAAACTATTGAACTAATAAATAAAACTAAGAGCTGGTTTTATGAAAAAACAATAAAATAGATAAGCCTTTGGTTAATTTAATTAAAAAAAGAAAGAAGAAAAATTACTAGTATCAAGAATGAAAAGGGTGAAGCTACCACCAAGGAAGAGGAAATTAAAACAATAATTAGGAATTATTTTGCCCAACTATATGCCAACAAATTTGACAATCTTAGTGAAATGGATACATATTTACAAAAATATAAATTGCCCAGATTAACCGAAGAGGAAGTAAAATACTTAAATAACCCCATCTCAGAAAAAAAATTGAACAAGCCATTGATGAACTCCCTAGGAAAAAATCTCCAGGGCCAGATGGATTTACATGCGAATTCTATCAAACATTTAAAGAACAGTTAATTCCAAATACTATGTAGACTGTTTGGGAAAATAGGTGAAGAAGGAGTCTTACCAAATTCTTTTTATGATACAAATATGGTGTTGAGACCTAAACCAGGAAGAGTCAAAATAGAGAAAGAAAATTATAGACCAATTTCTCTAATGAATATAGATGCAAAAATTTTAAACAAAATACTAGCAGGTAGATTGCAGCAACTTATCACAATAATAATACACTGTGACCAAGTAGGATTTATACCAGGAATGCAGGGTTGGTTCATTATTAGGAAAACTATCAGTATCATTGAGCATATCAACAACAAAACCAACAGAAACCACATGATCATCTCAATAGATGCAGAAAAAGCTTTTGATAAAATACAACACCATTCCTATTAAAAACACTAGAAAGCATAGGTATAAATGGAGTCTTCCTTAAAATAATAAATAGCATTATCTAAAACCTTCAGCAAGCATTATATGTAATGGGGACAGGCTTAGAAGCATTTCCAATAAGATCGGCGGTGAAACAAGGATGTCCATATCACCACTGTTATTCAATATTGTACTGGAAACCTAACTTTAGCAATAAGAGAAGAAAAAGAAATTGAAGGCATTTAGAATAGGCAAATAATAAAGAAGCTATCACTCTTTGCAGATGACATGATATACTTAGAGAATCCTAGAATCAAGTAAAAAACTACTTGAAATAACAAACAATTTTAGCAAAGCTGCAGGCTATAAAATAAACCCACATAAATCATCAGCATTTCTATATATTACCAACAAAGCCCAACATCAAGAGGTAAAAAGAGAAATCCCATTTAAACTTACTGTAGACATCATAAAATATTTAGGAGTCTACCTCCCAAACAAACCCAGGAACTCTATGAACACAATTACAAAACACTTTTCACACAAATAAAATCAGATCTAAATAATTGGAAAAACATCAGTTGCTCATGGGTAGGCCGAGCTAACATAATAAAAATGACAATCCTACCTAAGCTAATTTATTTATTCAGTGCCATACCAATCAAAATACCAAGAAATAATTTTACAAAATTAGAAAAAGTAATAACAAGTTTCATTTGGAAAAAGAAAAGGTCCAGAATATCAAAGGAACCAATGAAAAGAAATGCAGGGGAAGGTGGCCTAGCAATTCCAGATCTTAAATTGTATTATAAAGCAGCAATCATCAAAACTGCTTGGTACTGGCTAAGAAATAGGGAGGTGGATCAGTGGAATAGGTTAAATATGCAAGACACAGTAGTCAATGACTATAGTAATCTATTATTTGATAAACCCAAAGACCCCAGCTTCTGGGATAAGAACCCACTCTTTGAAAAAAACTGCTGGGAAAACTGGAAAAGAGTATGGCAGAAACTAGGCATAGACCCAAATCTCACACCATATACCAAAATAAAGTCAAAATGGGTTCATGACTTAGATATAAAGGCTGATACCATAAGTAAACTGGGAGAACAAGGAATAGTTTACCTATCAGATCTATGGAGAACAGAAGAATTCATGACCAAACAGGAGATAGAGAACATTATGAAAAGCAAAATGGATAATTTTGATTACATTAAATTGAAAAGTTTTTGCACAAACAAAGCCAATGCAACTAAGATTAGAAGGAAGGTAGAAAATTGGGAAAGAATTTTTACAACCAGTCTCTCTGATAAAGGCCTCATTTCTAAAATATATAGAGAATTAAGACAAATTTATAAGAACACAAGCCATTCCCCAATTGATAAATGGTCAAAGGATATGAACAGACAGTTCTCAGATGAAGAAATTAAAGCCATCTATAGTCATATGAAAAAATGCTCTAAATCGTTATTGATTAGAGAAATGCAAATCAAAACAACTCTGAGGTACCACATCACACCTATCAGATTGGCCAACATGACAAAACAGGAAAATGATAAATGTTGGAGAAGATGTGGGAAAATTGGAACACTAATACATTGTTGGTGGAGTTGTGAAATGATCCAACCATTTTGGAGAACAATTTGGAACTATGCCCAAAGGGCTACAAAAATGTGCATACCCTTTGATCCAGCAATAGCACTTCTAGGGCTATATCCCAAAGAGATCAAACAAATGGGAAAAGGACCCACATGTACAAAAATATTCATAGCAGCTCTTTTTGTGGTGGCAAAGAATTGGAAATTGAGAGGATGCCCATCAATTGGGGAATGGCTGAGCAAGTTGTGGTATATGAATGTAATGGAATACTATTGTGCTATAAGAAATGATGAACAGGCTGACTTCAGAAAAACCTGGAAAGACTTATATGGTCTGATGCTGAGTGAAGGGAGCAGAACCAAGAGGACTTTGTACGCAATAACAGCCTCATTATGCAATGACTAATATTGTTAAACTGAACCCTTCTCAGCATTACAAGGATCTAAGACATCTCCAGAGGCCTCGGATGGAAAATGCTGTCCACATCCAAAGAAAGAACTATGGAAGTCAATCGCTCACTTATTTTTACCTTCTGTTGGGTTTTGTTTCATCTTTCTGATGGTTCCTCTTATTGGTTTTAATTTTTACTTACAACTTCACTAATGTGAAAATATATTTAATGGGTATGTAAATGTAAAGCCTATATCAGATTGTGCGATGTCTTGGGGGAGGGTTGGGGGGAGCAAGGGGGAGAAAAATTTTCAACTCAAAAACATATGGAAGTGATTGTGGCTAAATCAAAATAAATTAATAAATTTTAAAATTAAATAAATAAGTAAATAATGAAATTGGGTAGTAAAAGGCTAAAAAGAGGAATCATCTCATGAAAACAGTGTGTGAAAGAACTTATATAGAGGAAGTGGATGGGAGTGGAGGACTGGTAATGCTGGAACCTTATTCTCATCTGGGTTGAAGAGGAAACAGCCTGTACATCTGAAAAGGTTGAGAAGTCTTCTGAAAGTGTAGAGAGGTGAGAAAACTGGGAGAGAGAGTGAGGGAGGTGCTTTCAGAGGTGTGGCTAAAGTTAGGAATGAGGTCAGGAAAAGATGAGGTAACAGGGATACAATGAAAGCAGAGGCTGAGAAGGAAAATAGTGATCAAAAATAAGATGGAAGAAAATTCACAAATAGTAATTACAACTTTTGAATATGACTTAGAAAAAGTAACAAAATTCGTTTGGAAAAACAAAAAGTCAAGGATATCAAAGGAATGATGGGGGGAGAACTATAAATGGGAGAGGTTTAGCAGTACCAGATCTTAAACTATATTATAAGGCAGTAATTGTCAAAATGATCTGGTACTGGCTAAGATATAAAAAGGTGGATCAGTGGAATAGAGTGGTCCTACAATTTACTGGAGGCCTCAGCTCTAATCTTCATTTGGAATTCTGCCTCAGACATTTACTAGCCAAGTTACCCAGGGGAAATTCCCCATCCTTTCAGGGCTCAGCTTTTCTTATCTGTAAAATGGGGACAATTTGATCAGCCAACTCCCAGTATTGTTATGAGGATCAAATGAGATTACAGGAGAAAAGTGCTAGGAAAATCTTCCAGCCTGGTTCTTCCAAGTGAATTCTTCCTAGTTCAGGTCACTGATCTAAGTCACTCATGTAGATAGTGAGAGTGCCTTAGCTCTCAAACCATCCTGCTACAGTTGAGTCCTGGAGGGAAACTGGGGGGATTTTTGCTGCTTCTTCTTCCATTTTTCTCCTACCCCAGCCCCCCACCCCCATAATTGTAAGACCACAGCCAAGACATGCTGTGGAAAGGCAGGTAAGAGTTCAGGACCCATCGGGCTCTGGCCTTCTTGGTGTCCCACCTCACAGATTACTGACCTAAACACTTATGACAATTTCCTTTACTGTTTCTTCCTGCAAGTGCTGTAGACTTTTGGGGTTACCTTCTGCTCATCTCTCACATTCTCTTCTCTGTTGGACTCTAGAACATGAGTTCCACTTATTTCTGCCAGACACAAATCTTGCCTTAAAATCTCATTATTTTCATATAGCTTTTCTGGTCTTGGAAAGAGTGCTGGACTGAAAATGTATTCTCTGGAACCTAAAAGCTGCCAGACCCTTCCAACTCTCAGTTTCTCATCCACAAAATGGGGATAATAAGGCCTATGAGCACTAACCTCACCTGGCTATTGGGAGCCCAGTGGAATGTCTGGCACATTGTAGATATTTAATAAGCACTTCTCAAATGAATGAATGCATGGAATATGCAAAGCACTAAACATATGTTAAAGAGTCAAATAAAAGAAATTTACTATTATTGTTATTGCTTACCTTTCCCTGTCCCTAGCCATATCTGACTAAAAAAAAATGACTTACAGTGAGTAGAAATAAAAAAAAAAAACAGGATAAGAGACTGACAATTGGAAATAAAGGATTGGTAAGGAACAAAATTGTACTTAGGTGAGTATTTCTTTAAACTCTACTCAATTTTTTTAATAAACTTATTTTTAGGGCTTTTATTTTCTATTGTTTTATTTTCTCTCAATTACATGTGAAAAAATTTAACATTCTTTACAAAAAAAAGAGTTCCAAATTCTCTTGCTTGGTCCAAACTCTACCCGTCTTTCTCCTTGAGAAGACATGTAATTTGTTATAGATTATACAGGTGAAGTCATGCAATGCATGTTTCCATATTGGCCATGTTGCAAAGGAAAATACAGAACAGAAAAAAAAAAAAGAAAGTTTAAAAAAAGTATGATATGATCTGCATTCAGAAGCCATCCGTTCTTTCTCTGGAGGCAGATAGTATTTTTCATCATGTCTTCTTCTAAGTTGTCTGGGATTATTGTATTTCTAAGAATAGTTAAGTCATTCACAGTTGTCCGTCATACACTATTGCTGTTACTGTGTACGGTATTCTTCTGGTTCTGCTCACTTCACTTTGCATCATTTCATATAAATCCTCCCAGGTTTTACTGAAACCATCCAGCTTTTCATTTCTTTCTGTTTTTATAATACTTTTATTTTTATGTTTAATCTAGTATTTTATTTTTCTCCAATTGCTTGTAAAAACACTTTTTTTGCCATTTGTTTTTATTTAAAATTTTGAGTTCCAAATTCTCTCCCTTCCTCCCTCCCCATCACTCTCATTGAGAAGGCAGGGAATTTGATATAGGTTGTACATGTGTAGTTATAAGAAAACATTTCCATAACAGTCATGTTGTGAAAGAAAACATAGTCCAAAACAAAACAAAAACAACAACAACAACAACAAAGAAAACCTCAAGAAAAATAAAGTAAAACTAAATAAAGCTGTGCTTCACTTTGTATTCCGACACCATCAGTTCTTGCTCTGGGGATGGATATAATTTTTCATCATAAATCCTTCAGAGTTTTCTTGGATCACTATATTGCTGAGAACTGCTAAGTCATTCACAGCTAATTATCTTACAATATTGATTTTACTTTGTACACAGTACATTTCACTTTGCATCCATTCATGTAAGTCTTTTCAGGATTTTCTGAGAGCATACTATTCATCATTTCTTATAGCACAATAGTATTCTATCACAATCACATAACACAATATGTTTTTCCATTCCCCAATTGATGGGCATACTCTAAATTTTCAGTTCTTTGCCATGAGCAAAGAGCTGCTATAAGTATTTTTGTATGAATAGGTCCTTTACTTTCTTTTTTGTTTTGTTTTGTTTTTTAATCTCTGTAGAGATTCAGACCCCGTACTGGTTTTGCTAGGTATTGATTTTCTTTTTTAAATTTTATTTCAATTTATGGAATAAAACAAGCATTTCCATAACATAATACAATAAAAAAAAAACGAAAAAGGTTCTATAGCCCTTTGGGTATCATTCCAAAATATTTTAAACACTGGTTAAAACAGTTCACAACTCCACCAACAGTGCATTAATGTCTCATTTTTTCTCACAACCCCTCCAACATAGGTCATTTTCCTTTTCTGTTCTATTAGCCAACCTAACAGGTATGAGGCAGTATATCAGAATTGTTTTAATTTACATTCCTCCAATCAATAGTGATTTAGAGCATTTTTTTTAAAAATATGGCTATAGATAGCTCTAATTACTTCATTTGAAAATTGTTCATACCTTTTGATCATTTATCAGTTGAGGAATGTCTCTTACTTTTATAAATTTGATTTCACTTTCATTTAAGAAATGAGATCCTTATCAGAATAAAAATTGCTTCAATTTTTTTCACAGTTATGATTGCTAAATGGATTTCCCTCCATCCTGTTTCTCCCTGTTTATTCTATTCTCTCTCTCCTTTCACCATGTCCCTCCTCAAAAGTGTTTTGCTTCTGATTACTACCTCCTGTAATTTGCCCTCCCTTCTATCACCATCCCCTTTCTCTTATCCCCTTCCCCTTCTACTTTCCTGTAGAGTAAGAGAGATTTCTATAGCTGATTAAGAATGTATGTTATTTCCTTTTGAGTCAATTCTGATTAGTAAGGTTCGCTCATTCCCCCTTCCCCTTCCCCCTCTACGGAAAATGCTTTTTCTTGCTGCTTTTATGTGAGATTATTTACCCCATTCTATCTCTCCCTTTCCCTTTTCTCCTCCTTGATTTTATTTATTTACTTTTTTAAGATATCATCCCTTCATATTCAACTCACACACATGCTCTCTCTCTCTCTCTATATATATATATAGATAGATAGATAGATAGATAGATAGATAGATAGATAGATTCCTTTTAACTACCCTAACAGTGAGAAAGCTATTGTGAGTTACAAGTATCATCTTCCCATCTAGGAATATAAACTGTTTAAACTTATTAAGTCCTTTATGGTTTCCTTTTCCTGTTTACCTTTTTATACAACTTTTGAGTCTTGTATTTGAAAGTCACATTTTCTGTTCAGCTCTGGTCTATTCATCAAGAATGCTTGAAAGTCTTCTATCTCAAATGGTCAAAGGACATGAACAGACAGTTCTCAGATGAAGAAATTAAAGCCATCTATAGTCATATGAAAAAATGCTCTAAATCACTATTGATTAGAGCAATGCAAATCAAAACAACTCTGAGGTACCACATCACACCTATCAGATTGTCCAACATCACAAAACAGGAAAATGATAAATGTTGGAGAAGATGTGGGAGAATTGGAACACTAATGCATTGTTGGTGGAGTTGTGAAATGACCCAACCATTCTGGAGAGCAATTTGGAAATATGCCCAAAGGGCTATAAAAATGTGCATACCCTTTGACCCAGCAATAGCACTTCTAGGGCTATATCCCAAAGAGATCATATTAATGGGAAAAAAGGATCTACATGTACAAAAATATTCTTAGCAGATCTTTCCATGGTGGCAAAGAATTGAAAATTGAGAGGATGCCCATCAGTTGGGGAATGGCTAAGCAAGTTGTGGTACATGAATGTAATGGAATACTATTGTGCTATAAGAAATGATGAAAAGGCTGACTTTAAAAAAGAAACTGGAAAGACTTATAGGGTCTGATGCTGAATGAAGTGAGCAAAACCAAGAGAATGTTCTACACAATAACAGCCATGTTGTATGATGACTAATATTGATAAACTTAACCCTTCCCAGCAATAGAAGGATCTAAGACATCTCCAGGGGCCTTGTGATGGAAAATGTTATCCACATACAAAGAAAGAACTATGGAAATTGAATTGCCACTTTTTCTTCCCTCTCCTGTTGAGTTTTGTTTCCTCTTTCTGATGGTTCTTCCTATTGGTTTTAGTTTTTACTTATAATATCATTAATGAGAAAATATGTTTAATAGGAATGTAAAGGTATAGCCTATATCAGATTGTGCACTGTCTTGGGGAGGATAGTGGTGAGGAAGGTGGAGAAAAATTTTAAACTCAAAAGCATATGGAAGTGATTATTGATAAATCAAAATAAATTAATATAAGAAGAAACAAAAAAACAAGAAAGTCCTCTATCTCATTGAATGTCAATTTTCCCTTGAAGATTTATACTCAGTTTTGTTGGGTAAATGATTCTTGGTTTTAATCCTAGCTCTTTGCCCTCCAGAACATCATATTCCAAGCCCTTCAATCCTTTATTGTAGAAGTTGCTATATTTTGTGTTATTCTGACTGTGGCTCCACTATACTTGAATTGTTTCTTTATGGATGCTTGCAATATTTTCTCCTTGACTCGGGAACTTTGGAATTTGGCTGTAATATTCCTGGCAGTTTTCATTTTGGGATCTCTTTCAGGAGGTGATCTGTAGATTCTTTCAGTTTCTGTTGTACTCTCTGGTTCTAGAACATCAGAGCGGTTTTCCCTGATAATTCCTTCAAAGATGCTGTCTAGGCTCTTTTTCTGATCATAGCTTTCAGATAGACTACTGCAGCTGAAAGTGCTAGGGTTCCTTTCTTCCTTGGAAATGAAATCCTGGGCCCCTGCTCCCTTGTGAGTGATCACAAGCACTCTTGTCTCACCTGGACCAGTGACCAGGCTTCTTCTCCCTGTATAGTCACAAGTGCTAACACTCTTTCTGGCCCTGGTCTGGTGACTCAGGCCTCTTTACCTGTATAGTTACAATGACTAGTGATCTCCTTTCTTCTAAGACTGCTCCTGGGAAGTGCATATGGTCAATGCCACAAGGCCCAGAACCCAGCACCAGCAAAGGGTCCCTGGTAGTGCTTTCTGACCAGTTGTACGACTACCTCACTGTATGTGGCCTGAGAGTTCCCAAAGCTGCTCTTGTCACTATCGTAGGCTCTTCCAAGACCAGCAGCTGGTGTTGCCACCACAAGGCCTAGATCATGCTCTACGCCCAACAACTACACTAGTGTGACTGACCTTTCTGCCAGCCAAATAAGGTGTACTGTGCTGGAAAATACTTTCACTCCCACCTGCTTTTGGCTCTGAAACTCCAGAACTCTATTTGAGGCATTATTCCAACACTGTTTGGAGGGGACTTTGGGAGAGGCCAGGTGAATTCCTGCCTCTACTCTGCCACCTTGGCTCCCAATAACTTATTTTAATAATGAGTTGTAATTTATTGTGGAGATTGGGAAATTTTTGGTAGGACTGAGCAGATACCCACTACAGAATTCTCTGATGAATCATCTTACCTGCAGGACCGTTGTCAGATCCTTTCTCCTCAGCAGATTTTAATTTTCTCATCTATAAGGTATGACATTTGAACTAGTAGCATCTAAGATCCCTTCCATCTCAAATCATCCTGTTATCCAATACGTCTGATGGTTTGGACCAATTTGTAAAAAGGCTCTACTGACATCTTTGAAATGAGACTTTAGGGGTAGAGCCAAGATGGTGGAATGAAAGCAGTGACTCACTTGAGCTCTCCTCCAAACCCCTCCAAATACTCATAAAAAATGGCTCTAAACAAATTCTGAAGCAGCAGAAACCACAAAAAGACACAGTGAAACACATTTCCAGCCCAAGACAACCTGGATGGTTAACCAGAAAGGTGTATCGCACCGGGCTGGGAGCGCAGCGCAGCGTGCTGTGGGCGTGCAGGCCGTAGAATGAGAGCGCAGGCCACAGCGACACTGGAGCAGGCCTCAGAGGATTGAATCTCAGGCAACTGTGAAGGCTTCCAGACTCCTCAATGCACCAATGCCAAAGACAACTTAGAAGGTCAGTGGGAAAAGTCTCTTTCTGTCCCTGCTGAGAAAGGAAGTCAGGATCTCAGCTCCATTCCCCAAGAGCATAGCCCTGGTGGGGGAGCAGCTGCTTCCCAAGCTTCCAGCCCACAGAATGAGGGGGAATCCAGTGGCTGATCAGAGAGGAATTGCAGGGATCTCTTTGCCAGGGCTGAGGCAGGAATCTCTTGCTTTGCCCGTGTTTGGATCTGGGTCACAGTTCTGGGCAGCAGTGCTAGGGTGAGGAGGAGCGCTGGCTTGGTAGAGCTTGTAGTGGCTATGGAGAGGAACCCCTCCTCACAGTTACAGGACAGAAAGGAGTACTTGTAGTCACAGGCTAGGAAAGGAGTAAGCACCTAATGCCTTATCATACTACCCTGGAAGAACTGAAAATTTACAGGTCCCTACAAGTATCTCTGAAAACAGCTGTACAAACCCCACAAAGCTTGGGACAGTACATTCTCCACATTGGAAGCAGATTCGTACCTTAACAAAGAGTTTAAAACTCAAGTAATTGGCCGGGATCATGAGCAAGCAGCACAAAAAGAGTCAGACTATATTATCTGACTTTGGTGAAAAAGAAGGTCAAAATATACAAGCAGAAGAAGACAACAAAGTCAAAGCTTCTATGTCCAAAGCCTCCAAGAAAAATATGAATCAGTCCCAGGCCTTGGAAGAGCTCAAAAGGGATCTTGAGAAGCAAGTAAGGGAAGCAGAGGAAAAACTGAGAAGAGAAATGAGAGTGATGCAAGAAAATCACAAAAAACAAGTCAACAGTTTACTAAAGGGGACCCAAAAAAATACTGAAGAAAATAACACCTTAAAAAATAGCCTAACCCAATGGTGAAAGAGGTCCAAAAAGCCAATGAGGAGAAGAATGCCCTAAAAAGAAAAATTGGCCAAATGGAAAAGAAAGTCCAAAAGCTTACTGAAGAAAATACTTCCTTAAAAATTAGAATCGAGCAATTGGAAGATAGTGACTTTATGAGAAATCATGACACAGTAGAACAAATCGAAAAGCATGAAAAATTAGAAAACAATGTGAAATATCTCATTGGAAAAACAACTGAGCTGGAAAATAGATCCAGGAGAGAGAATTTGAAAACTATTGGACTATCTAAAAGCCATGATCAAAAAAAGAGCCTAGACATCATCTTCCAAGAATTTATCAAGGTAAACTGCCCTGATATAGTAGAACCAGAGGCCAAAATAGAAATTGAAAGAATCCACAGATCTCCTCCTGAAAGAGATTCCCAAAGGAAAACTCCTAGGAATATTATAGCCAAATTCTAGAGTTCCCAGGTCAAGGAGAAAATATTACAAGCTGCCAGAAGGAAACAGTTCAAGTACTGTGGAAACACAATCAGGATAACACAAGATTTAGCAGCTTCTACATTAAAGGACCGCAGGGCATGGAATATAATATTCCAGAGGGCAAAGGAGATAGGATTACAACCAAGAATCACCTACCCAGCAAAACTGAGTATAATCCTTCAGGGGAACAAATGGTCATTCAGTGAAATAGAGGGCTTTCAAGCATTCCTAATGAAAAGACCAGAGCTGAATAGAAAATTTGACTTTCAAATACAGGACTGAAGTGGAACATGAAGAGATAAACAAGAAAGAAAAATCATAAGAGACTTACTAAGGTTGAACTGTTTACATTCCTGCATGTAAAGATGATATTCATAACTCATGAGACCTTTGTCAGTATTAGGGTAGTTGGAGGAAAAAAAAAATATATGTATGTATATGTAGATAGATAGATAGAGGGCACAGGGTGAGCTGAAGATTAAGGGGTCATATCTGGAGAGTAAAATTAAGGGATGAGAGAGGATTATACTCAGAGAAGAAGAAAGGGAGAGGTAGAATGGGGTAAATTTTCTCACAAAGCAAAAATAATTCTCTTACAGTGGAGGGTAAATGGGGGAAGGTGAGGGGGAATGAGTGAATCTTATTCTCATCGGATTTGGCTTAAGGAGGGAATAACATACACATTCAATTGGGTATGGAAATCTGTCTTACCCTACAGGAAAATACGGGGAGAAGGAGACAAGAGAGCAGGGGAATGATAGAGAGGAGGGAAGATTGGGAAAGGGGGTAATCAGAAGTAAATCTTCTGAGGAGGAACAGGGTCAAAAGAAAGAATAAAATAAATAGGAGGGCAGGATAGGATTAAGGGAAATAGAGTTAGTTTTTCAAAACATGTTACTATGGACGTGTTTTGCATAACTGCACATGTACAACCTATATTGAGTTGCTTGCCTTTTCAGTGAGGGTGGGTGGGGAGGGAGGAAGAGAGAAAATTTGAAATCTAAAGTTTTAAAAACATATGTTTAAAAAGAATGTTTTCACATGCTACCGGGAAATAAGAAATATAGGAAATGGGGTACAGAAGTCTATCCTGCCCTACAGGAGAATAGAAGGGGAAGGGGATAAAAGAAGGGGAGAGAGATAGAAGAGGGGACAGACTAGGGGAAGGGATGTTCAGAATGCATACCATCTTGGGGTGGGGGGAGGGGTGAGATGGGGTGAAAATTGGGAGCTCAAAAACTTGTGGAAGTGAATATTGAAAACTAAAAATGAATAAATTTATATTAAAAAAAAGAAATGAGACATTAATTTCATTCAGGTCATCAATCAGGCAAACTATACATGTATTAAATTCCTCCTATGTGGGAAGCATTGTAGAAACACTGGGGGCAAGAAGACAAGGTCAAAACAGGCCTGATCCTCATGTAAATGGCTCAAGGAACTTCCATTTTCTTTCCCCCAGGTTTTCTTGGGGTTTTGCACCTAAATTGGCTGACTCACTATTTCTAGAATTCAGCATTCCATCTTCTGTCTCCCTGGCTTTTTGAAAGGCAGGGGTGGGGAACCTGCTGCCTTAAGGCTACATGTGGTCCCCCTTAAGGACCTAGAGGGCCGCATGTGGCCCTGAGGCCATAGTTTCCCCCACTCCTGGTCTAGGCTGATCCTCAAACAGAAGGCATTACTTCATCAATTCTGCCTTTTCTGTCACACTACTTTGAATTTAAGTGATTTGTATTGATTCATTATATATTTTCCCTTTGATTTTATTTTCTATATACTTATATATGCCCCTTTCCCCCCCCCACTTGAACATAATTTTCTTGTGAATAATGAGATAGGTGGCAGAGCAGATAAAGTGCCACACATATATTCAGGGAGATCTGAATTCAAATTCCACCTTTGACACTAAATGAATGACCCTGGGCAAATCATTCACCCTCCGGCTCAGTCTCCTCCTCTATGAAATGGGGATAAACATATCAGGGTTGTGATGGGTATCACACAGGTCTTTAAACACTTTGAAAAATTTTAATTGGCATACAGATGCAAGCTCTCATCAGCAATTGTGTCTTTTTATTGTTTGTGTGTGTGTGCATTTGTATCACCAATGAACAGTTGTTGATTGACCAATTTCTTGAGTAGAATCCCTAGCTTCCTTCAAGGATTAGCTGGTATGCCACCTCCTATGGAAAGTCTTCCCTGCTTTCTGAGTTGTTTGTAATGTCCTCCTGCTAAAAGTATAGTAGATTTAGTTGCCTGATTATGTATAACATCCCTCCCCTAAAAAGGTAAGCACTCTTAGGTCAGGGACATTTTGTCGGCATGACTTTATCTTTGGCCTTATCCATATCATCATTCAATAAATACTTACTGAATTGCTGGACTGATATTACATCTTTTATGATTTTTACTTTCAGGACTTCTGCCTTGTAAGGCCACCTACCTGGCTGAAAGAAGAACATTTTCCAGGTTGGATCTAGTTAAAAGAACCACTGCTTTTGCTGGGAGGTGATTCTCAAAAAAAAAAAATATTTTTGACCTTTCACAAATTGGCTTGCAAACAGATAAGAGGCCTCAAATCCTGTGCAGACATGCAGACATAGGGCTTTGGAACACACAGGAATCTTCAAAAGGAGTCCTTGGTAACCAGGCCAGGCCGTAGCTGCCGACATTGACCATAGGAAAGAACAAAAGCAAAAGCATTTAGATTATAACTTCCCCAGGATCACCATCTTCTCTGACTAGGTCTTGGATTTTGGTCATGATGGGCCCCGTGCCCAGAAGTGGCCAGCCATGCTCAGAGGTCTTTAAATCACACTAGAAAAGATAGCCAAGCATGAAAAAATGCAGGGAATATTTAAGTCACAGATTTATGCAATTTAAATTCATTTTACACTAGGCTATATCTGTTCTCTCACATTAGCTGTTCAATCGACATTTAATCCGCTTACAAGCCTAATCTTCATATAGTACATCTGCAAGTTTGCGATTGCCAAGTTATACCTCTCCTTTAAAATATGTTGGAACTCTTGTAAACATGCAGATGGTCAATGGGAAAAAATCGAGGTTTCTGTGGCCTCGCCCAAACGAGTTGGAATTAGCAAGCACAGCCATCCAATGATCTTTGGATGTTTAAATGGAAGAAATGTTTAAAGGGCAAAACACAGAAAGAATTCATGACAGAAATCCTAATTCCTGGAGACTTTAATGAATAATTACCTCTAACTAGGCATGGAAATCCACTCCCTTGTTATGCTGCTCATTTGAGGAGGAACAGAGAATGGAAAATTGTAAGAGGCATCCATTATTTCTCAGGAAAGAAAAAAAAAAGCTTTCAAAATGGCTCTCAGCGTCAAATTTGTAAGCCTTTAATTACTGTTCTTCATTGTGGACATGTTGAAACTTGGTAGAAGCCTGATGAACATTGGATCTTAGAGGAGGTGACACCAGTTTATGAGTTCGTGAAACGTGAGCCTTTGAACTTGCTTTTTTAAAATTTTATTTTAACAATCGAAAGCCTGCCTCTCCTCAGCAAACACAGTCTAATGCTGCACTGTGGCTCATGTCCCTTGTGAACAAGTTTGTGTTCTCATTGTGTTAGGTATGGAATAGACACAGACAAATAGCCACAGTGGAAAATCTCAGCTGTCACCATGGCGCTTCCTCAGTTTTAGAAATCAGAATATTTATTATCACTTCAAGAAACTCATCCTGTTCACTCATGTAAAACATTAACAGGCCCATTTTCTCTATCAGGTTTACACAGTAATAATTAAATATGATGTTTCTCTTGGAAACAATATTTTTCAACACTCCTCCCAGTCAGCATTTGAGATGTGTTCTACGATTTATTTGCAAGGCAAAAGAGGGCTGCCTCATTGTATGACTCTACTGCCTGCTTTACATTATGCAATTTACAAGCCCTCCACTCTTCCGCTTGCCCGGGACAAGGCTCTCCATCTCTGTCATGCCCCTTTATTCCATCTCCGCATCGCTCTGGCCTCATTTTCGATTGGAGGAATGGAATAGGAAGGCCTTATTGACATTGGTCCAGAAGGGGCTGCCTGAACAGCCAGGGAAGGAAGGCAGCAGCTCTCTTTTGTGGGGGTCTCCAGCCACCCTTCAGCTCGCCATCAGCTGCTTGTCCTTCTTCACATTAGGAGGATGAAGCTATTAAAGGAATTCTCTGTCATTTTACCTGATGTTCAGCATCCGCTCCACACTCCTGAACAGATTAGCCAAGCAGCTGTAGGCTTCGCTCACCTCCCTGGTCCAAAAACAGAACAATAAAATCAAATAGAATAAAAGCTTCACCTGGAGGCTTTCTGAGCTAGCTTCACTAGGAAGCATGTGAGCTTCAGCCTCTAGACTCTGAGTGCCATGATGCTCAGGACCTGGCTATCACTAGATGGGACACGCCTTTGTGAGGTTGTGACTTCAGACCAGGCACCGGGCCAGGCGCCAGTGATAGAAAGACAAAACGCACAACACCCTTGCCCTCCAGAAGTTTGCTTTGTTTTCTTTGGGTGGGCACTTGTGTTCCTTTGCCATGATGGCAGCCTGTACCAGTGGAGGTAAGAAGAGCATTGCTGAAAAGCAAGGATAGGAGACAGACCTGGGATTTTGTTAGTACTAAGAACCCCAGGGTCTACAAGGAACAGAGAAGAGGGTGGCCTGGGCGCTGAGAGGTAAGTGACTTGTTTAGGGTCACACAAGCCACTGTTTCTGGGGGCTTCCTAGGTTTGAGGCTAGCATTCTGTCTACTACCCATGAGTTCTTAACCTAGGGTCTGTGGACTTGGTTATTATTATGTTTAAAATACTGATAATTATTTTAGAACCATTGGTTTGCTTTGTGATCATGTGCTTTATTGCAGGCATTTCACAACATGATTCTGTAAAAGGTCCATTGCTAGACTTTACCAGATTCTCTAAGAAGTCCACCTGTGGGCTTCAGCAGCCTTTCAGAGACATTGATCCTGTGACTTCAGCAGGCCACCCAAAGAGGCCAGGAAACAGAAAAAAGTTCCTCTCACGTGACTTTGCAAATAAAACTTATTTCTTGGGCTATCAGAGGAGAATACAGACGGGTAGGGGTGCTATCAAATGGCAGGGTAGGAAAGCTGGGGAGCGGGGGTGCAGCTGTCACTTGAATTGCAACTAGAGAAGAATCAAGTATTCCAGAGCGCCCGGCTGAGCTCAAGACTGAGCCCTGAGGCTGAAAGGACATTTTATTTTTTCTTTTGGTGCCTTGTGTCCCCACCCTGGTGTTTGTTCCAGGGAAATCTCTAAAAGCATATTACATTTAGTGCATGTTTGGGTTTCCAGAAGTGTGTGTCAAACATTCCAGGTAGCAGAGCATCGCAGGGAGACAGCCTTTCTTTGTCTCCACATGAAATTCAGAAGAAGCAAAGGACTCACAAGATTCCTCTTCACCATCACCCACCCCCAAAAAGTCCAATCTAGTTTTCAATTGCACGAAAAATTTAAACAGCTCTAAGCTCCCCTTGGAAGGAAATGGGATTTTCAGTTGCCATCAGGGTAACTCGAATGTTCTGGGGAATCCCTTTTTATCATTCAGTCCACAAATTTTCACTTTGTTGTTGTTGGTGGTGGTGTTGTTGTTTTGGTTTGTTTTGTTCTGTCGTGGTTTCTTTTTTGGTTTGATTTTTTTTAGCACTAAGTTCTAGTAAATGCAGAGAGTACAAAGAAAGGCAAAAGTACTCTTTCAGGAGCTCCCAACCTATTGGGAGCTCATCTGGAGATGACATGAAAACATCTCTGTGCACTTAAGATGTGTGCACAGCATAGATGTTCCCTTCCCCTAAAACAGGCCAAGACAGGCCTCTGACCGAAGGTGGGGAGCTTGAGGGCTTGAGCAGAGTCTAGAAGGAACAAATCTAGGGAAGAGAGGAGGTAGCCAGTCTACTCAAGACTCACAGTGCCTCCTCCCCCCTTGTGTGCTTTGGGCACACTCAGCAAAAGGAGACGTGCCGTGCTGGGAACGCAGAACAAGTAACCTCCTGCCTCTCAGACCTACAGTCAACTGATCCTCAAGCACTTATGAAGTGCCTACCACATACTGGAAGGTGTCCTGGGCATCACAGATGGCAAAGAAAAAAAAATATCATGACAGCATCTGCCTTCAAAGAGCTTAGATTTTATCAAGAGAGTGCACATGTACACGTTTAAGCATATAGAATGTGTATCACATACCAAGTAAATGCACAGTAATTTGGGAGTGTGAGAGGTACCATGGTAGGTAGAGGCTTGGAGCTTGTTGAATGGATGATACATTCTTAGAAAAGCCATTTCCAGTTAAGATCACAGTCCTGAGCATCATCAGATGGAGAGAGAGAAGGGAGCTTTCGAGATCCAGTCCCATGTGGATGAAAACCTGTGGCCTCCAGGGGTCAAGTGTTTGACTGTGCAAGGTGTTTCTGACCTGTCAGTGCTCACCCCAAAATGTTCACCGTCAGCTCTCTTCAGCTGCAACCAGCTATTTGGAGCACACCACTGCTGATCTGTGACTACTGACTGATTAGTAGGCTCTATTGTGCTGGTGCCCATGATGTTTGAAAAGGAAATTTGGAGGGAGAGAAGAATTCATCTTGTCATCATTGTACTTTTAGGACTTTTAAAAGTTTTATCAAGCACCGGGTGTTTTAGTTGGAGCTGATTGCTGCAAGGGATTCATCAACCTAATGTACTTAAGGAAACATAGAGGAATAATTAGGAAACTTAGAGAAATGATTAGGAAATGCTACCGTTTCATTGTCATTAATCAATTTTGGTAATTAACACATCACTAACATTTAAATGGGGCCACACGTGTAATCTGAAACTAGAGTACACTTCTGACTTAATAAGTGACAAATAGCACACTGAGCCAAGGACCTAGAAAAAAAAAAGAATAAAAATAGAATACTGGAGGAGTGAAATATATGACTCATTTTTTTCTTGTTAAAAAAACCCAATTTTTTTCTCCCTACAAAATTTCATTCATTATCAAGATTAATTTTAAACATTGATTTATAACTCCTCTAGATTTCAAAAGTATAAAATTATTGAGGAATATTTTAGTATGTCATAAATCTCAACTCAACAATGCTTTAAGATGCCCCCCCTCAAAGTCATAACAAGATTACAAGATTTACAATGACCTCTCAGATTGTGGATTCTTCTTATGATTTTTAAAAAATGTCTTTCAGGGGCAGCTAGGTAGTTCCGTGGAAAGAGCACTGGCCCTGAAGTCAGGAGTACCTGAGTTCAAATCCAGCCTCAGACCAAACATTTGACGCTTACTAGCTATGTGACCCTGGGCAAGTCACTTAACCTCAATTGCCTAAAAAAAAAGAAATGTCTTTCAAGGTTTACTATATGTATAGGAAGATGGGACAGCTCCCAATCATATTTGTTGACTCAATTAAAACATTTTCGTGGGATAAAAGATTGAGACCAGAGAGAAAAAAAAAAAAAGGATTGCCAGAATATTATCTTTAGGGAATCTGACACCTGGGACAAATTATACTGCTGGGTAAGGAAAGGGCAGAGCATCTGCTGCCTGGGACCTAAACTCTTGGGACAAATCCCTGGCTGCCCCATGTGATGGGAAATGCCGACTGGGAAAATCAAAGAAATCTGGAGATAGAAGTAGAAGAGGGAGCTTTGTGGAGAAGGAAAACCCCCAGAACTGGAATAGGGAGCTTAGGATTTGAAATTAAAATATGAGAAAGGATTTGGGGAAACGAGGAAAATCTAATCTCCAAAGTCAAGTACCCAGTGTATTTGCCAACGAGCCCCTCTGTTCCAGTATCCTTTATTTTCCTCTTTGCAGGTTCTTATTGCATTCATCACTGTCACTGTTGCAAACCCCTGCCGTTTTCCTTAAGCCTTCAGGCTCCTTCCTACTTACCCCTCTACTCTGAGTCCTGGCTGACAAGACCTAACCTAGAAATGCTGGTGCTAGAGTGAATAGAGGACGCGGCTTGGAGGCAGGAAAACCTGAAGCCGAATTCTTGTTCAGACAATGACTCCATGTCAACTAACCTCTCTGGGCCTCAGTTTCTTCATCTAGGAAATGAAGGGTTAGACTCAAAGCCTTCTAAAGTCTCTCTGCCACCTCTAATCTCTGACCACATGATCCCTTCTCCCCATGAGATCCTTCCTTCCACATTCAGTAGGGGGGTCCTGAGCCTCCTCTTGACTGGCCCCTTCTCATTGAATGTGGTCTAGCCTCCTCAGTCCTAGAGATCTCTGTCCTTAATTCTGTCTCCCTAGCTCACGACCAATTTGTCTTCTCCCTTCTGCTAAATAGCAGCACTGTGTCTCAAAGAGCAGGAACTTACACTCAGCAGTCCTACTTTCTCATTCTTTGCTCAGTCCTCCAGCCTTGTAAGCTAGTTTCCAAGAGTCTAAGTAGCAGAACGGGCAGGGAGCTTGCTCAGGAGTCGGGAAGACCCAAGTTCAAATGGAGCCTGTGACCCTGGGCAAGTTCCAGTTATGTACCTCATTTTGCTTATCTGTAAAATGGAATAAAAATACCTACCTTCTAGTGTTGTTGGTTGTAAGTATTGAGAAGCAGTTAGCACAGGGCCTGGCACATGGTAAACACTACACAAATATCAGTTGTTGTTGTTGTTGTTGTTATCTTGAATTTGAATATTCCACAAAGTACCAGCGGCTTCCCTGAAGGTCGACTTCTTCACGGAATGATGTATTAACAATGTCAAAGTGATCTGAAGTGTGGGAGACCAATGATGTGTACATGAGAACACATCACAGTGCGGAACACTTCCAACTCCCCCTCCCCCTCCCCCTAAAACAATCGCTATGAAAAACCCTGTGACCTCAGTCTACCTCTATTTAAGTTTGTGTGTGTGTGTGTGTGATTTCCTGTTTATCTTGCCTAGCAGATCCATAGCAGAGATATTTGATATCTATGGGTTTTCCTAGCAGATTAATACACGCACACACACACACACACACACACACACACATATACACACACATACATATGTATGTATGTATGTGTATTGTCTCCTCAACTGGCTATTTGGCTTTTGGTTCGCTTTCTCTGGAGCTCTGAGAACCTTAGCTAGGTGTACGCACTCAAAGAGGTAACTAGAATTTAAGAATGGCCTCTTTCGTGCCAACGCTATAAATGGCAGCCAAGGCCTAGGATCAAACTAGATCCAATTAATCAGGAAACAACTAAAAATCTGGGACACACAAAAGAAATGGGCTGTTACTCTGATGTTAGAATTGCAACGTGAAATGAGGCAAACACAGTGAAGAAAACAATACATCCAATGGTTAAAGAGAGAGAACTTGCAATACCAACTGAAAAGCCCTCAAAACAATTCTTAAATTTTGAGAATCGAATTTATCTGCAGAGAAAAGGAATGAGAAGAAGCCCTTCCCTGTTCTTTGCAGAGGCGGGGGTTCTGGGTCCGGAACGCTCCTACCTATTTGAACGTCCTGGGAAGTTCCGCTGACCTTTTGTTCCTTCCTGTGGCTCTTCATTATAAGGAATGGCTCTCTGAGTAGGGGATGCAATTATTGAGAAGTGTTAGGCGATGCCACCAGTAAAATTTTGTTTTAATAAAAAGAACAAACTTACTTTCTCCAGCAGCTATTAGGGAAAGAGAAAGATGGGACCAGCTTGAATATTAACGTGGCCATTGGTGATGGGGGGGGAGGGATTAGGCAAAGTCCAGGACAAAGTGGGAGTCCCTCTCTCTGCTAGGCTCCATTTTCTCTGAGCTGGGAGGAGACGTGTCTTTAGCCAATGGTGGGATGACTGTTTGTCTGGGACGTAGTAGAAAGCATTCTTGTGTAGGTTTGGGTTGCTGACCCCTGAAGTCTCTTCCAAGTCCAGGAGGATTCTGTGGGATCTTTTGTCCCCCCACCCAGTGCTCCTTACAGGCCCAACCAGGGTTGTCTGAAGTTCTCAGTCTTCCGAAGTCTGGCAAACACATCAGGCTGGAGTAGGTGATGGCTCTGCGAAGCCCATCTCTTTGTAGGTGCAGTGTGTTTCCTCCCTCTATGCTGCTATCTTGCAGGGCAATGAAATCCGGCTCCGATTTTGAGGGGCAGCCAGCCAGCAGGAACAAAGCAGTGAGCAGAATGGCCTGAAAGGCAAAGCAGAAACAGCACGGGACGAGAATGAGAACAAGGCGCCACAGGCGGCTGGGATATTTCCTTGGAGCGATGGACAAAGCGCTCCCTGTCCCCAGCCTGCAGAAACCTTGGCACAGCCACATGACCAACTTCAACAATGGCATTCTGCATGGCCAGGCTGTCCCAGCGGAGGAGAGTAAAGCTCATCACTGGCAGGGGAGTGATCTTTCATTCAAATACCTCCGGTTCCCCCTCCCCCCTAGCAAAGTGTCCTTAGAGCATCTGGACAAAGACAAGGACTTACCTAGCTCCAGGCAGCACAGCAAACACTGGAGGAAAAAAAAAATACCGTCCTTTGTTTGTTTTGTTTTAGATAAAAGAGGTGAGCTGATTCAAAATCCACGCACCTTAGTTTATGGCCCATTTCTGGTCTAACTGGAAAGAATGTAGTTGCCTAAAGAAACGTCCCCTGGAGAGGCCCTTTGGGGCCATCTAATCTACTGCGCACCCCCCGTTTTGCCATGAATTGCTCAAATGTACCCCGGTAACAGCTGTCTGGGCCAGGATTCAAACTCAGGATTTCTGACTCCAAATTCATCCCTCTTCTCACTGTGCTATGCTGCCTAACTCAGCTTATAGATGATTCATTTTTAAGCTCAGGAGAGTTTAACCTTGTTGGAGGAAATCACAGTTTCAGTGTGTAGTTAATAAATATAGACACATGGATGAAAGATAAAGAATGGCCAATACTGTTAAGATAGAGATGTTTTTTCTTCATTCTATTTACTTACCCAAAGACATGTTGCTTTGCCTGGTAGGATGTAGGGTCCTTGAGAACAAGGAAGTTATGTTTCTGTCTTTATGTCTCCAGTGCCTAGAACAGTGTTACGCATATGATACTCGCTTAATAATTCGTGGTTGGGTTGAATTAAATAGTCATTGAAGTCAGCTAACAGAACAGAATCTCTAAAGCCATCTTACTTTGGCCTTCTCCAAGACTTTGGATTGTTTTTTAAGAGGTCTTGGAGAGAAGCAATGTGGTCTTGTGGAAAGAACCTTTGCATGAGAAATCAGAAGACATGGGTCTGAAAGCCTGCCTCCCACTGCTCTGCTTCTTAATTTAGGCATCTTTAAATGATCGGGCTTTGTCAGGTGATACCCAAGTTCCTCTCCCCTCTATCTCCTAGCTCTAAATTCCTTTGATACATATGAAGAATTTGTAGCAATTGCTCCCTGCAAGGAGGGAGAAAAGATTTCCCTTCGGGATGGGACACAGGATGGGTAACTAACTTTTGCCTGAATGTCAAGGAGCAATGCATTGTGTAGTCTCTCCACAGCTGATGAGATACTTCAAAAGGGGAAAGAGGTGAGCATCACTTATCCAGCGGTGGTTTTAGAAGCAGCCTGGGTAGGCAAAACAGATGCTCATCTTAAAATGAAAAGAAGTCGGGGTACAAACGTAGAGTTCAGCCCCTACTTCTAGAAGCTCTGATCAGAAGACTCAAGGTGAAACAGGGGTGTGCTGGTAAATGCTTAACAATGGGCTTCAACAAATCACAGGACAGGCTTTTCAGTTGAATAGGAATTATTACATTTTCCCCATCACTTTCTTAAGTCTAAACAATAGATCAGGTGCTGAGTTGTAGCATTTATTAATTTTGAAGGTGTAAAGAGAATGATAGCTGAAGCTGTCTGTTGAAACCCACATGTCCAAAGCCTGCCAGAAGGTATAAAAGAAGCATTTCCTAACTTCCCCTTCCTGTGTGTGTCCCCTAACACATACTCTAATATGCTCTGATCTTTTTTTTGTTTGTTTGTTTTGTTTTATTTTTTGTCTAGCTATTCCCTGAATCCTAATTTTTGTCTCAGAAATGAAGAGGTCTAGAGATTAGCTAGAGATGAAAACAAATTTACATTTGGGTAGATAAAAAACCCTTAGCCAGAATCTTAGGAATTTTCCCAAATGAGGGCTATGAGCTACCATGATTATGCTACTATCTGCTGATCATACATACCTCCATAAAGGAGCAGAGAAGAGGGACACAAGGACTTGGGGGTCATTAAATCTCCCCAGGCTTCAAAAATGAGCCAATTACAGTAACAAAATAGGATTCATGGAATCTCCAGAAACCAATGGGGCTGAGAGGAGAGGGCAAGGAGAAGTGTCAGCTGACCGACTCCAACACCCACAGCCACCATGGTTGCATGACAATCACTACCCTCCCCTACTGGGCCAAAACGTGGACATCATCTGTAGCCAGCATGATTCACTTTACATCGTCTTTGAACCCAATCCTTCTTAGGTGAAGACAAACAGCTATCTGAGGCAAAATCTCCTCATTTGTAAAATCAGGGTGATAATAATAGCACCAACCAGCTAAGGTTGCTGTGAGGATTCAAAGCTAGGACATAGAAAGGGCTTTGACCATTTTAAAACCATGGTGTGTCTGATACATAGTAGGTGTTCGACACATAGTGGGTGCTCCTCACAGAATCTTTTCCGCAGCATCACTGAGTAGTGGTCAGGCAGACTTTGCCTGAAGCTCTCCAGGGAGGGGGAAGCCAGGGCTTTTAGAGGCAGCTCACCACTGACCACAGAATTTTCTTCTCTTTTTTCATTTGCATTTTTTACCTCTAAATCAGGAGAAGAAAGGCACCTGTGGACCACACAGCCTGCCAGAGTTTCAGAGTTTCAGTGACCTTTCAGAGGCTTCCTCTGTCTCTAATACTTATTAGCACCAGGGGTGGGGAACCTCAGCCTTGAGGCCACATGTGGCCCTCTAGGTCCTTAAGTGTGGCCCATGTGGCCTCGAGGCCACAGGTCCCCAGCCCTGTATCAGCCTTATGATCATGGTCAAAGGCACTTCATGTCTTAAAGCCTCATTTTCCTCATCTCTAAAATGGGGCACAATAATATCTGTAATGCTGACCATGCAGGGCTGTTGCAAGGTTCAAACAGATGTTCTCTATAAAATGTTCTGCTACCTTTGAATTGTTATATACATGCCTGTTGTCATTATTGTTTCCTAATAAATCAGTTCTCATATTGTTGAAGAAGTCAACATTGTAGCTTATCTGAGCTGAAAGGGCCCTCAGACAGCGTTCTCCCCCATCCGCTCTTTGGACAACGAGGTGACTGAGCTCCAGACCGAAGACATGAAAACCGCCATTAGCTGGGCTTTCCCACATGAACACTTCTCTCTTGTATTGCTGAAAAATCCCACTCCAGTATTTGCCATGTTATGGAGAGGGATCTTATCTACTTATCTGGACACAGGCTTTCAAATTTCAACTACACATAGCTTTGTGACCTTGGCCAACAACCCTAATGGTAATAATATTTATGTAGCACTTGAAGATTTTCAAAGCACCTTACTAATATTGTCATATTTGATGCTGATAACCCTGGGAAGCAAAGTTAATTATATTATCATCATCATCATCATCATCACCCTCCTCGCTTTCCAGATGAGTAAACTGAGGCAGACAGTGATGAAATGACTTGCCCAAAGTTGCACAGCTAGTAAGTGTCTGAGGCAGAATTTGAACTCAAGTCTTTCTGACTCCAGAAAGAGCCCTCTACAAGACCCTCTCTGTACCTGTGGTTTTCTGGTCTAAAAGTGAGCTGTTTGTACTAAAGGTCTTGTTTCATGATGGTATGACTCAAAGCAGGGAGAAAGAAAATGGAAACTGCCCACGGGAAAGTATGCCTGCAGAGCAGGGGCAGAGCATGTGGCCCGGCAATGACACTCCTGGCAGCCAGGGGTGCTGTTCCTCGTCTTCCTTCCCTTCAACTTCCCCTTTCCCTTCAAGTTTCAGGGTATTAGCTCTGGTTCATGGTTCATGGGAAGCACGTTCAGCAATGGAAGAATTGAGTTGTAGCAAAAGGAAGGGGCTTTAATTAGAAACTGTAGTACCAGATCACTCTGCCTCCATCTGTTAAGTTAATTGGTATTCTTAAAGCCCCCAAAGAGCTTCTGTTGCCAGCTTGTTTATTATTTCAGAGCTGTCCCCTCAGCCCCCACCCTGCAAAGAAGTGTGTGCATGTGTGTGACAAAGAAATTAGACAGAGAAAATTGTTTTCATGATCTTAGGCTCAGAAGGAGTTTCTTAATCAGGAGAGAATGCATCAGCAGGGAAGGTGTATATTTAATCAAAATCTATATACACACACGTATTTTTTTCTATGTCTGTCAACGTATTTTTGACAGATGAAGGAGATGAGGGGGGTTCCCAATCAACCTGCTCTGTTCCCCAGTCCAAAAATGGAATTGCAGGGCACTGAGCTGTGTTGGAATGGCACTTTTTTTTTTTTACTGGAACTCTTCTTCTATTGGATAGGATGCTATAGCATTTGTAATTTTGAGAATGGATAGACATGAAAGACAATGACTTTCTGAATTATTCTTCGGGGTCCCTAGCCTAAGACCATTTGCCTAGTAGAATACAAATACATTTATGTTATCAGGATTAATAAAAAACCCTCACTTAGGCAGCACCTTATAATTTTCATATCACCTTCCCTGCTGCAGTCTGGACGTATAGATAAGGCAAGCATCATCATGCCACTTTCACAGGTAAGAACACAGAGGTTCAGAAAAGTCAAGTGGAGGGGGGCGAATTTACTTCTCTGCCAGTTCCAAGGTCAGGAATGCTGATGTGATCACTCCCTCTGCTAATGCCAGGTGTGACCCACTGGTATATCCGCACTTGGTCTTCATGCCTTGCCCTGGCTGAAAATTAATAGAATATAAAGTCCTTGACTGTAGGCATTTCTTTTATCTGTATCCCCAGCTACTATTACAGTGCCTGGCACAGAGTAGGCATTTAAAAAGTGTTTGTTAAATAAGTCAAGCCTCTGGTAATGAGCTTTTTAGATGAATCTAGGCTGGTTATGACTGGACTGACTGAAAGTTTCTTGCCAGCATCATACTCCTAGCCTGTTGATGTTTGTAGGACACTCCAGTGAGTGTCCTTCAGTGTGGCAGCCTTAAAGAATCCAGGGCCACTTCCAGTCCATGATGCTGCGATCAGTTGTTTGTTTCTAAATATGGTGGCATTTGGTATTCCATAAAGAAAAGTCATGAACATGATCTTAAATATAGGAGGGCGTAGGGCTGGGATGGTAAGATGACTCAAGGTGTGAAAATGAAAAAAAAAAGTAACTTCATGGAATTTACAAAAAAGACCTCTTCCTCTCCCAGTATCACAGAATCGATGGCCAGAGCTGAGTTGAAAGGGGCCATCTCGATGACAGGTAGTTTGGCAGAGTGGATGGAGTGAAGTACTTGAATTAAAGAAGCTATGGGTTCAAATCATGCCTCATACACTCACTAGCTAAGCAATGGTGGACAAATAACTTAACCTCCCTGGCCTCAGTTTCCTCATATGTAAAATGAAGAGTTTGTAGTGGACGACAGAGCCATGTACTAAATGCGCTCTCCTAGCTATTATTCCATGACGTATGAACAGGAATTCTATCCACAATATCCCCCCAAAGAAGTCGTGATCTTGGGTGGTGGACTGCTTCATAGTGTGTAATTACAACAACAGCAACGGTGTTAGTGAGGATGTCCCTGGTACTTGAACACTGCTAACAGCTCTGCACCGTACCTCACGTTGTGCGCACAGCCCTGGGAGGTGAGTGCTATTATACTCCTCATTTTCTAAGTGAGGAAATTGAGGCTCGGCAAGGGGCGGTGTCTAACCCCGGGGTCACACAGTTAATGATGTCGTCTTCCCCTCAGGTCTCCTCCTTCCTTCCCAGATCAGACGTCAGTCCGCTGCCTCGGGTTAGCGTTCTCTGGGATGAAGCCGTGTTGGCTGCAAGCCTATGCGTGCGCATGCGAGCGCAGTGGTGACTGACATAGGCTGGGAATCTACAGTTAATGGCCTGCAGCACCGAACTGAAGTAGACAATAACAAACAGGGTTCTGAGTTTCAAGGGCACCGAAGGGCCAGCGGAAGTGGGACCATCACTGGGGAATAGGTGGTGAATAGCAGAAAAGGAGACGGCGAGAGGGTCAGGGTCATTTCTCCATCCGGGGTGCTCTCGGGTCCGCCTCCCTTCAGTAGTTCTGGTCGGAGTTGGGGGGCTCCCTGTGCTTTCCCCCTCTGGGTTTCATCCTGCATCACAGAATCTCCTTCCCGGGGTCAGCGACAGTCTCTGGGGAGAGATTCCTCGGCTGTCAGGGGCCTGCGGTCACGGGAGTGAGCTGGAAACACGAGATCTTCAGTCGGGTCACTGGGATAATTTGCCTATGGTGATCTCTGACCTCACAATAATGAATGCTAGAAAATCATTCCGACCAGCAGCCTTCCTCTTCCCAATGAACCCTTTCTGCAATTGCCCTTTGGCCAGAACTAATGTACATAATAAAAACAAACAAACAACAAACAAAAACAGTGCGGTGAGATGAAGCTGGAAGCCGGGTCTTAATGAAGTTCGTGCTGCGTAAGGGAAGGAAAAAGCCTCAATTGCCAGGGCCGAAAACACAGAGCACCTCGCTCTGGGCGCGTCCTGAGGGAGCGGCGGCCTAACAGAGGCTTCTCCGCTGTCTCCTTCTGGACAGAATGTCCTCCCACTGGGCATCTCGTGCCAGCCAGCCCGCGCACAGGGCAGGAGCCGTGCCCTGTCAAAGACAGAACGAGCTCTTTTTCTTTAATAGGTTTAAACCCCCCCCCCCTTAGCATTGGAGTCTCAGAATGAAATCTGGACTGCGCGCGAGGGAGACATCCGGGGTAGAGCCTGGCAGAGTGCACCTGGGGCCTCCTTGGCGTGCAGACAGGCTCAGCATCTCCCCGCGTGTAGCTCCTTGATGAGTCACTCAAGCTCTCCAGCTTCAGATTCCTCCTCTGTAAAGGGAGCAAATGGGCTCAGGTGACTCCCAATCTCCCTATCAACTCAGAAGTCAACAGGCACTTATGAAGCGCCTACTGTGCTAAGTTCTGGAATTTAAATACAAGAAGAAAGAAAAAGGCCATTGCTGCCTTCAAGGAGCTCACATTCCAACAGTGGTGGAAGGTAACACATAAAAGGAAGCTGAAAAGTGAGGGATTGTACTCACGAGGAATCGTGGTACAGGAAATCCAGAGAGACAGGACAGAAATGCAGATGTGGCTAGCCTGGGCACTTTCCTTAAAAGGGCATTTTAGTGGATGGAATGCTCAGCCTCAAGGCAGGAAGACCTGAGTTCAAGTCCAGCCTTGGACGCTTCCTAGCTGTGAGACCTTGGGTAACTCAAGTGACCTCTGCCTCCGTTTTCTCGGTGGGGATAGTAACAGCCCTACCTCTCCAGGCTGCGAGGATCGGATGAGATAACGTGGGTAAAGCGCTTAGCGCGGGGCCGGACACGCAGCAGGCGCCCTCGAAGCGTTTATTCCCTTACTTTCTTCCTCCCTTCCGGAAGGGATCGGCCGATCAGAGGAATCCCGGAGTGAGCGCAGGCTCGGAAGACGGGCGCTCCCTCTCTCCGTGCGGAGCTGCAGCCCCCGGCCCACAGCAAGGCCCAAACAGCTGGCCATCGATTACTTGGTGGCGCGGCCTCCGCGCCGTATCTTGGACGTCCCCTCCTCGCGTTCCCGCCCGAAGGCCTCTGCCCTGCCCGCCTGCTCTCTAACCCAGACCCGCGGGTGACCAGCGGAGCTCGAGGCTGCCCTGCGTTCTTCTGGGAGCCTGGAGCCGCAGAGAGTCCCAGACGCCGCCTGTGACCACGAGGCAGCGCCCTCCCCGAGGCACAGGAGCCACAGTCAGTAAGAGGAGCCTCCCTGTGCTCAGCAGCAGCAGAAGACGGGGTGCGAGGAGGGCAGGGGCAGAGCAGCAATGACAGAGCCCTGACTTTGCTCTGGAGCTGAAGCTTTGCATCCTCTCTCTGCTAAGCTGAGAAATCCAGGATCTTGGTTGGGAACCTGGGAGTCTGCAGTGCTGGCGAGGTAGAAGGATGCTCAGCCTATCTCACAAATCACTTGGCTTCACGTCCGTTGGACCGTGTGGAGGGCAGGGGCTTGTTTTTCTAGGTAATGGATACGTTAAGAGACAGCACTGATTGACTTAGCAGCCTTTATCTCTGCTTCTGAATATTAGACCTTGTAAAGAGGAAAGAGGAGAAAGCGTACCCCAGCTCTTGTAAATGAGGCAGGGGAGGCTAGGTCTGTGTGTGTGTGTGTGTGTGTGTGTGTGTGTGTGTGTGTGTGTGTGTGTGTGTGTGTGTGAAGTGCCTGCCGGGGAGCAGAGCATTTGCCTATCTCGGTCAGGCGAGCAATTGATGTCGGTGAGTCTGAACTGGGGTGATGAGAAACCGCTGGGAAGCCGGCCGGTGACAGCGCCAGGATAAGCTCCGCGGCAGCCCTGGGGCGGCATGGAAACCGACTTCAGGTCCTTAGGGAGCACTCCACGGCTATGGGAGCACTAGAGGCTGCGCCAAGCGAGTATTATTTGAAAACAGCACCAACACTTATTCCATTGGTTTGTCCCCAAGGTCATAGTTGGGTTATAAACTTTTGGTGTTCAATCATTTCAGTTGTGTCTGACTCGTCATGATCGCATTTGGGGCTTTCTTGGCAAAGATACTGGAGTGATTTGCCATTTCCTTCTCCAGCTCATTTTACAGATGAGGAAACTGAGGCAAACAGGGTGAAGCGACTTGCCCAGGGTCACACAGCTGGTAAGTGTCTGAGGCCAGATTTGAACTCACAAAGATAAGTCTTCCTGACTCCAGGTCTGGCACTCCATTCATTGTACCACCTAGCTGCTGCAGGTTATAAGCGCATTTAGGGTTAAAGCATTAAACTGCACCAAGGCTTCTGGGATACCTTGTCTAAAAAGGATTTGGGAAGGGTTTTGGAAACCAAAAAGTGTTATATGAATATTATGATTGTTGTTAATGTTATTCCAGAGAATGTATAGACTAGAGAAGAGAAGGCTTTGGGACAATATGCAAACAGTGCAAGCTTTTGATGGACTCTCGGGTGGGGCAGGAATTGGGGTTTTTCTGTTGAACTGAAAAAGCCAACTAAGAGAAATAGATAAAAGTCTCAGCTGGACAAGTATGTGATCTGTGCAAAGAAAAACTTGGAAATTTGAATTGTCTTAAATCAATATATGGACAAATATTCATTAAGTCCCTACTGTATACCTGACACTGTGCTAGCTGTGAGTGATAGAACAAAACAAGATAATATTTTCTCACAAGGAGTATGTGTGTGTGTGTGTGTGTGTGATACACACATGCACACATTATATATACATATATATATATATATATATATATATCAGTCAGTGAATAAGCATTCATTAAACACCTATTATGTTCCAGATACTGCAATAAGTCTGAGGATATGAAGAAAGACAGAAGACAGTCCTGGATCTCAAGGAACTCACAGTATTTGGGGGGACAACTCATAAGAAGGAGTTGAAAGGAGAAAGTTGAAAGAAGTTCCCCTGTGTGGACGTACGCCAAGCTCTAGAGGAGTGCAGTGGAATGGGAAATGAAGAGATGGCTTCCTTGGGCACCCTCCTCCTATGGAGGAGCTGTAAGGAAGTCTCCATTGGCCCACCTGCCCCACTCAGAGAGAAAGGAGGAGCCCCAGAGGCAGAGAGTGCTGAGGAGGTTTGGTCAGATGGCCTGGGTGAATCAGAAACTTGCTCTTCCTGGAGACCTTCAAGCAGAGGTTACATAATCTCCTATCAGGGACATATTCTTGACCATGTTCAGGCAAGACGACATGAAATCTGGGGTCCCTTCCACCCCTTACTTTCTATGATTTAGTCACTAGGAGATTAGAGCATAAATAAAATGTTAGGTTTACTCTTCCAGAACTCAGGTTGAGTTGGTGATGGAATGGGTCAAAATGGGGATGATCAATACCTGGAGACTAGAGAGAATCAGAACGGCATGAAAAAGAATGGTGAATATTCCTGGAAATAACCAATAAAGGGACATCCAGCTCACTGGGCAGTCGACATCAAGAAAATGCAGTAGTGGGAATGCCATTGAAGACAGAACATCTCAAGAGCTCTTGGGGTCAAAGGTTTAGGGGGAGGGTTTAGAAAGGTCATTCAGCCCAACCCCTCATTTTGTAAGTGAGAAAAGTGAAGCCCAGAGTGGTCATGCAATTCGCCCAAGGTCCCAGGAAGTGTGACTAGGTGGAGAGAGCAGTGGGCTTGGAATCCAGAACCCAGCCTTAGCCATTTACACAGCTAGCTGTGTGATCCTGGGCAAGTCACTTAACTCTGTTTGCCTCAACACTCATTGATGGGAGGAAAAACTTCCTAAAATAATAAAAATAAGATGGAGTCTTTCAGGATCAGTTTCCCCTACCTGAAAATTTTCTAGTGGAGGCTACATGGACAATCATCAATGGATGGTAGGGTTGTTTCCTTTTCAGTGAAAGGTCACCTGACAGGATGAGATGGCCTCGGAAGTACTTCCATCCCTGGCCATTGTGATTCTGTAAGTACTTAGATGGAAACAAGGCAGAACTGCATTACCTAAATGGGACTAGGCAGGAGACTGGGGACAAGAAACCAAGACAGTACCCAGCTCTTGGAACTTGTGTGGAGGATCAGAGTACCCCTGCTTTACAAGGTTAGTCCAGCTAGCTATCAATCTAGGGTCCTTTGTATTTCACCTGCCTAGAGACTTCACCAATCCTAGAGCCCTGGGCAGACTCTGATTTCATGTGGGCTTTAAACAGTCCTTTCTGCGTGTGGGGAGAGAAGAATAAGGGAGCAGAGTATTCGAGGTCTAGAGAGAGAAGGCTCAGGGCTATCTTACTGTTTGGTCATTTGACAAATATAGATCTTTCCTCCAAAGTCCTAAGAATGAAACTTTACAAGGATCTCAGGGAATAGAGAGGATGGCTACTATGTTCATCAACATTCCTTTTCCTTAACTTAATTCTTTTTTCAAGAAAGTCAACTGCACATCTTCCCCAAAGTCTTATAGAGCAAACTCAATTATTTTCATCCAATTCACTCCTTTTACAGATGAGGACCGGGAAGGGTATGTGACTTGTCCAACATCACAGAGGTAATACACATTAGGGCAGGGATTTGAACACAGATTTGATTTCAAGGCTGGTGCTTCTCCCTCTGTACGACTCTGCATGGGGCAGGGAGCATGGTCTGACTTTAAAGATTGAAATTCCTGAAGGTGATGTTGACCTAGGAACAGAAGGGAGGACCATACTAGATCTCGTTTTTGTGTTTTCTGTTTTTTCTGTCTCAGTAGATTAGGCCAACATCAGAAAGGAGGGTGCCCCCTGTTATAGGCAACTCCCAAATATGGGCATTTCGATTTCAAAATAAAATAAACTAGGGGTGAATTATTCACTTTATAAAATAATTAGTTTTGTTCACAGATTCCTCAAAGAGATGAGAGATTCAGAGCTGGAAGGGACTTCATTTTGTCCAACTCCCTCCTGTCACAGGTGAAACTCGGCCTTAGGGAAGGTGAGTGACTTCTTCAAAGACACATGGGTAACAAGGGAGCAGAAATGGAATTTGAACCCAGCTCTTTGGGTTCTAAATTTAGGATGTTTTCCACTATACCCCACAAATCTCATTAAGACTGCCTTTAGCTTGAGAGTTCCTCATTAAATGAACATTTTCAAAATGTTGTGCAAATGTTTGAATTACACACAAATGAACAGGAAACATGTTCTGTGTAGAGGAAGTAGGGGAAAAGACTGTATACAATGGTCCCTGCTGGGTTCCCATTCTGACTAAAATGTTCAAGGCACCCAAAATAGAACAGCTTGTCCCCCTTTAAGGCAGAGCTTTGGCAAGAGGCGTCTTACTATTGCAAGTGATAGATGGTAATAATTAGAAAATACAGTTCAATCAATTCCATATTAACTACCTAATCAGGTGAAAGTTATCCATCCTTCCAGAGGAGAAAACTTGGAAACATGGGAGAGCAGGGCAAATTAAAGAAAAGGAGATAGCTAGAGAGAGAACACTTAATTCTAGAGCTGTGTAAGAAGGTCATGGTCCTTTGGTATTCTGTGCTAGGTAGAGTGCATACCAACTGGGGCAGCTAGGCCATACAATGGATAGAACGCTAGGCCCACAGTCAGGAGGTCCTGAGTGCAAATATGGCCTCAGACTCTGTGACATTTAGCCAGTCATTGAACCTCTCTTTTGATTCAGTTTGCTTGTCTGTAAAATGGAGATAATAATAGCACCTACCTCCTAAGGTGGTTGTAAGGATCAGATGAGGTCCTAATTTTAAAGCACTTATCACAAGGCCTCTGCGTGATGTTTTTGCTATTTGTTCATTGTTTCCAAAGAAGATCAGGGGCGTCATGATATTGAAGTGGTGGATAAAAGATTGGATGATCCTAGCTGTGTGACCCTGAGAAGGTCACTTAACCCCTGAATGCCTCACCAAAAAGAAAAAGAAAAGATTGGATGATGTGTGATGTATTGACTTGTGTGTGAGTTGGATTTAAGTGAGGCAGAGTTTCTCAAAGTCATCAGCCTCACTTTCTCTTCCAGAGTCATCAAAGTCTAGTGGTAAGACAAAAGTTAGGACAACTGATGATAGTCTAGGATGCAGTGGATGACCATGGAGTTTTCAATGTCTTACCAAGCTCTAAGCACTTCACAGTGTTTCATGGCCATTGGAACAAATTGTCCTCATCCACCCATTCCAGTGTGGGGAAGTCTTCACATGCCTACAGCAGGAATCTCCTATAACTTGCCAATGAGATTGAAGTCTATTGGCTACTCTCAACCCTGGTTAGGCTGTGTACCAACATGGTTTAGCAGGGTATACTGCACATATACAGCTTCTTGGAGCTACAGGGGAGAGTTGGGTGATGCATGGACATCAAAAGTGAGTGAGCAGCCCTAAAAAGGGCTCCGCGAGCCCTCTCACCAGAGATGCCAGTCTACCCTGAACACCTTATATACCCCAACATAGTGGGGTGAGCATATAGTGAGCACCATATAAATCATAGCCATGATGATGATGATGATGATGATGGATAAGTGATAAGTTATGGGCACCAAAGTTTAAGGAAGACATAAATAAGAGATGATGATTGGAAAGGAACTTGAGTCCATGACACATGACAAGTGATTGAAGGACCTGGGAATGATGAACCTGGAAAAGAGAAGATCCACTGGGGAGATGAGAGTTGTCTTCTAGCATCTGAAAAGCAGTCATATGGAAGAAATATTCATCTTGTTGTATTTAGCCCAGAGGTCAAAAGTATGAGGCATGGTTGAAAGGTACAAGGAGAAAATGTTAGACTTGATAACAAGTTGAAAAACCCAAACCAAGAATGTTCCAGTATGTATTTCGAGCTGCCTGAAAGGGAATCGGATCTCCCTGAGGAATGGCGGGTTTGTCGGGGTGGAGGCTTTCAAGCTAAGGCAGGCTGAGCCCTGGGCAGGCGTGCTGTTCCAGGGATTCCTTTCATGGATGTGTTAGGTCCTGGGGCCTTTGAGCCTCCTTCAGTTCTCAGAAGCTGTTATTCTGTGAGCTCTGTCTTATTGTAGAAGAAAAATGATCAATTCAAAAGATTGGGTTTGGGTGCTAGGAAGCTCTAATATAGCAGGTAGCCAGAGAAACTAAAGAAAAAAGGAGCCTGTTCCATGGTTCCAGGAAGCATCTTCGGGGGTGTAGACATCTGAAGAGCTGTGCCCTCTTCCCATGGGTGACATTCATGTATGCCCTCCTTCCTCACATGCTTCAAAAAGCCAGATCCGAGCGATACCCCTAGTTGTCAGGCATTATTGTGCTCCTCGGAGGCTGAGAAGATTAAAGGTTAACACTCGAGCATTTGCTAAAAGCCAGAGGAAGAGAAAGGCCAGCCTGGAAATTCAAATACTTGGGGAGATTTTACAGAGATTTTTTTTCTGACTCTTTCCCATTTCCCATCATTGCTCCCTGACTGGAGAGAGCAGACAGCTGCTTTTCATTACTTCTTTTTGGGTCTGGATCTGCAGAGACGAAGGCAAATCTATTTTTATATTTTTCATTGGCACTATTGATACTCAGTGTCACAGGGTCTGTCTTTCTGTGCAACCAAAAACACTCCACATCTCAAGGATTATTGTCTTCTCTGCATACACACACACACACCCTTTTCCTTTTTACTCTCAACAAGTTACCTATCCTGATAATCTAATAACATTTCCATGATGACTTATCCCCTCCTTGTTCACATTTAATGACATCTCCCCCCTCCCCCACCACATTGCAGGATTCAAAATGGTGCTCTCAAGGTTCAGTAAGAAATAAAGGAAAACAAAATCTGCCTCTCTATCTGCCAGACCATTGTGCTTCATGGGGCCCATCCATTATCCTTTTTTTTTTAAATTTTATTTTTCCAGAGACAGAAAATAATGAGGGACACACTCTACATGTGTGAAACATTGCCAGTGAAGAAGATAACATGCCGAGACATAGCCCTTTTTGCTTAGGAAAGCTTAAAGGACTTGGTGGATATTCCTAGGCCTTAAGACACCTCCAGCTTTCCTGATGGAGGGAATTGGGAGAGAAGGCTACTAGTCACCTTAATGGGATGATCTGTTTCATTCCTAAAAAATTATCAGTCAAGTATAGTCACAAGGTCATGAATTTTCCAACAAATGCTGGGTCAAAAACATATCAGTCCATTTTCTACCATGCACATATTGAATAATGGCATCATGGCATCTCAAAGTTGAATGACTCTCCAACATGATGTAGTCTACTTCAAACATACATGAATATGAATTCCCTCCACAACACCCTAGACAAACAGGCAGCCCACCTGCCAATAAACAAGTTGGGCCAAGTGAACTCATAAAATCATAATGTCAGAGCTGAAGGACTTTGAGGCCTACAGAAATATATGTATGTGTGCGTGCACACACATATATGTGTATATGTGTCTATATATTTATATATACACACATACATACATATGTCAAAATTATTTAGTATTTTTATAGATCCTGTTCCATACACACATACACACACACATATACATGCATATGGAATAGGATATATATATATATATATATATATATATATATGTATATATATATGTAAAATAAAATTATAATGAATTATATATAATGTATGATATAATTATTTAAAAAATTTTAATGAATTACATATAATTAATAATTTTTTCTTTATTATTTGCATATGTATCCTATTCCACATGTATGTGAGCGGGTATACACACACACACGTACACATGGACTCGGAATAGGATCCCCATTAACTGTAATACACCAACAAGTGGTTAGTCACCCAGACTCTCCTTCAATAGCTCCAGGCAAATAAATATTATTCTTTTTCTTTTTAACCTGAAAGTCCTATTTATGTTTATTACATTAAATCTAGGCATTAGTTTCATGCGTTTTGGGCATTCTAATAACCATCAGACCAGAGATATCCCCATTTGTCATAGGCAGAATTGGGGTAACTTCACTATAGCCCCGGCTTCTTCTTAATTCCCGTACCCAATCTTCACTGTCAATAGAACTTAAATGGGTCACCATGTATAATTGGATATATTCTCTAGTGATAAGCATCTCCCAGTGGGGGAACAATCATATAAACTGGAGCTCCCACTAGAAAACCTATTAAGAGAAAGTCTAAGGACTATGGATAAATATATGCCCTATGTCTTTGTTTACAGAACGACTGTATTGAATTCACTGTTTAAGGAACTAAATATTTTTCCCCCGCAGTCATCGCCACCTGGTGAGCTGCTAACATTGAGACAGAAGCAACCTTAAAGAATCCTATTTATTACTCCACCGCATGCAGTTTGAGCCATTAAACAAAAAAGTTCAGCGACAAAATGAATATTTCCCCTGTGTCATAAGTTTTGTTTTAAGAAAAATTCCTTTGGGGAATTAAACTTTCCATTTACTTTTTTAAAACTGATCTGAGTTTTATAGTTAATTCATTCATCCATTCAATAAACATTTATTAAGTCACAATGAATCAAGCTTCTTTCTAGTGACTCTACAAGAAATACAATACAGGAACCCTGAGCTGCAAGATGATTCACAATTTATTAGAAAGCATGCATAAATAGTGTTGTCCTATTAAAGATGGGGGACTGCTATCAGAAACACAGAGGGAGGCCTTCTGACTGTTTATGCATAGGGTAAGAGTATTTCCGAATTCTCTCCCTTTGGTCAGAAAAAAATAAATTCAAGTCAGTTTAATTAAATAAACATTTATTGGGCACCTACTGTGTGCCACTTATGTATTATGAGAAACCTATAAAAAGACAAAAATGGAATAGGCCTTGTCCTCAACATGTTACTGGGAGGATACAACATGTCCATAGCATAGACCAAGTCACTTAGAGAGGGAGAGCTGCCTCATCACCATGTTAGTTGGGTTGGCTGGTGAGAGGGAAGGGCTAAGCTTTGAAGGAACCAAGGCTCTTGACAAGGAAAAGTTAAGACAGAGAGTAATAGCCAGGCTGCCTCTTCCAACCCGTTCACAGAGATGAGCTACCAGCAACCACAATCTTAGCTTTGAGCAAAAGACGCTCTTGGTGGTCCAAGCTCCCCCATCACCTGTCTAAGAGGTTTGCTTAGATTTTGACAAGAAAGTATGATGCCAAGAGTCATTCCAAGAAGGTTTACTAGGGGCATATTGACCCTTGGCCACTGGTAGATGTGAGGAAGGTCAAGAGGTCAGTGGAAAAGGAAGCAAAACCACTAGGAAGGAATAGGGAAGGGTAGAGAGGGGGAGGGGATTACATGTGTAATGGCTATGGAACGTTAGAGCCACTCTCTAGACACCAGCTGATGGTGAGAGACAATCAAGTGACTCTGTGATTGCTCCACTGAGTAGGGATACAAGTGGGCTTTTAGAGGGACCTTCAAGGACATTCCCGCAAATGCCTTCATCAGCATGGAAGCTGACCCCTCAATGCGAGGTAGAGGAAAAGCTGACTTGTCTTCTTAACTGGGGCATCTCAGGGAGGACAGCTATCTCCCCGTTCAGGGCAAATGAAGGCATACCCAGTGTTCTGACTGTGGGCATCTCAAGGAGTGAGGACCTTATGCAAAGAAACAGGTGAGGTGATGGGCTCATGTTAGACATGGAATCAGGAAAAGCTGTGGTGTGCAGAATTGATGGAGAGGAAGGTCATTCAGAAAGCCAGCTAGTAAGTTTTCATAGCAAATTAAAAAGCTATTATAAGGCAGTTACCAGATGGACCCAGGTCACAACACAGAGTTTAAGAAATATCGAAGGATCAAACAGTAATGCATATTTACACCACAGATGGAATTTGGTAGGATCATACTTTTGCTACTTTTGAAAATAGTTTTATAATATTACGTAACATTTAAATTCTTCTTAGAATCTATCTCATCCTGGGATTTTTTTCCCCCCGGGAAGTTCATTTTTAGCTTATCTATTTCTTCCTCTGAAATTGGATTTTAAAATTGCCTATTTCTTTTTCTGTTAATTTGAATATTTTATATATTTTAAAATCATTTATTTCATTAATTTGGTTAATTTTATTGGCATATGTTTTGACAAAATGGTTTCTAAAGATATAATTACGCTATTTTTTTCTTCACCAGAAATCTTTCAGTTTCATCCTTTAGGCATATGGATCATGTTTAGCACTTCTGTAAGGAAATGAGTTATTTGGTAATCAGGCTGTTTACTGATGAGAGTTTAACTCTTATACTTTAATATTTGCTTGTATTATACCATGTTAGTCCTTTCCCATATCCAGGAATATTTTATTATTGTCATTTTGGGGGAGGGGCTAGGCAGTTGGGGTTCAGTGACTTGCCCAGGGTCACACAGCTAGTAAGTATCAAGTGTCTGAGGCCAGATTTGAAGTCAGGTCCTCCTGACTCTAGGGCCGGCTCTCTATTCACTGTGCCACCTAGCTGCCCCTATTATCGTCATTTCTAAACAGGCTACTCCACTCTTCCCTCCTGAAAGGGATATCTCTTGTAATAAAGTATTGAAAGAGAGGGAGACAAAAGAGAGAGAGAGAGGGGGAGAGAGAGAGAGAGAGAGAGAGAAGGAGGGAGAAGGACAGGCAGAGAGAGAGAGAAAGAGAGAGAGAGAGGGGAGAGGGAGAGAGAGAGAGAGAGAGAGAGAGAGAGAGGAGAGAGAGAGAGAGAGAGAGAGAGAGAGAGGGACAATAGCAAAACCAAACAACAACCAAATAAGTCTGAGGGCAGACTTTTTCAGAACCAAGTCTGTTCTGTTTGTTACAATCACATGACCTTTAGTTTGGGTTTTAGGCTCTTTCTATTTATAGTTATATTCAATGTGCATTCCTGATTCTACTTTACATCAGTTCAGTCAAGTCTTCCCATGCTTCTCTAGTTACTTCACAGTAGCCATTTGTGAGCTATGATTACATTCAAGCACAGGCTTGTACTCCAATTTGTTCATCCATTGCCTAATCCAAAGACTGCTACTTCTTCTCCCTCCTCTCGGACCCAGGTCTCTGCTATTACAAAAATAAAACGAAATACAAACTGAATGTCACTTTATGAATGAGCAATTCTGGTTTTGAGCAGAGTCCATCTGCATTTTGGTCCCCTCATTGTGTGATTTGGTCTAATTTAATTCCTGGAGTATTGTGACAACATTTTGAATGAGAATCCTGTTTTTAGATCCCATAAAGGAAGGAAAATAGGTGGCAGAAATTAGAAGACAGACACAATGATGGGTGCCTTCTATTTAACCATGCCTTTTATATTACACGGGTTAGGATGTGCATAACCTGTAGTTAGGGATTAGTAAGAGGCTAATTTCTAACACTAATTGGAGGGGCTAACTCACAGAATTGGAAGGTCTCAGTGTTAATGCAATATCTAAACAGTTAAAACATCCTGGAATACTGGTCATCTAAGCACTGCTCAACTGTCTCCAAGGAAGTTTTTTTATTTGTTTGTTTGCTTGTTTTTAATGACAGCTCATTCCACTGTGGTATTTATAAACACAACACAAGTCTATTTCCTTTCTTTTATGTAATCTCAATTTCCCTTTTCATTACTTCCTTTTTTTTCTTTCTTTCTATTGTCGTGTGGAACATATCTGATCCCTTTTCCAAATAGCTATTCTATCATCTGTGAGTCTTTTCCTCCAGAATATCCCGGTCACATATCATCATATCACAGAATGCTGGACTAAGAGCTTGAGGAGAGCTCCTCAAAGTAGGAGGAAACTGAGGCCCCGCGGTGATTAATGCCAGGTCCCACAGGTGCTTTGGGCAGAGATGCAGCTTGAACAGAAATCATCTGTGGCAGAAACCAGCCACGTTCCCATAGCACGTATTGCCTTCATAAGGGGTCTTCTGAGGCACCTTCTGATGTCTTCTGAGGCCCCTTTTGACTGAAGAAAGCCGTTGATGTTCCATGGACTATCTTTGCATTCAAAAGGATGAAGTCATCAGGAATTAATGAAACGATCACAAAGCATTTTTAAGGGTGTCTGTGGTCATGGATAAACTCACCAGACTGAGGACATTTGTCCTGGCGAATATATATCAGGTTCTATGAACAGCGTGTTACAAACTAGGCACTTTCAGGAGCTAGGGCAGCAGTAAGGCAGAAGTGAGCGAAGTGAGACTGGATGATGTCCCAGGAGGCCAGGAGGGCTCTGGGGTGCATGGAAGACCTTTCAGATTCAAGGTAACAAGCATTGATTTCTGTGTTTATGGCAATTTAGGTTTATGAGTAAAGTTAAATAAAAACTGATTTATGTCTTATTCTCTGAGGACCAAATTTTGGGGGAAAATTAAATGAGCTCCTAGAAGTAAGCAGAATATTTAGCATAACTGACTCCATCCCCCTTTCTTTCTTTTTTTTTTCTTTTTTCTTTTTTTTTTTTGATGAGGCAATTGGAGTTAAGTGACTTACCCAGGGTCACACAGTTAGTAAGTGTTATGTGTCTGAGGCCACATTTGAACTCAGGTCCTCCTGACTCCAGGGCTGGTACTCTATCTACTGCATCACCTAGCTGCCCCATGCAATGTCTTTTGTGCCCAGGTCTGGATTATAAAGCAGCTCAGCCACTGAAGTGAAGAACTTAGGGTGATCCATCCACCTGTCACTAACGTGTTCTTCCCCTCTCAATTCACTAAATATATTTAACTTCATGCTAAATGATATGTTGAAAACAATGACCTCAGGGAAGGCACCAACATTAACACATTCATTTTTTTCCAAGAAGTTTTCTCTCTTCACCCCCACTTCCATGGGCAGCATCTTATTCTGGAAGATTCAGGCCTCACTTCAAGGTAGGCTTGGTTTTCTCCCTCCAAAATCTGCCTCCAATTCCCTCAGATTCAAGAAGTCTTGATTATGTACCTAGCTACCTTTGGTGGCAGTCATCGTACTAGGTCCTGAAGGTGAAAAGACACAGCCACAAACCTCATAAAAGTCCCTACCCTTAAGGAGCTGGCACTTATTTCTGAGGGCAAGGAGAAGAGCAAACATACAAAAGTGAATAATTGCAAGAAAATTAAAGGAGGGAGAAAGCGTGAGCAAACTGCAATTGCCTTGTGATTTTGGTGAGTATGGCTTGGAGCTTGTATCTCATTTTAATTACCTTGTCCGTTTGATCTGGGGTCAAATCCTGCCTCTGACAGATACTGGCAATATGACCCTGGATACAGGAGAAAATCTCTGTGAAGTACTTGAAAGCTTTAAGTGGCAATACCAGAGCTAGGTCTTAACATCTAAATGCTTTTGATAGTGCTGTAAGAATATGCATTGCAAAGTAGGTGCCAATCTGCATGGGTAAAGTGGCTTCATCATCCTCAAAAAGATCACAATTATTTAAAATAATCTTTACTGGACTTGCTAAAATCAGCTACAATGGCAAAGTGTCTTAAGTCAATGTCATAGAAAAATCAGTTGTGAGAAATGGACAGGAACTTCAATGATCATATGATATCTCTCTTCAAAAACCTGAAGGGTTGTTAAGAATAATGGGATTAGAGTTCATCTGTTTGGTCTCAAAGGGTAAAAGCAAGAACTATGGGGTGAACAGGAAGAGGAAGAAGCCTTAGGCTTGAATTGGAGGGAGGAACAAGGAAGAGAAAACATACACACACACACGCACACACACACACATACACACACACACACACACACACACACACACACACACCCCCCAAAGCAGCAACAACAGTAACCACTCAACTTGCTAACAATGAGATCTGTTCAAAAGTGAACTGATGTGCCTTAATAGGTATTAGGTATTACTACATGGGCAATCTTGAAGCAGAGGTTGCATGAACTCTTGTCGAGCATAATTATGAGGGTTTCATTTTTAAGGCTATAGGTTGGATTGGATGGCTGCAGGGGTCATTTCAGAATCTAAAATTCTATCATCCGTTCCACCACTTCCAAGTGTTCAATTTCATATCTATATGGAATACTTTGTCTGTTCAAACACTGGAAAGTGACCATGCCATTGAAATATTAAGGCAATTTCATTTCCTGGGGAATTCTTATTGGATCCAGTGTCTGTCAGTGGCTAGGACACAAGCTTATAAATAAGTTGTGGTAAAATAAATGAGTCGAATTTTACAGGCCAATTTTACTGATCTAATTTGGCTGTTCTTTGTGTAGATCTAAAGTTGAAGAGTAAAGATGAATTATTCAATGAGCTTGATCGATTTATCTTGACAAAACACAGCTAATCACAGGGAAGAAAAGTTAGCAAATTCTAGAATTAGTCTTCTTTGTACAATTTCCTTCTAAACCAATTCTTTAATTATGTAAAAATTTGGTTTTCTGATATGAAATTAAGGACAGTAACCTATGAAATATAGAGTTTCATTAATTATTTCATCTATCCATCCATCCATTCCACAAATCTTTATTGAGGGTCTATCTTGGCCTATGATCAAGGCACAGCCTCTCAGAGACATGACTGATTTGTTTAACCAAAATGTCAAAAGGTGACTAGTTTGTTCTACTCCCACTTGTCCCTGTCTCTGTTTTTCAGGCCATGTTCTTACCCAGTTTCTCAAAGAAGAGAGTTTTCATATATATATATGTAACCCACACACACATTTCTCGCTTGATATCACTATTTTGCTACCTTAATGTTACCCTTTAATCATATTCTGACAAGAAAACAAAAAATAGAACCTTGAGAATGCCTCCTTATATAAATGCATTTTCACTTCTATGAAAATGCATCTTTCTTTTTCATTGTTAAGGTTTACTAGAGTATTCTACTGAAAAAACGTTATGGCTAGACATATTACTCAATCATTCACTTAGTCATCACCCATAGATCCCAGAACATTATTATTAGCCCACAACATAAATTAAAATATGTATCTATATAGCTATATCTATCTATCTATCTATCTATCTATCTATCTATCTATCTATCTATCTATCTTACTTCTTGATTTCTGCCTCCCCTCAGGGAACTTGGATTCTATTATTTTGTGATAATTAATTCAATGAAATAAGCATTCATATTAGGGGTAAGATATATGCATATTCTGGGAATATAAAGAATACTTCAAATCTTGTCTTTTAAAGTGCTTATGATGTACTAGTAAGTATATAGGAAAAAGACCCAAATAACTGATATTAATTATAATAATTGCATAAGAGACATACCAATGAAATAATACTTATAAAGCATAGATCACTGAGGTTAAGTGAGAATATGAAAAAAAAAGGGTACCTAAATGCATCACATTTTCCAAATGGATTCCACTAGACCTAGAAAATTTACCTCCCAGGGAATTGGATGATTTTTCAGATGTGAATTCTGAGTTCATGGATGGAGAACCTGCAGCCTCAAAGCCACATGTGGCCTTGTAGGTCCTCAGGTGCAGCCTTTGTGACTGAATCCAAGTTTTACAGAACAAATCCTTTTCTTAAGGGGACTTCTTCTGTGACATTTGGATTCAGTAAGGGAGCTGCACTTGAGAACCTAGAGGGCCACATGTGGCCTGAGGCCACAGGTTCCCACCCCGTCTGAGATAATACTAGTGATCCTAAAAACAGCAATGTGCTGCTTGCTAACTAGGAACTTGATGAGTATTTTTTTTGAATGACAGGATAAACAAATGAATGAATGCATCTTGAAGCAAAGTTGCTATACAGGTGGGCAAGACAAGTAAACAAGTATTTATTAAGTGTCTACTATACACCAGGCCCTGGAGTAAGTACTGAGTGTACAAAGGAAAGCAAAAGCAGTGTGTACCTTCAAGGGACTTACAAAGTAACATAGGAGACAAATTGCAAACAATTACACATAAAAAGATAAATTAATTGGGGATAATCTCCAATTCAATATATTACAACTGGAGAGGGAAAAATCTTATGTAATTTTGAAAAAAAAGAGAGAGAAAAGGCAGACCTTCCAAATTACTTACCAATGACAAAATTCAAAAACTCCAAAGGAAGATTGTTTGTGAGTATTTGGAAAGGGAAATGGTCATTATTAAGATCTTTCATGAGTTTATTGTGAAATCATTATGCCAGACATACAATATTATCATTATTGTTATATTTTTGTCATGATAATGTTCTAGATGTTAGAAAACTGAAGTTCAACAAGATGTTTTTGCAGTCATTAACAATGCCCTTATAGACAAGATGATAGAACAGTTAGGGAGCTGTTTATTTAATGGCAGAGTGCCTGGACTTGAAGAGCGGGAGTGACAATTCATGTCAGCCTGATGAGAGTTATCTAGCAGAGTGTTCTAGGAAATTGCCCTTCATCTTATTTTGAAACAGTTACTTTGAGAAAGAAAATGCGAAATAATGAAGCTGATGAGGATGATACCACAGGCTGGAATGATTCACCGCATCTAGTAGGTTGTAATTGGGTAACAATTAATGCAAACAAAGCTCTCCATTACCGTTCCAAGAAGTCGTTCATCGGCAGAATGCGAGATGCATTGTAGGCCGCCAGTTTGTATGAAAGAATTGACCACTCAGTATCAGTAAACAGTGTTTTTCAATAACTCACTTAGGCTACATTCATAGAATGTAAGCATAGTGTACAGAATGAAAGGGGTAATATTCTCATTGCTCTCTGTTCCAGAAATATCATCTCTGAAAAATTGTGTAGTTATGCCGCATTTTAGGAAGAGCTTCTCCTCTATCCTGACCAGTTTTCTTCTGTATCCCATTCACAAGAGCACAGGTCCCTCTTTATTCTCCTTCATTTTTCCTGGTGAACAAGAAGTATTCTTAGTCTCTTCCAATATTATTAGGAGGTGATAGAGAGCCCCAGCTCATGCTAGTACAAGTACTGACTGGCTGTCCTTGACCATCTTCTTTTCCCAAATAATTGTACATCTCAGGTTTTAATATCATTACTCTTGACTCTACTTTCATTTCCGTATGTAGAAATAATTGCAGTTCAATTTATTTGTTTCTACTGAACTAAGAATTTCCCTTGGAAGTCCATGTGTTTGGTAGGTCTCACTTTATACTGCTGTTTTACGTTTGCTATTGAGCTCCATTTTTGCCCTACGCTCTATGCGTCTGATAATTCTTGTTAAATCTAGCAAACTCAGCAAGTGATGACGGAAGATGCAGCTTCAGTTTTTTAAATCACTGTCCCTCTTCTGCTCTCAATAATAGTTGTCAAAGAATGCAGTCTGTCTGCTCCAGACTCTCCAACGTAAACACTGAAAACAGAAGTTCTAGGGAGATTAGCTTGCCAAATGAAGGGAAAACTATGAGTCTTTGGGCAACAAAGTCCATAGCATTGGGGTAAGGGGTGACAAGAATCCCAGTTTGATCAGAAAATGGGAACCATTCAAAGAAATAGTGAAAGATAAAACCAAAAAGAGAAATTGAAGTCAAATCATAAGTCATGGAGTTTAGTTAGTAGGATGGAACTGGGGGTGGGTGGGAATTTGAGGCTTTGGATTTAGAAAGGGCCTTGATCTAGGCAAGTCACTTTGATTCCTATTGTTATAAGTAATTAAAACTAGAAATTATTGAAAGAAGGTCTGGTTTTGAAATAGCAGAGGTTTTTCTCTTTGGGAAATTTCCTATATAACACTATCAACAGTCACCTTTCTTATAAATAATTTACCAGCAATATATACAATGGACAGGATGGGCAAGAAGAGGGTGCATTACTGAGTACTCAGAAGGTCATTCCATTACTTTAGTAAAAAGTAATGAGGGATTAATCTAGGGTGGCAGAAGTGGTCACAGGTCTGAAGGTCTATCAATGATATTTAGGAGGTGGGAACTGGTATCTTGCTATATGTGAGAAATAAGGCAAAGCCAGAAGTAAAGGAAGAAATGGAGATTTGCATCTGGGTAAATGAATGAATGAAACATTTATTAAGCATTCACTTTGTGCCAAGAACCATGTTATGTGCTAAGGATATGATTACAAAAGCAAATGTTGGAGCTTACATTCTAATAGAGATGACAATGCAAATAAATGGTCAGGGAGGGAAACTGTGGTTTAACAAATTCCAGAGATCATGATGGAGAGATAGAGGAGTAGACACGTCTAGGAATGACAGAAGAGATATGATCATGGTTCCTAGTACCAGAACCAGAGAATAAAAAGTAAGAATGGGATGGTGAAGCTATGGAGAACACAGTGAGAATAATGAGAGTGGAGTGGAGCACGGCTGAAGCTTTCCTGATATATCAGTCTGAGTCATATTTGTCCAGTAGGACAATAGGGACCATGTGACAGTCTCCGCAAGGTGTGTTTTGAAGTGTGCAGGATGACGGTAATACCATAAGTAGAAAAGAGAAAATGAAAAGCTGGAAGTCCAGGATGGGTGATGATGAGTTTTGTTTTGGGTATATTGCGTTTAAATCTCTTGTAAGTAATTTACATGGGCATGCACAATTTCCCGCTGTGAACACTTGAGTAGATTGACAATAACGAATAGATGTTGAAATCATTCTCGTAGAAATGATAATTTAAACCACATGGAGGAAGGAGCTTGGCGAAATAGAAGATATAGAAAAGAACACTATTGGCATATTTTCTCTGTCAGAAACAACACTGTTATTCTATTCAGAGGGATATGTCTAATATGTACATTTGGGAATTAAATCAACAATGTTGCATGCAACTTCCAAGTAAATAATTCTATTTTCCTTAGGACCTTGAAATTCGTCTCTGACAATGCAGCAGTTACGATACCGTACACTTCTCTCAGTTTTCATGACACTTTCTTGATAATCTTCCTATGTGTCTGCTAATTCCTTCTCAGTCTTCTCGACTGCATCAACATCCCTTCCCCATGCTGTCGTTTTGGTATAGCTCGGAGCTCTCTCCTGCATGCTCTTCTCTTTTCTCCCTGGTAGCTGGTGGCACAGTGGAAAGAGTATCCACTTTGGAGTCAGGAAGAACTGAGTTCAAATTCGAACTTCGACACACACTAGCTAGATTGCCTGCAGCAACTCAGTGAACCTCTGTTTGCTTCAGCTTTTTTTCTACTGGAAAAGGGAGACAATACCAGTGTCTACCTCCCAGGATTGTTGTAAGGATCAAGTGGGAAGATATCTGAAACGAAATAAACTAAACTAAGTAACAAAACTTAGCATATATCTAGCACATAGAAGGTACTTCAGCAAAACAAATCACCACTTTGGTCATGTTGGAGAAGACTATCTCATTCTGTATGTCCAATCCATTTCATCTGTGAAGAGGTGGAAGGCTTTATTTTATCATCAGGCTTTTAAAGTCCCTATAGTTTGCTGCACTGATCAATGTTCAGAGTTCTTAAGAGCTTTATTGATTTCTCTTACATTATTGTTGCAACCATCATATTATTATTCCCTGGTTCTACTCTTTTCACTCTTCATCAGTTCATATGAGCCTTCTCACATTTGTTAATTCTTATAGTATAATAATATTGTATTACATTCATATTCCATAATTTGGAACTTTTCTACTAGTTAAGGGGCACAGAAATGGGTAGTGATAGATTCAATAAAAAGCTGTCAACAAAATATTTTAAGTACAGAGAAGATAAGAAAAAGGGGATGGGAGATTCCAACAAAACCTATCTGGTTACTAAAATTTTAAATGTGTATACACATAATATTTCATATCCATATATTAATATGTCTATATGGTTCATGACTGTTATTTTCACAACAAAACATAAAAAAAATTAAAACAGATATTTTATTAAAAATATAATTTTCTTGATGGAAAGCACTGTTTTCTGTTTTGTTTTGTTTTTATTCTTATCACTTATGATAATGCCTCGCATAAAGCAGATGTTTAATAAGTACTTATTATACTTATTACTTATAACCCTTATTATCCCTGTACATTACAGGGATCAAATCCTGTAATGTGCAATTTTTATATTGATCAATTCATTGGAAGAACAGTGGCGATATTTGAAACATTACTTTCTTCCAGGTGCCCTTGTTCATCCATATATCTACAAACTGCTGTCTCTCTCCTCACTGAATACCAAATTTCAGTCTTGTTTACGGAATAATCACCATGAAATGGAACACCTGCTGCATTGTCTCAAAGTTCATGGACATGATAAGCCAATCAGATAATTCAATTGGCCAACATTTTCCACCACCAGTAAATTAGTTTCCAAATATCAAGGGTGAGGAGAATGCTTATGCTTTGTCATCGAAAGAATCACTGATCATCAGCAGCTAATACTTATTGCCTATCCTCTGACTCAATGTTATTTCATAAACATGTAGATTCAAAAAACAAAATTACATGGTTACTAACAGTTTTATAGGTAAATCTTTAGTGTAGACAGTTCTCCCATTTTCATCTTGGTCTCTTTGATCTCACCAAACTAGTCATACACCAATAATCAAAAAAAAAAAAAGATATAACCCAGTCCTCCCTTTACTAATTTATAAGTCGATGACAGTACTAAAAAATTCCCAGGGAATGGAATTCAACACAAAGGCAAGAAGTGCAATGAAACAGATGAGGAGAAATAATTGATGATGGCACCTGATGATGAAGCTGTTACAGCATCTGACAAGACAATGGAATTGATCCCAGTTTATACCAGGCAGAAATACTATAATATTCTAGTTTATACCTGACATACTCAGTCTGCCCATTGCATTAGAAACTCCACTGTAGTTGCTTAAATTGCGTTTTGACAAGGCAAACACAAATTGAAACATAAAAGAATTCAAAGAAATATGGTGGTGTTGTAGATAGAATGCTGGACCTGGAGTCAGGAAGACTCATCTTTCTGAGTTCAAATCTGGCTTCAGGCACTTACTAGATGTATGACTCAGGGCAAGTCACTGCATCCTGTCTGCTTCAGTTTCCTCATCTGTAAAAGTAGTTGGAGAAGCAATAGAAAACCACTCCAGTATCTTTGCCAAGAAAGCCCCAAAAGGCTTCAGAGTTGGACATGATGAAACGATAACAGATTGTTGTTACTGTTATATTTGTACTCACTTATATTCTATAAGTTAGTCTGTCAAAAAGCATTTATTAAACATTAACTGTATACCATGTGTTCTGCTAGATGTTAGGAAGAGCATTCTCACAGACGGCATAATAGGCAGACAGCTAAGCCCAATGGGGCCCTGTACAAGGACGGTGGATCTGGGATGGTGTCTTCCAATATGGAAGCCTGGGAAGCCTGATTCTGGGAGAATCATTATGATAAGGGTGTGGAGTCCCTTGGTGATACTGGAATATTCATAGACATTCTGCAGCTGCTTTGGTCAGTGAAGCATGTGATGAGGAGGACACTTTGTGGAGTCCAACAAAAAACTGTTAGCTTCAGCTGCTGTGTCCCTATCTCAACGCTCTTGGGGAAGTTGGGTGGCCTGCAAAGGGAATGGAGCTTCTGTCTTGGAAGTTGGAGGAGTCCAGAGGCCTCCTCGTCAGCCTCAGCACCTCATCTTCCTGGAGTGCCAATTTGCAGCCAATGAAACATCAATAACTTGAGAAGTAAAAAACACTTTAGTGTGAAACTTCCTCAGACTTTTATTAGGTATATAAGCCCAAGCACCGAAGCGCTCTGTGACTCAATTTTATCCTATGTAAAATGGACATATTAATAGCATTTATATCCCAGGATTTCTGTAAGATTTAAGTGCAATCCTTACAGCATGATGTAAATGCTAGTACTATCATTACCACCATTATTATTACTACTTTCCTAAATAAGAGGTAATCTAACGTGCGTCCAATGCACATGTATATAAAAAATTTATTCAGCTAATAGAAGATAAATTTCTTGTTTGATATGACAAAGTAAAGTGGCTTAAATATGAAGGAAATTTGAGAAACTCTAACCATTCATTTTGAGAAGGAATTATTGATTTCTAAGAGTTCTTTTCAAGGCATTGCCCTGGTCCCTAAGGGCCTGTAAAAAAAAAATGAACCTTGTGTGCAAAGTTTGCCTTACTAGTATGCTAAATGTATGACCCTTGGCAAGTCACTAAACATCTTCAGGCCTCAGTTTTTCCATCTGTAGAAATACAGCTAGTACATGGCTGACATTGTGTTAAAATCCAGGCCTTCATAACTCTTATTCAGTGCTATACCTGTTTTAAGTTCACTACTGTATCCACCGTCTTATGCTATTGTAAGATTCACAAGAGATAAGCATATGTTGTGTGCTTTGCAAAAGGACAGGTAGGTGGTACAGTGGATAGAGTGTCAGGCCTAGAATGAGTAAGACCTAAGTTTAAATCCAACCTCAGGCACTTACTTGGCTGTGTGACACTGGACAAGCTACTTACCCCTGTTTGCCTCCATTTTCTCATCTGTAAAATAGGCTGGATAAGTTAATAGCAAAAACTACAGAGCGTTTACCAAGAAAACCCCAAATGGGGTCACAAAGAGTTGGATATGACTGCATGATTGAACAACAACAGTTTTACAAAAATTAACATGCTTTGAGGACATGACACATTTGGCATGAATGGAGGAGAGGTATGTATCACCACCAGAGAGCTGTAAAAAAATAGCCAGAGTGAAGTATATCAACAATGACAGATCAGATAAAAAAATAAGATGAATTAATGATTTAGTGATAAAAAATTGATCCCAGTGATGATGGCAAGAGAAAATGAGGAATGTCTCCAGTACTCTGCGTAAACCTCCTTTGTGAAGGTTAAGGAAACTCATTGCCTGGATGGGTAGGCAGCTGAGGAAGGAAGGAAGGAAGGAAGGAAGGAAGGAAGGAAGGAAAGAAGGAAGGAAGGAAGGAAGGAAGGAAGGAAGGAAGGAAGGAAGGAACAAGTGAACATTAAAGATACAAGCAGTATTGCAGAAGAAGGTGCAGGGCACAGAAACGGATTGAAGTAGCTCACAAGTAAGTGGTTTCCATGAAATATTTGCTGTTGTTCAGTTATGTTGTCATGTCCTACTCTTTTGATCCCATTTCAGGTTTTCCTGGCAAAGATACTGGAGTGGTTTGTCATTTCCTTTTCAAGCTCATTTTACTAATGAGGAAACTGAGGCAAACAGGCTGAATTGCCTTGCCCAGAGTCACTCACCAATGAGTGTCTGGGGCCAGATTTGAACTCATGAAGTTGAGTCTTCCCGACTTCAGGCCCAGCATTCTATTCACTTTACCACCTAGATGCCCATGAAATAGTTAAAGAACACATAATTCCTATGCCACATAGGTGCATAATTTATTCAAAATATAAATAAAGAATCTTCCCAAACTTCTCCTATTACATGACAAAAATATGAACCTAATACTAAAATAAAGGGAAGACAAAACAGAGAAAGATCATTTAGACAGAATCAATGAATATTCACTACAAAATATTAAATTCAGAATTGATGAAGGGCAACAAATTTGGAAATTATTTATTGAGCCCATTTTGAATTTATGCCAGTAATGCAAAAACATTCCAATATTAGGTAAATAACATACACAATCATAGCAATGACATAACTAGTAAAATCATTTGATTGTATAATAGAAACATAAAAATAGTCTTTGAGAAAATAAAGAGCTTAAAAGAACCAGAAAAAGTTACTCTTTTATTTTAATATAATTCAAAGCAACTTTCTAAAACCAAGGATTATCATGATTTGTAATGGATAAATACTGGAAGTGTTTCCAGTAGGATAAGGATTGAATCAAGGATGCCTACTTTCTCAATTTTTTAAAAATAAAATAATAGAAAGCCAATTCTAGAAATAACACAAGGACAATAAATAAAAGGAAAAAGCATAGCTAATGAGGAGGCAACATTATCTTTATTTGCAGATGATGTATTAGTTCACTGAGATATCTCCAGAGTTTCAAGAGAAAAAAAATATTTGAGATAATTAACAGCTTCGGTAAAATCATAGGATGTGAAATAATTACTAAAATTATTTTTCTGTATATTATTTACAAAAACCTAGGAGACATATGATGATGACTTCATTTTAAAATAACAACCAAATATATTGGATTTACCAATGAAGACGCATAGAATTTATAAAAGAAAAAACATAACTAGATAAAAGAAAGTTCTGAAGAGATGGATAATAATTAATTCTTCATGCTATTGGTATTATAGCAAAAATGACAATTCTATTCCAATTGCTGCTCTAGTTGAAGCTTATTCTAGTTAAATTACTAAACAGTTATTATACTGAATAAGGAAAAAAAATAAAACAAAAACAAAAACAAAGTCAAACACTTTCAAGAACAAAAGCTGAACTCTTTGTTCCTTGCTGGTGAGTGATGAAAGTTGCAGCTGCTTTGCACTGTCACATATGCGAGTTTGTTCAACACTATCAGCCACTCCTCAGTGTCTAGCCCATGATGTGGCCTAAGTTGGATCCTAATAAAATTAAGTTCACATTTTAAGGCGCATTGGTCGCTGGGGTCAAATGTGCTCTGGACCCAAAGATTGGTCTCTTTCGTTTGTCTCCCAAAAGGGTTGATGATGACATCTCCAATGCCAAAAGTCAATGGGAAAAGCTAAGGATTACCATGAAACTTCTCATTCAGAATGAATATGTCCAGATTGAACTTGTACCTTCTGCCTCTATCTTAATTATTAAAACCCTAAAATAACCTCCTTGGGACAGAAGGAGGCAGAAGAAACAATATCTAGTACAGTGGAAACGCCAATTTAAAATGAAATTTTCAATATTGCTTGACAGTTGAGGCACCGATCCCTGGCAAGAGGCCTCTCTGGAATCATTAAAGAGATACTTGAAACAGCTCAGTGTGTGAGCCACATCAGTGATGGCAGACATCCTCATAATGTCATCAATGGCTTCACTAGTGGTGCTGTGGAATCCTCAGCTAGTCAAAAGCCGCACAGGAGACTATTGTAATAAATTCATATTAGACAATAGACAGAGGCTCTCCATTTGTCAGATCAGAAAAGTTTTGTGTCAAAAGCTACCAACCAGGTTGGGAAAGAGCTATGTTACCTGAATTTCCTTAGTCTTCTTATTCTGCGGGAACTTTCAGCTATGTTGCTGCTCCTTCGGGGGGGTGTGGTGGGAAGAACAGGTTAGTTATTGGTACATCTTAGCAGTGGGAATGTAAATTGAGAGAAGACGGGTTGGAGAAACCAGCATCGCCCCAGGCACAAGCAGAGTTTGTAATTTTTGTGCACTAATAAGAAAGAGCCTACTCATCTACCTTAAAGCCTTGAGAGTCAATACGAACTCAGAACAGCTCAGACAGTGGCTGCAGTAGCCGGAGCCCAGGAATCAAGAAGTTGGGAAGAGAGAGTCTAAAGGCATCAACCTTGAAGCCGGATGTTTTGCACAAATAGAGTAGGTTTGCATTAGGGTGATTGTAAAGGGCGAACATTGCCTGAACATTTGCATTGAGCTTTCCTGCTTTTTTTTTTTTAATATGAAGAATGTGGGAATGTAATAAAAAAAAAGTATGAACAATTGGTGTTCGATGCCTATCAACATTCTTTGTACTTGACAAAAATAAAAACAGTAGCATTGGACTAGACTAGAAATTCAAGACTTAACAAGGATTGAAATCAGCAAGATACTGTTTGAAAGGCTGAATGACAAACTATTAGAAAGTGGTCTATTAGGAAAAAATGGGCTTAATCAAGCATCTTACACCAAATATCACAATCAATTCCAAACTGATAATCCATCCAAATTATAAAATAAATACCACAAACATATAGACATATACTGAGATAGATTAGAATAGATAGATAGATAGATAGATAGATAGATAGATAGATAGATAGATAGACAGAAATGAATTGGAGCCTACATCTTCTACAATTGATCTAACATCCAGACTGTTTTCATGGTTACTGTTTTGTAAAATATTTTGAGATCTGGTTCTGTTAGTATCACCTTTGATGCCTTACTCACTCTCATCCCATACAAGTGGTTAATTCTTGCCATTTCTACTTTGAGGGTATTTCTTTGTTTCTTTCTTTTTCCTTTTCCTTTTTTTTTTGCAGTACAATCAATTTTATTTAGATAAAAAGAAAAATTTGTTTACTAGGGGAAGCCTTGCTAACACATTCTGAGGATATTTCTTAAATCTGTCCCCTTCTCTCTACTAGCCTGATCACCATCTTAATTCAGGTCCTTAGCAACTCTCAACTCAACAATTTCAATGGCCTCCAGTTTGATGTTCTTGCCCCAAGTCCATCTGCTGTCCTATGCATATGGATGCTGATGTGATTTTCCTAATGCACACACCCCATTTTGTCACTCCTCTAATGCATAACCATCACTGCTCCCTATTGACCCTAGGATCAAATATTATTTCATCCTTATCCCATCTTTTTAAAAATGTCTATTTTCTCATATGTTTTAGAATATATACAATTATTAGTACAGTGATACATCAATATCATCCATAGATAAACCAATTTACCTATAGGAGGGTGGGTGCTCAAAAATTGACTGGTAGTGAGTAAACAAATACGTTTGAGGCTCTTTCTACTAGATGATAGCACAAAGGTGTTTTGGGAACCAATTTAATGAGAAAATATTGACATTGATTGCAAATAATTTGATTCAGTTTTACAGGAAGCCTCCAGTAAAAAAGGAAGTAGAGCATGTTGCTGAGGAGTTGAACCTTGACTTAGAAACTTCCTTAAATTTTCAGGTCTCTGGGAGCTGAGAGGGAGAGTGAACACCTTAGATGACTGAGTCAAAGTGACCAATTACCTGGGAATGGGGAAGTAAAACTTCCATACTTTCCTTTGGCTGTACAGCACCTGGATTGCTGTCTCCAAGTCAGAGTCCCTTGTTTTAGGAAGACAAGCCAAAAGAAGGTCAATAAGCTGGAGCATAACCCAAGGAGGGTGGCAAGCACAGTGAAAGGTCACTCCTCCATGCTTTATGAAGACCTTTTGGAGGAGCTGGGCATGTTTAGTCTGGAAAAGAGAAGTTGTAGTGAGGACGCGGAAGCTTTCTTTCATAATTGTGGTCTGATCATGTAACCATTTCCAAATTTGCCTTCCTTGTATCACCTCATCCGCCTCTATCTTTTAGCCAATGATAGGTTTGACGTTATTTGAAAAAGAGAAAAAAATGTGTTCTGCCCATCTGAAACAGGAAGAATGGACACAACTGTGTGGGACAGTGGAAAGAATTCTTCCTGAAGACCTGGATTCAAATCTGCCCTCAGATACTTACTAGCTGTGTGACCTTGAGCAAGTAACTTAACCTCTGATTGCATGAATTTCCTTATCTATAAAATGAAATAGACCATCCCTACCTCCCAGGGTTGTTGTAAAGCTCCAATGAGTTAACGTTTGCTAAGTCCTTAGAACGATGCTACAGAAATGTTTGTTCTTAGTATTAATTAGCATTACCGTCATTAACGGAGTAAGAAAAACTGGGGGAGGTTAAAACGCTCTTTCACTTATAACTTGTCTGAACTTGACAAAGTTATTTCACATCTCAGATCATCAGTATCTGTTCAATAACGGGGCTGGAGGGCAGATGGAAGTTTGCTATCAACCCCCAAGCCCTCTAGATCAGAGTGACGGCACATTAGAATGGCCAGCAATGCGAAATATTGAGTTCTTCCCTAGAGACTTTCCTTCAAATGCGGCACGGCCACTCGGGTAACTTTTTTTTATTTGTAGCAAGGGTTCTTGTTCACTGATGGGTCACGCTAGAGGACAGCAGAAAGGCCACCGACTCTGAAGTGCTGGATTTGTTGATTCTATTGGCTGCTCATCAGCGCCACCTAGTCCCTGCAGGGAAAATGGCACATTCTAAATCACAGCAGCACCTTGTTCTAGTTCCTATCACCGTGGATGTTTGTGCATTTGTATTTGTGTGTGCATGTATGCGTGTGTGTGTGTGTGTGTGTGCGTAGGGTAACACTTGCCCTCCCTTCCTCTCCCCAACATCTAAGAGACAAAAGTCAAGCAATTTTGACTCCTCCAGCAACCAGAAGCTACCTTCCCCATTTCATGGCGTGGCCCATCACCAGTCTTTCATTGAAAGCCAATTCTTCTGGCTGGAGCTCAAAGGAATGCAGGGTTTGCGTGGGTGAGCTTGTGCGTATCCAATTGTTTCTCAGCAACAACTGTATTAACAAGGGTAACCAAGTGGGCAGCTTTTAATATAGCCTTGTCACCACATAAGTTACTCAGTAAGGACTCCGAGGCAGCTTCCTAGGGTGAACGAGTGCACATGGGTATTTGGATGCATGTTGCTTAATGGGATTTTGTTACCTTCAACTCTCTTCACATGGTTTCCAGCAGCCAAGGCGTGGGGTTCTGCCATAGTTATCCTGGCATTTTAAAAGAATTGGACGTTCATTTCAATCCTTTAGTCACATACTCCACAAGCAATACCTATCTGAAAAGCAAAGACCTCCTGGATTTTCTGGGGGTAATATGTGCTGCATTTTGGTGTTTGGCTCACCGTAGGTGATCAGCAAATGTGGGTGAGGGGAGTGCTACGTATCTGGGGAACTGGATTGGTTAAGTGCACCAGGGCACAGAGGCCGTGGGCTGCCATGAAAAAAAGCCTGGGCTTGAGGTCAGAGAGCCCAGCTTCACAGTCACCCTCCAGAATTTACTACTGGGGGACCACAGGCAGGCCTCTTCCTTCTTTTTGGGTCTCAGTCCCATAAAATTGTCAATTTTGAGCTTGAAGGGACTTTGGAGGTCATCCATTCCAACATCTTTATTTTGTAGAAAAGAAAACTGTGACTGAAACCATTATGTAATCATAAAAAACATGATAGCAGTGATACCTACTATTTGTATAGCACTTTGAGATTTATAAGGCATTTTACAAATATTATCTCATTAAAACCCCATGAGAACTCTATAGACAGGCACTGTTATTATCCTCATTTTACAGATGAGGAAACCAAGGCAGAAAGAGCAAAGTGAGGTGTGCAGGATCACATAGCTAATAATTGTCTGAGGGTGGATTTGAACACAAGTCTTCCTGACTCTGGATCATCTCTCTATTCAGCACATCATCTAGGTGACTTTGTTAGCCAGTTAATCAAAAAAAATACTAATGAAGCTCTTACTAAATGCTATGGACTAGGATTAGCACTGGGAGCAGAGATACTAGTTAAAAAAAAAAGACAGTTTCTGACCTCAAGGAGCTCACATTCTCGTAGGGGAAAATGATACCTACAAAGAGCTGAAAATGGGGTGGGGGCAGTCCCTGGCAGGGCACAGGGTAGAAGTCTGAATGGTAATCTGGTGACAAAGGAAGAGACGGCTGGCTTGGCCCCCTTCCTTTGAGGTTCTGGGAGGAGCTAGCTGAGCAGAGTGAAGTGACCTACTAGCAGAATACCCACACCTGAGGTGGGTGTTCCACGTGTGGTGATGGGCACAGGATGAAGAATTTTCTGGGGCGTGCTTGAGGAGACCAGAGTCCAGCTTGGTGAGAAATGAAGCGGCGTCCGTGCCCACGTGTGTCACACAGCTGCTCAATGTCTGAGGCAGGGCTGAATTCCCATGTTCTTGACCCTGAGGGCAGAGATCTATAACCTTCAGCACCCTGTGAGCCCTTCTTTTGTTCAGCTGTCAAAGAGGTTGGTTGGTGTGGCTTATCTCTATGACCTTTGCAGCTGTGGATATCACACATACACACATGCACACACACACACAGATACACAGAGATACACATACACACACAGATACACACAGATACACACACGTGCACACACACACACACATTTCACTACCCTTTGTTTTCACTTATAATCCCTGAAGCTGCTTAGCCCCAAACTCCCTTTCCTGGCCCCCTTTCCCAGTGTGGACTATACTCACCTAGTAGATTGTCAGCTCCTTGAGGGCAGGGGTGGCCTCACTTTTGTGTTTGCATCAATATGGCACTTTGGCTGGTACATAGCAGGTGCTTTACACCCGTTGCTTCTTACAGTCACCCTATGATGGAGATATTATTTTTGGATAAGACCTGTGCTATCATTGGAGTAGAGACTCTCTAGGATGAAACTTACTCTGCAACTGCTTGTTGGAATCAGTTCACTCAGGGACAGTCTTAGAGGGCTGCCTGGGCACTAAGCGGTCAAACGACTTGATCAGGTTGACACAGCCTTTATGCATCAGAATCATTGCTTGAATACAAGTATTCCTAATGCTCAGGGTAGATCTCTAGCCACTGCCCCAGACACAGCCTCCTTGATGCAAAGGCGGATTGTTATCTGTGTTTCAAAGATGAAGAAACTGATACTCATCAAGGTTATTTAACACACATTAAACCCTTTGGGAATTTTACAATGCTACATAAATATTAGGAATTATTTATCATCAGAGAGACAGATTAAAGTTCGATATTATGGGGTGTATACAATTCAATTCAATAACTATTAGGAACCTACTATGTGCTAGGCACTGTGCAAAGCACAGAGTTATGATGACATTCTACTCATTAGAACATAAGCCCCTGGGATCGAGAATTGTTTTCTTCCTCTTTCTTTTTTTTCTCTGCATTCCCAGAACGAGGCACAGAGCAGGTACTTCATACAGGCACATAAATCAAACTTCCTTGTCCCTGTTGACATCACTAAGTATAAATGTTAGCTGCCACTGCTGCTGAAATGCCTGTTATAATTGTGTGATCTTGGACAAGTCACTAACCCACCAGACCTTGGTCTCCTCACCCCTAACCTGAGGAGATTGGACTGAATGGTGTCTCACCTTCCTCCCAGATCTCGGTCAATGTCTTGAAGAGCTCATCTGTCCCGGTAGTTGGGGGTCCAGGTGATAGGAATTCAACACGTCACCATGTAAGGAAATACAAAGTGTCGAGAGAATAATTTCAGAGGGAGAGAATGGCATGTAGCTGTAGGTTACAAAGAGGAGAGATGCCATAAAGCAGCAGACTAATCTTCTGAGAGAATCACAATGGTTATATATGGGGAGATGAACATTTTATTTTGCATTTAAAAACAAGATGACAGGCTGTTTAACATGAGGACGTTGCTGGTTTATGTGGGCCAATTGGCCATCTTTGCTATGTTTAAGGACACCAGGAAGACAATTGGTACTTTTACAACATTTTCTGTGGAGACTTCTTTGAATATTGAAGTTTCATCAAGATTAAAAGAAATTTAATTTTTAATTTGTTGCTTTTTTATACCACATTCATTTCCTGATATATCCCCTTCCTAGAACATATATAGCAGACACACATATACATACACATACACACATATGCATATGCATATATAGACACTTGCATATACATATGTATATATGCATACGCATATGTATGTATTTATATAAATGTATGTGTGTGGTGCACATTTCTTTTTATCTATATGTATGTTAGGGGAAGTTAATACCTACTAAGAAACTAAAAAGGGAGAAGGGGTAGTCCCTGACACAGCCCAGTGGAGGAGTCTGGATTGTAGCCTCGTGAAAAATGAACAGTTGGCTGCTCTGGCCACCCTGCTTAGAGGCTCTGGGAGGAACTAGCCAATCAGAGGGAGGTGCCCCAATGGCAGAGGGAATGCTCAAGGTGAGAATTCCAGAGATTCAATGATGTTTCCAGGATAAAGAGTTTTCTAGGGTGTGCACCCATATATGTTCAGGTTTTCATGCATGTTTCTATATATGACATGTATGCATGTATATGCATACATAAGTGCATATATAAATATAGATCATCACATAGTGTGTTAATCCAAACTGACGATAAGAATGTCTGAAACATCTGCAAAATTCTACACCTACAGTCTCTTATGTCTGTACAGCGAAGAATCATGTTTCATCTTTTGTCCTCTGGTAATAGGATTTTAACCATAACTTTTAGAGAATTTTGTGAAGGAATTGATTTTCCCATTGAGAAAAGATACACTACAGGAAATAATTCTTTCTTTAAAGACCCCAACTGCATTTTTTTGAGATTAAAAACAATATTTGAGTAAAATGCTACTACTTAGGAGAGGAAGATATAAGGATCTAATTTAAGTTTATTTGGCAAAATATTTTATTTTGCTTTTGCCAATAACTAGCTCTGGAACTCTAAACCATTTTCTAATCACAAGGTAACAATGAAATATTGCCAGATGGACTACAACAAGGATTGCATTATTCTGAAATTGATACTGTGAACCAGTCTTTATAATTACTGTGCCTTTTTCATTATTGATTTGACTGAACTTTTTAATTTAATGCATCACTATTATCAATGGAATAAACAAATGAGCTTAAATCTGCACTCTAAATTCTGTGTGTGTAAAAAGAAAAAAAAAGGAACCATCATTCTGTCTCTCATTAAGCACCAATCTATTTCCCTGTTCTCGTTTACAAATGCCTGGCACTGAATTAAGAATCCATCTGCTAATTCGGAGTTGGTGATTAGCGTTCCTAATCCAGGCAGGTAAGTCACCAAGATCTCGGTCTGAGGCACTTCATTCATATCTTTAAGCATCCTACAATAACTAGATAGTTGTCTGTTCTTTTTGCTGGCTGTGGTAGCCAGCTTGAAGGTATGTGGGGAAGCATTTCCCATCAAGCAGTTTCTGACCACTACCAACCACCTGTCTATGGCATCTATTCAGAGGAAATAAGGTTACCAATACAATTCAACTCAAAAAGCATCTTAAAAGTAGTTAATCTCTACTTGGTGATGTGTTAAATTGAAACCACAAAGAAGACTTTAAGCATTATTATATTTTCCTATATTTCCTCACCCCCAGTATCGGGATAATAACAGCATCTTCTTTACCAAGTGGTTGTGGCATCACATGAGGTACTGTTTGTAGTATAGTGCCTGGCACATAGTAGGTGGGCATATTGTGGTTAATTTAGTCAGTTAAACTTTAGGCATGATATAACTACATGAATACTATAATAACTATGAAAAACAAATAATATAGTACTATTATTATATTGGGATCATATTATATTAGTATATAGCTATACATCTGTACCTATATAGTATAATAGTAGATATTATATGAATGCTTATTCCCTTCAACCTAGTAGATAATGAGATCACAGTTTTTAGAACAGGTCCTTAGAGATTGTTTCATCATAAAAAAAAAAAACCCACAAATCATACAACGTAATATCATTGACTGAGAACTGGGAAAGACCATTGAGATACTCAAGACCACTTTCCAGAGTGTCATTTTGGAAATGAGGAAATGAGGTCCAGAGAAGGGAAATGAGTTCTCCAAGATAACCTAAGCAATAAATATCAAAGACACAAGTCAAATTTCCCTCCTCCACTGTTCAGGTCTCACCCGCTAATTAGTACATCATGATACATGAACAAACTCTCAAAATGTAACTGTTAGATTTGATCAGTTGGGGTCCTCTGTCCTTCCTTGAGTCTATGAGCTATTAGGAATGTCCTTGTCTGTCTTAGTTTTCATAGTAGATGGCAATGTCTTCATTCAATCATCATTCACTGTTGTTAGAGTTCCTAGCCACACCCATTTCCCACAAATGTAAGCCTTTCTTAGTAAGTGGGTTTGTAACCAAGGCTTTCTGCACTTGGCCTAAAGAGAGAGAGGAGTTCAACCCAAGTAGAAGAGCTGAGGGTGTAAAGTGCGCCTGTGAATTGTGCATTTGGCACCCCCTAACCATCTTGAGGCTGAACATTAACTCTTTTGACCTATTTATTATTCTCTTATCAAGCAGGCATGTATAGCTAGTTTCTAACATATAAAAATTGAATTAACCTTCATATATATTCTTAAAATAACCCCAGTTCTTACTACTTTCAAACATAAGTTTTGTTCTCCGGTTATTGAACTTTGGTCATCCAAAGGGCAGTGGGGTCCCAGGATCTACAATTTGGAAGAATGTCAGGGGCCATCTTGTTCAGGCTTGCATAGGAACAAGAGCTCTTTCCCCCACATAACCAGTGAGTTCTTTTAATACCGTTTAAAGTACTCTACACAGGGGCAGCTAGGTGGCACAGTGGATAGAGCACCGGCCCTGGATTCAGGAGGACCTGAGTTCAAATCTGGCCTCAGGCACATAACACTTACTAGCTGTGTGACCCTGGGCAAGTCACTTAACCCCATTGCCTGCCCCCCCCCCAAAAAAAAACCATAAAGTACTCTACATGTATAGCATCAGAGGGCCTGGATCCTAATCTTGGGTTAGTTCTCTATGGAAAATGTAAGCAAACACTTGGAGAAAAATTGTAGCTATCCAAAGTGGTTGCAATCTGCAGCAGTAACAGAGATACTCATACCACTGAGATTACAGATGCTTTAGCATTTACTAGGCAAGGATTATTTTTATTCTCTTCTTTAATCCCCTTTCTGTGGGCTTCTGATTCTTTGGGTTCACCACCATGACTCAGCTCACCCTGAAATTTCCCTCACTACCTGAGGCTTGCTCTCCCTGAAGCACCTCTCAGAGAAGCCATGCTTTAGCCCCCTTCTGGCTGTCCATTCATCCTGACATTCTGCCACCACGCTGCTGAGCGTCACCCCTTCCCTGCGCATTTGCTGTGCTGTCTTGTCCCATCAGAGTGTAAGCTCCTTGAGAGCATGGATTGGCCTCCTTTTGCTTTGCATTTGGATCCCCACCCCTTAGCCCAAGTGCTGACATAGAGTAATTGCTTCTTAAATGCTTGGAGTCTTCATTCTATGCTACTGCTTACGGTCACTCAGGGCCGTACAATTCGCCATCTCATTTCTCAGTGTTCATCTGCTGCTCTTTGCCATTCCCAGGTGAAGGTTTTCCTCGTGCCTAACCACTTTGTGAGTCATGTTTAGCAAGTCGATTTTGATCTCCAAATGGGGCTTTTTTCACCGAAGCTGTGGTCATTGAGGTCTACCTTTTCAGCTACCCCATGAAATGTATGTGAACTCTAAAAGTCCACCTACAGTCTTGCTTTTGTGTGCTCACACATAGCCTTGTGCCTGACATGTAGTACATGCTTAGGGACACTTGATTGATTTATTGACATCTTCCTTACTCACTTGACCATTCGAACCCCTTTTAACTCAGACTAATAGATGTTACCACAAATAGCTCAAATGTCTAGGAAAGACCATAAGTAGTTCCCTTCGGTTTTTGTCCTAGAATAATTAGTCTCTGTCCTATTGCATGGCCCACCTGGATGCTGTGTCTGTTATTCTCTGTGTATGTGCTGCAGACAGTGATCCGTCCTCCCCACCAACCTGAATAAAGCACCAATTTTGTTTTGAGGATACAGACTATTTTTTTAGCTGCAGATCCATTGAGGTAGCACAGTGTCTAGCCCATGGAAGATGTTTAATGAGTGCTTGATGAATTTAATGTTTGATACATCGTTGTTATTTAGTTGTTTAATTAATGTTTAACTCTTCATGACCCCATTTGGGTTTTCTCAGGAAAGAGATTGGAATGGCTTTCCATTTCCTTCTCCAGCTCATCTTACAAATGAGGAAACTGAGAGAAAAGAATTAAGTGACTTGCCCAGGGTCACACAGTTAGAAAGTGTCTGAGACTGTAGCTGACCTCTGGTCTTCCTGACTACAGGCCCAGCGCTCTGAGCGTTATGCTACCTAGCTACCCGAGCGCTTAATAAAGGTTTGTTGATGGATTGTTCAATCATAGAGAAATATTCTTAGAAATTATAGCTCCTTTTGGAAGCTGATATCAAAATAAATTAATAGATAGCTGACCCAATATCTAAAGGTCTATCTAAAAAATCACATTTTTTCCACTGTTGTTAAAATTATGAGAATCTAGCCCTATGGGCAAACCTGCAAGCATTAAGTGTCAAGCAGTGACCTAAGTACTGGGGATACAAAGAAGAAACAAACAAACAAACAAACCTGTTCTTTGCCCTCAAAGAGCTTACACTTTGATAAGGTAGACAACGTGTAGATAAATCAGTATGTATAAGATGCTGATAAAAAAAAATGAAGGTAACCTAAGAAAAGAGTGGAAGACTTATGTGCCTGGGTGGAAATGAGCAGTGAGAAAGTTTTCCTGCAGAAATTAGATTGCAGGAGAGACATTAAGCTGTCCAGAGAAGTCGAATGGCAAAGACGAGGAGGCACAAAATTCCAAATAGCCAATTTGCATACATGCATACGCACACATGCATGCACACATACATACATACACACATATACACATAGAGTCTTAAATACATTTATACATACACACATTTATTTGTTTGTGTTTTTGTTTTTTTCCTGGACAGATTTTATTTTTTTAACAGAGATTTTCTTGGGTAAAACTTTCCTCTGCAAATTGTGTTCAGCATGGGCTCTGTAAGTCTCACACTACTTGGCACTGAGGGTTATTGGCTGGCCCAAGTAAGTGTCAAAGGCAGGATCTGAAGCTGTGTTTTTCCTCACTTTAAAGCTGGTTCTACATAATATCCATTGGCCAATCAGACTTCCAAAACTCATTTTCCTTTGGGTGAAAAAGTAAAATTTATCATTTTCATTCAGAAATTGTGGGAAGTCCAAAGCAAGCATGGCAGGTATTAGTATTAGAAGTCTTGTAAATCAGAAAGACCTAGAAATTAGCATATATCCTTCAGGAATGGGGGGTAACTCATTCACATTACTATAGTTTTCTAAGATGAAATAAACCCATCAAAAATCTTGTAGGACGTATTGTGCAAACATGGTTTTTCCTATTTCTTTTTTTTAAATAAGTCCTATCATCCCCATTTTATAAGCAATAATCTGTGGCTATAAGAGGATAATGACTTGCCCAGAGTCCAACAGCTGGCCTGTGTCTGAGTTCTAAATCAAACCAAGATTGTCTGACATGGAAGACAACACCACTCTGCCGCGTTGCTCTTCCAAGGTTAAAGGTTAGGCAGTCAAGAAGTATTGGTGCAATCAGACATTCTATGAGAGTAGGATCTTTGAACCCCAGACCTTACCACACAGACCTTGCCTGGCACAGCACATAGTAGGTGCTTAATAAATGTTTACTGCCTGACTTATAAGGCCAGAGACAAGAAAATTCTCATAGAATTAGGAAGTCTGAAAAGAGTTGAAAGGTCATCTGGTCATCCTCTTATAGAAAGTGAATCTCGCCTCTAGTGATCCTAACCACAGCCATCCAGTCTGTGCCTTAAACACCTCTAAAAGCAGTAACTATCTGGGTGCTGAGGCAGCTCACTCCACTTCTCGATGGCTGTGTGAGGAAGGGATGCTTTGCTTGTTGGTTTATCTTAGTAGCCACCCTAAAGGTCCTTCTTCATAGCTTGCCATGCACTGGCCCTTCTTCTGCCTCCTAGGATTAGCCCTCCAACCAGGCTGCAAGCTTCCTCATCGTACTGTCTTCTAGTCCATATTTCCCCATATCCTTGATCAGAATAATATAAGATATACTATAGAAAGCTTTCCTAAAATCTAGGTAAACTAAATCCACACCATTGCCTTTATCTACTATTAATTTTGTCAAATTCTGTCACAAATAAAAGAAAACAAAAAAACAAAAAAACAATGAGGTTTGGCTTAAAGCCTGATGCCACTGATTAGCCACTTAATGATTTATTCTATAATTTCATAGGAATCAAAATCAATTTCTCTGGTCTCTCCTTCATATACCCCATTCTTTCTCTTTTTTGGGGGGGAGGAGGGAATGTTGGTAATATTTTCTCTTCACTTTTTTATATCACTCTATTTTTCTTTTTAAAAACTTTCTTCCCAATACGCAAAACTCTGCCTTCTTTCCCTATCTCCGCAATCCCTCACTCCATTTTGATGAAGGAAAAAAATAGCCTTGTTATAAACATATACAATCAAGCAATATATGCATTTGTGTGTGTGTGTGTATACACATACACACATGTGTGTGTGATATGTATACATGCAAATACATGTATATGTGTATATACCTACACACATATATACATGCACACACACGTGTTTATATGTGTATTTATGTGTATGTCAATCAAAAGCAAGGAAACCAGCGTAATTGACTCATGTAACTGACTTGAAGAATATGTAGAGAAGAGTACAGTGGGATATTGCAATGGTAGGACCTGTCCAAATATGGGGGCTTTTAAAACAGAATAGAAGTTTTTATATTAAATCCTCAAAGTGATAAGGTTCTCATGGAATTTATTTTGAGTAGGGGAAGGGTGACATGTTCAAGCAAGTGCTTTAAGAAGATAACTTTGACAGCTTAGGGGAGAACGGATTATAAAAGTGAGGAAGCCAATTGGAGGGATATTGCAATAGTCCATAGTGAGTCGATTGGGCCTATACCAAGTTGGTGGTTGTATGAAAGGAGAGAAAGTAAGTTTGAGAGATGCTCTGAAAGTAGAAACATTAGCCCTTAACAACTGATTAGACATAGTGAGGGGAGAGAGGAAGAGGAGTTGAGAGTGCCATCTAGTTTGTGAGCCTGAGTGTACAAGAGGATAGTGGTACCTTTGGTAGCAATACAGAAATCAGGAAGGGGGAGAGTTGGGGCTGAGGCAAGGTAATGAGTTCAGTTTCGAGCATGTTGACTTTAAGCTGTCAATGAGAAATACAGTTTCAGATGTCTAGTAGGGAGCTTGAGGTACCAGCCTAGAAGTTAAGAGAGGGTCTGTACAAATAAAGAAATCTGAGAAACATCTACATAGAATCATATTTTTGTCTGATTAAATTATCAGGATATAGCATGTTATGACTTCTGTTAGGTGGAGTGGTATGATTTGACTGGTTCACCCAATGAACTTGACCTTTACATGAAGAATCTGACAACTGAAGGACACCTCAAAAGCCATCTAGTTCAATCACAACAGGAAAGTCCTATTATACCATAAATGATAAAGTACTTCATATAGTTTTGCAACATGTAAGAGGCAGTTGCTGATGTGGAAGGGGAGCTTGGTAGAAGAACTGGGTTTGATATGTAAATCTAGGGATTTTCATGGAGATCCCCATTGCATCCAGGGGAGCTCATGAGATTAATAAATGAGGAAATATAGAAAGAGAAGAGAAGGCTGAAAACAGAGGCCTGTGGGACACCCATAATTAGTGGATATGGTCTGTATGAAACTCTAGTGGAGGAGATTGTTTGATGGAGTGACTGAAAGTAGAATCATGAAAATCCTAGAGAGGAGAGGAAGAAGATTCTAGGAGAAGAGTCATCATCAGTGTAAAAGGCTGGGAAGGTCAAAAAGGATGCAAATGGAGAAAAGGTCATTTGATTTAGCAATTAAATTATGAGAGCAGTAAGTCCTTTGGAGGCAGCTATTTCAGTTTCATGATGAAAATAGATACTAAATGGTAGGTGATTTAGAATCAAGAAAGAGGAGAAGAAATGGAGGCATGAAAGGTAGGTGGTTTTCTCAAGAATTTTAGCTGCAAGGAGGAGGAAAAAATCTTTCCACCATAACCAAATTGATTTCCTGAAAAAGTAGAGGGAACTCAACTTCACCACATCAAACTATATTTGCCTGTCGGTTTTCAAAAGAAATCAAACTTATCTATAGTCATAGAAAAATGCTCTAACTCACAATTGATTAGAAAAATGCAAATTAAACAACTCTGAGGTACCACCTCATAGCTCTCAGGAATGATAAATGCCAGAGGGGATATGGAAAAAATAGGTACACTAATTCACTGTTGGTAGAGTTTTGGATTGATCCAACCATTCTGAAGAACAATTCAGATCTCTCCTCAAGCAGCTATAAAGCTGTACATGCCCTTGAATCCAGTACTACCACTGCTAGGTCTGCATCCCAAAGAGATCAAAGAAAAAAGAAAAGGACCTGTAAGTACAAAATACTTACAACAGCTCTTTTTTATGGTGGCAAACAATTGGAAATTGAGGGGATGCTCATCAGTTGGGAATGACTGAACAAGTTGTAGTATGTGATTGTGATGGAACATTATTTTCTCATAAGAAATGGCAAGAGGCATAGTTTAAGAAAAACCTGGGAAGGCCTATATGAAATGATGTAAATTGAAGTGAGTAAAACCAGGAGATCATTGTACATAGTAACAGCAACATTGTAATGGTGTTTGACTAGGAAAGCTTTAGCTGCTGTGATCAAAACAATGATACAGGATAATTCAGAAGGACTTATTAATGAAAATTCTTATCTGCCTCCAGAGAGAGAACTGATGAATTCTGAGTGAAGATTGAAGTATAAGTTTCTCACTTTCTTTCTTTCTTTCTTTCTTTTTCTTTCTTTTTTTTTTAAAATTTCTTTTACTTTTGTTTTGTTTTTGGTTTATATGGAAATATATTTTGCATAATTTCACAGACATAGTGGTTATCATCACATTGAGTGGGGATGGGGTTGGAGGAACAGAGAAAATATGGAATTCAGAATTTTTTTAAAAAGTTAAAATTACACAAATAATGTGTGTATTTGCCTGTGGCCTCAGGATCTTCTGGAAAAAGCTAGCCATTTTTTTTTTCTGTTGGGGTAAAAATGATTACATAGATACAGCATTTATTAAGTGTGTACTATGCTATAAGTTTGCTGACAGTTTTTTCTCTCACCTTACCATAGTCAGAGAATTGGTGATTCCATACCCTCAAGAAGTTAATATTCTAACAAAGGGCCATAAACATAAAACAGAAGTAGATAGAGGAAAAAGCAAGACAGCAAGTGAGGAGATGGAAAAGTCAAGAGAGTGAGCTCAGCTAGAAGTGAAGTGAGCATGGCTGGGACCCCACATAGTATTTACAAATATGAAAGTCAAGCCCCAACCATGGGGACATAATTCATGTATTACACATATAACACACTAAATCTATAGGTATCTAATCAATTCCCCTCAAGTTTCAATCAAGGTACTGATCACTCCCAAGGGAGTAAGGTAACTTGCCCCAAATTACAGAGTGAATAAGTAACAAATTTCAAACCCAGGCCATTGAAGGCCAACCCTGCCCCCTTTCTCCTGTACCAGCATGCCTCAATTTAGCCAAATCCAAGTGCACTCCAATCTGTGTTTTAGCCACTTACTTTAGGACTCTTGGATTCTTCTTAATCACCAAGCAAACTGCCATCTGGCAAAGATGAGTTCTGTGCCTTTCTTTCTTTTTCTTTCGACAGCAGTGAAAAAATCTATTTTGAATTTCTTAGTGGTAAATATTCAGTAGAAATGACCATATTGTTGCCCAGTTCTATTTTTTGTTTGCAAATGCCAACATCCATTTTTCCACACTTCAACTCCTCCGTATTTGTGATTGACAGCTTTTACGCCTTATAGAAGAAAACAACAAGTCTCAGTGAGGCGTTCAAACTTCCCTAGAACCAATTTTCATGTTTCTTTATTCATTCAGTAAATATCAACTAAGTTCCTACTAAGTGCATAGCAAAGAATATTAACCAACCTCCAAAAACAGCACTGCAATTAGATATTTCTTCTCCTTAAAAAAAATCACAATTCTGTATTTTTAGTTTAAAAGTTAGTTTCCATTATCACCCTTCTTAAAGTTGAATATTTCTTGTCTTTTCATTTTTTTTATTTCAACTGTTTCTATTCTGTATATTTCATTCTTTGCTCAGTTGTTTTGAATCATGTTATGAACCAATGGATCACTTCCTGGACTTGTAAATAACACATTAGGGTTCAGATACTATCTCCGATACCGTGACCGATTCACTAACTGTTCTGAACCTCAGGCTGCCCTTAAGAAATCTAAGCTACAAATATAAGTGTTAGCTGCCTTGAAGGATGGACTATATAAAACAATAAAATCATAGACTTTTGAGTATTTAGTGTGGTTTTTATCTGTGACTCGTATGGCATATGTACAATAGGAAAAAATGTTCCTTTATAGAAACTGCTTATGACTTTTGAACAAGATGGTTGAAGTCACTCACACATATAATGTTCCACACCATATCTCCTCTTATTTTATTCTTAATAAAGTCAGGTTAAGACAACTCAACAAGAATGAATTTAGTCCATAAGTCAACAAGCATTTTGAGAGCTCTTACCATGTGCTGGGGGAACCTGCATAACCGGGATGATGAAAGTGTTCTAGACATTAAGAGGAAGACTGGGGTCAGTGCAGATGAGGGAAGACAAAAGAGCTTGCTCAGGATATGTTGAGCTTGAGATGCCTGGAGGGCTTCCAGTTCAAGGTGGACAAGGCAGTGGGTGGTACAGTAATGTAGCTACCCATTTAGACCTGGAAGCCTGAAAGGAACTGAGTGGTCAGGTTACAGATACCAAACAAACAAACAAACAAGTTCCTGTCTTCCAAAAGTCAGCATTCTTTGTGTGTGTGTGTGTGTGTGTGTGTGTGTGTGTGTGTGTGAGAGAGAGAGAGAGAGAGAGAGAGAGAGAGAGAGAAAACATAACAATTTAAACAAGTCCAAGTATTACACAAAATACATTAACCAGACATTAGAGAGGTGTGAGGAACATTTACAATTTGAGGGATAATGTAAGGTTGCTTGTATGAGTTGGAACTTGAAAAAAGCCTTGAGTAGATTAGGAATTCCAAGACATGGAGGTGAAGAACAATTGTGTGTGTGAGGCACTGTGGACAGGCTATGCAAAAAGCATGGAGATGGTAGATGAAAATGTGACACACCTATACAAAATAGCAAATAGGTTAATTTTGCTGGAATGCAGACTTCATGAAATTAATGTTATTGCTCTAGATAGAGAAGTCAAGGAACTTGTTGCCTTTACTTTCTCACTTCCCTCTCATTTCTCAATTCCTTGCAATCTCTTTTCTTTTTGTTACTGAAAATTGAAACTAATGTCTCTAAGTTCAACAAATGAGTTTTTGTTGCTGAGGAAAATGACGTTTCCTCTTTCCTCATATTTCTTGACCTCTCTGTAGCATTTGATGCCTGTGACCCGTCTCTCATCCATTCCTTCCTTCCAGAGATTTTGGGACCTCTCCCTGGGTTCCTTTGCTTCCATTTTAGCTAATCCTTCTTGATGTCTTTTGCAAGATCACCATCAATGAGCCACCTTCTCTGCATGGATTTATCACAGTAGTGTCTTCGTAGTTTTTTTTTCTCTTTCCCCAGTTACTTTGTAGCTGCTTTCATTACCTGTCATGACTTTAACCATCACTGGGAGTAGATGACTCCCAAATGTATACTTTCAGCTTTTGTATTTCCTGAACTCCAAGCCCACATGTTCAACTGAAGGCTGGACAGTTTCATGTTAATCTCATTCACTCCACATATCCAATTAGTTTTCAAGTTTTATTATTTCTCCCTCCACAATATCCCTTATATCCATCCCCTTCTTTCCACTCATATGACTACCACCTTAGGTATTATTTGTGTCTGGCCTAGCCTATTGATACAATCTCCTAATTAGTCAGACTGCATCCAGACTGTTGCCTCTTTGATCTACAGAGCTGCCCGAATAGCTGTTTTTTTAAAAGCAGAAGCATGCCAACCCCCTGCTTAAGAAACTTTAGTGGCTGTTGGATCAAATTTTTCCTCCTCAGATTAACACAGAAATACCTTTGGAATCTGTCTCTAGATTACCATTTTTGTCTGACTGCAAATCATTCCTTGTCATGTACTCTCTAGTCCAGCCAAATTGATATTCTTGATATGAAATATATCATCTTTCACCTCCAAAGTTTTGCCCAGGCTGCTCCCTAAGCCCCCAAATGCCCCTCTTTTATCTCCACCTCTTCGAATCTCTATTCACCATCTGCACCAGCATGTTACTCAAGAGAACTTCTCTTCATTTGCCAGTTTTTGATGCCACCCCCATCCTTTCATGTTGAGTATGTATACGTCTTCTTTTAATTACTCTGTTAAGGTATGTTATACAGGTAGAAGGTAAACCTTCGAAAGAGAGTGAGTCGCATGTTGCCTTTCTATCTTCAGTGCCTAACACAACACTAGCTCCGCAGTTGTTACTTAATGAATACTGTTTTGTTTTGTTTTTTACAACCATGCCATGAAGGGTTTAAATGCCAGAGAAAATTGTTTTCTTTAATATTATGGTGACTAACTTTTATTTTGCTCTATGTCGTAAACCTCTTCTCAGAATAATATTTTAATGCATAAAATAAAAATATAGGATTACAAAATATATTAATGATATTTAAATATAGTTTATCTGATAGCTAGCTATCAGCAGGCAGCTAAGCGGCATAGTGGATAGAATGCCAGGCCTGGAATCAGAAAACCTCATCTTCAAATCTAGAGTTCAAATCTGGACACAGATGCTTATGAGCTGTGTGACCCTGGGCAAGTCACTTAGCCTTGCTTACCTCAATTTCTTATATGTATGTTGTTGCCTTGTTGATGGTAATATCCATATCAATAAGCTCACAAAGCTATTGGTATTGTAGGGTTTAGGATAATTATCATGACCTTCCTCCTGAGAGTACTGCCTCTGGAGAAGGAAAAGGCAAACCAATGCACTACCTTTGCCAAGAAAGCCCCAAATGGGGTCACAACGAGTGGGAAACAACTGAACAACAGCAGCAATCTATGTGTAAATCCATGTTTTATCCGCATGTCTACAAGTTAAGAACACATGTTTAGAAGCAACAGGAACCCTCTGGAACTCCTTAACATAGATAATCCACTGATGATCTATCAGGTAAAAAAAAAAATTCTCAACAAAATTCTCCATAATGATATCTGATCGCATTTTTAACACAACAAATCACCCTCTTACACATCTCAAGGGAAATTTTTTTTTTTGTTGTTGTTGTTGTTGTTTTCACATCATAAAAGCTCCACCCCAATGTTCCATTTTGGCATTGATATTACCATTTATTCTAAAAGGCTGTGCTAGAAGAGTACAAATGTTGGCAGAGCTTACTAAGCAGGATTGGAATCCAGTCTAGGCTCAGTGACAAATCTGATGCGTGTGTGTGTGTGTGTGTGTGTGTGTACATGCATGCACATATATTTGCTCATATGGCATGCATATGCATAAACCTTAAGTGAGTAATTTGTAGGGCCTCATCACCACAAGGTTGGATGCCAGGTAATCAATATTTTCAATCATAACACCCCTAGAATTCTGTGTACTAAGACCTGGAAAGATTGTGAATCTCTATTGTTAGAGGGAACAGTAGAAATAGAGCTCAAATTGGAATCAATCAGACCTGAATTCAAAATTCCCTTCTAAGACGACATACCTACGTGACCATGGTGAAATCACTGATGTGACCTTTAATATCTCCTGAGCCTCAGTACCGTCATCTGTCAGAAAAAAGGTAATCCTGGCTACAAGTACTTCACAGGGTTGCCAGGAGACTTAGAGTATTGTTGAAACATTTTTCAACCTTTAAAACACTAAAAAAACACTTGTTATTTGTCTTATCTTCTCATTCTTCTCTCATTATTTGCTAGAGAGCAGAGATGAATAGTCCTGGGACAAGTTCTATTCTTGTGATTAGTCATTTTGTGGTCTCGTGTGTAGGTGGAATAGGACTCCTTTTTATGATTAGAGTATGGGATGCACCCTCCACTTCAAGCATCTCTGGTAGAAGGAATCATGGTGGAAAGGATGATAAGAAATTCATCTCTTCTCCGTGCTATTGTGATTTCATCTACAACGTTTCTATACTTTAATGGTACTGGGTGATCAACCAACCAATTGGTTTTTAGGAGCCATCTCTGTGCTAGACAGTGGGGATACAAGTGCAAAGAATGAAATAATTCCTCCTCCCAATGGGGTTTCAGTCTAAAGGGAGAGAAAGCCATTCAGAACTATGGACAGCTTAAAGATAAAATTAATAAAAAGTAATTATACAATAATTGGGAGGGAGGACACGAGCATTCGGGGAAGTAAGAAAAGGCTTCATGCTGAAGATGGTCCCTGAGCTGTATCTTCAAAGAAGAGGCAGTACTCTCAGGAAGAAGGTCATGATAATTATCCCAAACCCTACAATACCAATAGCTTTGTGAGCTTATTGATATGGGTATTACCATCAACAAGGCAACAACAGACAAGCCATCCATGATATCTCATCTTGCTGGAACTTTGTCCACGAGCTTCATAGGTTCCTCACGGGGAATTTGCCCAATATGTTAAGAGCCTTGCTTACACTCTTTTAGCATCTTCTGGCTATCAGTGACACGTGAGTACTTTCCATAGGTTATTTAATCCTCATTCTAGGTCTCTGGCTCTCCCCCAAGATTTTGCAGTCCTATATTCTTCCAATGTCATCTTTTAAACCATTTTCATGGCACAATTCTTTGTTTGTCATGTGTTTTAACCTGCTTCCACAGACCATCAATGTCTACATTTTCCTATGTGGTTATCCACTATTTCAATTCTTCAGATGTATTCCATGATTGAAAACTATGCAACATTGGAGGAAGAATAGTGATTGGAAGAATGGATGAACAAGTTATGATGGTAAATGTACTGAAATAAGATTGTATTATAAGAAATGATGAAGGGAATAATTTCCAGAGAAACCTAGGAAGACTGGTATGAGCTGATGCCAAGAGAAGTGGGCAGAATCAGGAGAACAATTGACTTACTGGCACCAATATGGTAAAGGCAAAGCACTTAGAAATAATTAGGAAGTCTTAACAGAATAATGACCAAGTAGAATTGTGGAGGACTAACGATGAAGCATGCTACTCATCTTCTGGTAGAGAGGCAAAGGACTCAAAGTACAGAATGTGACAAATAGGTTTTTGTAGCTGCTCAATGGGTACATTTGTTTTGATTATCTATATGACTATATGTACTTGTATAGGACTCATTGAAAAGAACCTGATGTTGAGAAAGATTGAAGGCAAAAGCAGAGGGGGATGGCAGAAGACAAGATGTATAGATAACATCACAGAAGCAATGAATATAAACTTGAATAGACTTAGAACTTGAATAGACTTCAAGAGAGAGTAAAGGACAGAACGACCTGACATGCCATGGTCCTTGAGGTCACAAAGAGTCAGGCACAAGTGAGGAGTGAACAGCAATAAAAATACATATTTGTAACTAGGTCTGTTTTTCTTTGGTTCTTCTGGGGCTGTGGGGTTGTGATGAGAGGGGCAGAAGGCTGATTTTTGTGGTTTAAAAAATGTAATTTTAAAAGTTGGTTCTTTGTTTCACTCAAAATCATGGGGTCATTGGCAAAACCAGGCATTTTCTCCGAGACAATTGAGGCCCTTCTCTACTTCTTTTGCAATTCTAATCTCAGCTTATCCACTCTTGGATCTGCAGCACAGGAGAAAGTGGATAGATGTTGTGTGGATAGACTGAGGAACGACCTCTTGATAGTATTTGTATGGCACTGGTATCAGAAATAGGGCAAGAGAATGGAAGTCAAGCCATATGCACAACAGTGAGGCATTCCATGGAGAAATTAAGAGTCCATGGACAGTAATCCATTTCAATACAGACAGAGGAACACAATAGGATGTTGTCCACACTGGTGAAATGAGGGCTCCTCAACCTCCCACTCCCCCTTATCTAATGTATTAGTTCTTAGACTTTCAGGCGATGCACTCTAATATCTTCTTTAAGTCTTAGACATTTCTGATGTCATCGATTTTTAAGAGGTGAGAACAATATTTGTTGAATGAAGAAATATACAAATTTGAAAAATGAAGAGACAAATATGTTGTCAGTGTGCTTGCTCTGAGAAATGATCTCCATCCGGTATTTTAAGTAAAATATTATAAATCCTCAAGTTGCCTTTTCATGTGTATCAAATTATAGAATACATCATTTTTATATTATGTTATGAATAACCTTACTTGCCTCTCCTTTTGCAGAGGCGAAGAACATTCTATACCAATTGTTACCCCCTGGCTCACAATTTCCACAGCACTAAATAAACTCACACCACTTAGAATAAACAACCTATGGCACTTCCCTGGAAATGGCATGAATAATACAAAGGAAGAAAGGAGAACACAGTAAAGAAATCATTTACATGTATTCAGTCCCACTTTCCAAACCAGTTATTAAAAAAAAAACTGTTGAAATCCACACACAAAAGGCTTGCAAATATCACATCTCTAAAACGCACCCACTTTCAGGCAAGATAATATTCACAAGCTGAAATTCTCCAGAGAAAATGGTTCTTTGCTTTGAAAGCCTTATTGCAAACTTTAAAGCAGGCTTTTAAAAATAGTGTTTTTTTCCCCTTTTTCATTGGGAAAATAAAGGTCAGTATGATAGGAAGAACACAAAGCCAGTATCCTGCCCACAGGCAACTGTTCACACAAGCTTAGAAATGTTGCAGAGTTTGGGGGCATGTAGAGATATGGGCCAGTCGGCAAAGACAAGCATCAATGATAACATCTCGATTAGCATCTTTGGAGGGAAAAAAATAGGCTAAATCCAAGAAGCATATGTTATTCGCAGTATTGTTATGCTTAGAATAAAATATTAAGCAGCCTAGATTAACTTCAATTCAGCAAATGGCCATTGAGTCTTTATTGTGTGTGCAGTATGTACATCACCGTGAAAAGAAAGAGCTGGGGATAAAAGAAAAACAAGGGACCCTGCCCACAGTTAACCCTCAAGAAGCCAACAGTCTCCTTGGGGGTTAAAGTTGCTACATAAATAATAAATGACAGGATGTGATAGGGAAAAGTAGAAATAGAGACTAAGGAATCTGGGATAATGTGTCTGTGGGAGAGAGGAAGGGTGTATTCTTATTAAAAGGTATATGTATTAAAATCATAAATCAGAAACTGAAATCTTATCAAAGCTGAAACCTAGTGAGTATACGATTGTGGCCTCTCCACATCTGAGATCACTGTTTCTTTCCATTCTAATTAGTTTCAATTTGATCTAAAGCCAGAGATGCTAACCCCTAGCAGCAGCTCAAATATACCATGGAGAGTGTTCAAGTGGCCACACAGTCCCGGAAAAACAAAAAGAAAGTAAGTCAAATATGAATTTGCTAGCCTATGGAACATCATTTAACCTTGTTGTCTCTTAAGGCCAACAGGGCCACTACTATAATCATAATTCCACCATGGTTATAGAGGAAGTACATATGAAGAGAAAAAAAATACAGGAGGAGGGAAAGCCAGTTTGGACTAGTTGTTCCAATATAGACTGACTCCGTACGGAAGAGATCAATGTCATGGGCAGTGCAATCAGGAGGGTCTTAAGGGATCTGAAGTTATCTCAAAGAGGAGCAGCAAGGTGATATATTGGATAGTGCTGCCCCTGGACAAAGAAAGATTTGGGTTTAAATCTAGCTACAGACACTTACTGGCTGTGAGATCCTGGGCAAGTCACCTCACCCTACTTGCCTCCTCAACTGTGAAAGTGGGGATAATACCCTAGCTCCTAGAGTTATTGTGAGGATCAAATGGGCTAACATGTGTAAAACACTTACCGTGATGCCTGGCACATAGTAGGCACTATCTACATGTTGTTTTTGATGTTATGGGAAGCTATCAAAAGCCTGAAGGGTAAAAAAAATAATTATCCCAGATCATAGTTGTACTCTGACAAAAGCCATCTGCTAGCACACGCATAACTGCAGAGCTGTATGTGTCTAAATAGATGTTTATCAAATTGAATTGAATTTAATTGGTGGGCTTACCTATGTTAACGACTTCTCTAATCATCCTTTGTGGGGATGAGATGACTCTCAATGATCGGTGGTCAAGAACCTCTCCTGCGAATTCCACTTTGACATCTGATCACATCGGTTTAGGAACACACATATGCGCATGCACAAACACACACTCACACATACACACACACACACACACAATGTTTCTTCATAGGGCTCTGAGGTAGGGCTACAATGAGCACTAAAGGCTTTCTGAGAGCTGGTAGTTAAATTCTCATGGTGAACACTTGTGTCTCAGAAAGCAGCAACTGCAAGAAATCAGGGCTTGATTGACTTTTATTTATTGGATGGACTAAAGAAAGTAATAATAAAGGTTAAATCTGATATGTGCATATTTTTGAGAGCTGGGTTATTAACCATTTACCAGAAATTCTCTGTATTATTCTATTAACTTTGCTTCAGTTCAGCAGAAGTACAGTAGAAGGTTTAGGGAATGAAGTCATTGCCAGACTAGAACCTTAATGATTGCGTGTTAACAGTAACAACAATCTGACAATGACAATAACAACAGCAACAACAATTAGTATCATTTTAATTGGAATTCATACAGTGCTTTAATGTCTACAAAAGACCTCTGCCTTCAGGGAATGGCAACCCACTCTTCTCCCTCAACCGTCCTTCAAGGACTCCATTCCATTCATGGATAGCACTAATTATTAGCAATATTTTTTCCTTCCCTTAAGCCAAAATCTTCTAATCAATAAGTTTTATGTGTTGCTCCAAAATTAATGTTATATTTCTTATGCACACAACAATGCTTAAACCAAATATGTTTTTCTCTTCAAGTCTTCTCTTGGCTTAAATCACCCCTTGGTTCAAATGCTCCACTTCTGGTGTGCTTTCCTGTCTCATTGCCACTTGTTCACCTTTTAGACATGCTCACATTTGTCATTGTTCAATTAAAGACATGACACACAGAAGTGAACCCAATACCCTAGGTGCGGACAAAGACAATACAAAAGTGGCATTATCCTAGGCCATGTACTGAAAACTATTCTTCATGAAGTACATTATAATATACTATTAGAGGCAGTGTAGTATACTGGAGAGAGCATTGATAGTGGAATCAAAAGGACTTGGGGTCAGTTCTCATCTTTGATAGTTAGTACCCGTGTGGCCCCGGGAAAACGACGTTTCTGTGCCTTTAGAATAACTCCCTTCTAAGTATTCACAAAGCCAGGAGTGGGTGTGGTATACATGGATTCAAGGAGCTTCCCACATTGATGAAAGTATAGCATCATCATGGACTATTTCATTAAATTTTGGAGGCTACCATGTAAATTATGATTCATATTAATCATAGAGTTGATTAGAATAGACTTCTTGCATCTGAATTATTATCTAGCCATTCACCCTATATCATAGTACATGTATCACCGATTCTTTTACACTCACATAAACTTACCTTCTCTTTTTTGTTTATGTTCAGTTTTTTTCCTTTACTTTTCAAAGTCTCAAATTCATGTCATTTTGTAAACAGTGATATAACTCTAATTATGAAACTGAATAGTGCTACTCTTCAGTCAAATGTGGCTCCAATAGTCCTTACAAAATCTTTCCATAATCCCCAAGCGGTCATGTGATTCACCATTTCTCAGTTATACTCTTTCAAATTCTCAAATCAATCAGAAACAAATGATATTATGAAACAAAATATCCTGAATCTACCAATACCATAGTCCTTCCTTTCTCTACAAACATCTCCTCTAAACAAATATATCTCAGGGACAGTTTTCTCTCTGGTCCTAGTACAATGCATCTCTCCTCGGTGTTTTCTTTGAGAGTATCTTTTTATTTTCCAGTTGATTTTTAAAATCAATTCTCTTTACATATTTTTCTGTTGCTTTCAATAAGCACAATACACCTACAAAGGGACCATAGTTTATATTTAGCTCTGCTTTGGGTTCATGGTTTCCTCCATTGTTGATGACTAAATATTTGCAGTCCTTCTTGATTGACTCAAAACCATCTGCCATCCTTTCATTTTAGGAGCAGTAGGAGGCACAGTTAACTCTTAACCCTATGATGAACAGTGGCTGAATTTTGACAGCATTCGTGACAATTTAGGGTTAAATGAATGTGTGGACATTAAATAAAAGATTGGATGAGATGTCCTTTGATGTTTCTTTCTACTCAGATTCTATGATGCTAAGCATTATATTTTATTTTTATCTTTAGCTAGCTTTTTTTCTTTTTAAAAGTTATTTAGTATTTTATTTTTCCCAATTACATGTAAAACGATTTTTTGACATTCGTTTTTAAAATTTTGAGTTTCAAATTTTCTCTTGTTTCCCCCTGCAATTGAGAAGGCAACCAATTAGATATAGGTTCTACATGTATAGTCATCAAAAAATATGTTTCCATATTAGTTATGGTGTGAAAGAAAACACAGACCAAAAGAAAAAAAAAATCTCAAGAAAAATTAAGTGAAAGAAAAAAAGATGCTTCAATCTATATTCAGACATCATTGGGAATGTATAGCATTTTCATAATAAATCCTTCAGAATTGTCTTGGACCACTGTATTTCTGAGAATACCTAAGTTATTCACAGATGATTATCTTATAATATTGCTGTTACTTTGTACACATTTCATTTTGCATCTTATTATGTAAGTTTTTTTTCCAGGTTTTTCTCTATCGCAATCACATAACAAATTTGTTCAGCCATTCCCTAGTTGATGGGCATCCCTTCAATTTCCAATTCTTTGCCACCAGAAAAGAGTTGCTAGAAATATTTTTGTACATACAGGTCCTCTTACTTTTTCTCAAATCTCTTTCAGGATACAGACCTAGTAGTGATATTTCTAGGACAAAAATATGCATGTTTTTATAGCCCTTTGGGCATACTTCCAAATTACTCTAAAGAATGGTTGAATCAGTTCACAACTCTGCCAACAGTGCATTGGTGTCTCATTTTCCCCACATCCCCTCCAATATTTGCCATCTTCCTTTTCTACCCTGTTAGTCAATCTAATAAGTACGAGGCAGTGCTTCAGAATTGTTTCAGTTTACATTTCTCAGATAAATAGTGATTTAGAGCACCTTCTCATATGGTTGTACATAGCTTTGATTGTTTCATCTGAAACCTGTTCACTTCTCCTGATCATTTATCAATTGGGGAATTACACTTTTTTTTGTACATTTGACTCAGTTTTCTTCTATATATTTGAGAAATGAAGTCTTTATCTCAAACTTGCTACACTTTTTTCACAGTTATGATTGCTAAATGTATTTCCCTCCATCCTATACTCCTCTGTTTATCCTATTCTCTCTCTTTTTTCACCACATCCCTCCTCAAAAGTGTTTTGTTTCTGACTACTTTCTCACCTAATCTGCCTTCACTTCTATCACCCCCCTTTTCTTATTCCCTTCCCCTCCTACTTTCCTATAGGGTTACATGGATTTCTATATTCAATTGAGTGTGTATGTTATTCCCTCTTTGAGCTAATTCTGATGAAAGTAAGGTTCACTCACTCCCCTCATCTCCCCCATCTTGCCCTCCACTGTAAAAGCTTTTATTGCCTTTTTTATATGTTACCCCATTCTCCCTCTCTCTTTCCCTTTCTCCCAGTGCATTTATCCTTCTCACCCCTTAATTTTATTTTTTAGATATCATACTTTCATATTCAGCTCATACCTGTGCCCTCTGTGTGTATATATATATATATATATATATATATATATATATATATATATGTATGTATGTATATATATATGCTCCTAACTACCCTAAAAATAAGAAAGTTTTTATGAGGAACAATTATTATTTTCCCATGTAGGAATGTAAGCAATTTAACCCTATCAAGGTCTTGATCATTTCCCTTTCCTGTTTACCTTTTTATTATTCTTTTGAGTCTTGTATTTGGCAGTCCAATTTTCCATTCAGGTCTGTTGTTTTCATCAAGAATGCTTGAAAGTCCTCTATTTCACTGACTGTCCATTTTTCCCCTGAAGGATTATACTCAGTTTTGCTGGGTAGGTGATTCTCAGTTGTAATCTTAGCTCCTTTGCACTCCAGAATACCATATCCCAAGTCTTCTCATCCTTTAAAGTGTAAGCTGCTATGTTATCTCAATTGGGGCTCCACAATACTTGGACTGTTTCTTTCTGGCTGCTTGAAATATTATCTCCTTGACCTGGAACTCTAGAATTTGTCTATAATATTCTTAGGAGTTGTTCATTTTGGGATCTCTTTCAAAAGGCAATCAGTGGATTCCTTCAGTCTCTATTTTTCTCCTGGTTGTAGGATATCAGGGAAGGTTTCCTTGGTAATTTCTTCAAAGATGATGTCTAGGCTCTTTTTTTTTTTTTTTTTTTTTTTTTTTTTTTTTTTTGCGGGGGAGGACGAGGCAATTGGGGCTAAGTGACTTGCCCTGGGTCACACTGCTAGTAAGAGTAGGCTCTTCTTTTTTATCGTGGATTTCAAGTAGTCTAATAATTTTAAATTATCTCTTTATCTGTTCTGGATCTATTTCTTAGGTCATTTTTTTAAATACATTGAAATATTTCGCATTGTATTTTTTTCATTCTTTTGGTCTTGTTTTATTGTTTCTTGACTTCTCATAAAGTGATTAACTTCCATTTGCTCAACTCTGATTTTCAAGGAATTGTTTTCCTTAGTGAGCTTTTGTACCTCCTTTTCCATTTGGTCAATTCTATCTTTTTAAGGAGTTTTTTCTTCAGTGAATTTTTGTTGCTCTTTTTCATTTGGCCAATTCTGCTTTTCAAGGAATTCTTCTCCTTATTGGATTTTGGTACTTCTTCTACCATTTAGGTGTTTTTTTAAGGTGTTATTTTCTTCAGCATTTTTTTCTCTCCTTTACCAATCTGTTGAATTGTTTTTCATAATTTTCTTGAATCAATCTCATTTCTCTTCCCAATTTTTCTTCTGCCTCTCTTATTTGATATTTACAATCCTTTTAAGGCTCTCCCATAGCCTGAGATCAATTCATATTTTTTTTTCTTGGGGGCTTTGGATACAAGAATTTTGACTTTATTGTCTTCTTTGGAGTGTGTTTTGATCTTCCTTGTCACCACAGCAACTTTCTAGGGTCATATTATTTTCTCTTGTTTGCTTGTTTTTTTTTTTTCAATCTATTTCTTGACTTTTAACTATTTATTAAATTAGGGCTCTGCTTCCAGGGTAGAGGAAGAACTGTCCCAAACTTCAGGGTTTTGTGCAGCTGTTTTCAGAAATTCTTTCTAGGGACCTGTAAGCTTTCAGTTCTTGCAAGCTGGTATGATTCTTATAAGAAGAGGTGTGTTTACTGCTTTCCTGGCATGTGCTCTGGTCTGTGAGAGAACACAAGTAGTCTTTTCTTCCTTAGAATTGTGAGGAAGGTAGCCCCTCCACTGTGGCTGCAAGTTGTGCTGTGCCAATTCCCCTCCTCACCCTGTGACTGCCACCCAGGACTGTGACCCAGAACTGAGTATGGGCAAAGCAGCAGAAGCTTGCCTTCGTGCTAGCAGAAGACCCCTGTAATCTCCTTCTGACCAGTTGTTCGACCCCATTACTGTCTGTGGGCTGATTGCTCCAGAAATAGCTGTTGCCACTGGTGCTTCAGTGGCTCCCCAGGGCTGCTCCCGGTTTGCTGGGTCCTAATCTGTGCTAGGCAGGCCTGTGCTCTACTATGCTCCATTTTCACCCAGGTGGGACAGACCTTTCCCACTGAACTTCTAAGTTATCTGTGGCTTGACAAAGATTGATTGATTGATTGATTGATTGATTGATTCACCCCTCCCCTTTGTGGGTTCTGCCCCTTCCGAAATTGTTTTATGGCATTATTTAAACGTTCTTGGAGGGGGTTGGTGGAGAGCTCAGGGAAGTCACTGCCATTTCTCCACTTCTAAGCATTTTAAGAAGAATATAAAGAAGCTGCAAAGGGCCTGGGGCTTGGATGGGGGAACACAAAAATGACTGAAAGGGGGGAAACCAGAGTCAAAAATCAAAGACCAAGAGGATTTGGGGCTGTTTGATCCAGTGAAGAGGAGTCTAAGTGGCAATGGATGATGGTCATTAATGCATGTGAACATAAATATATCTTCTTTGTGTAGATGGAGAAATAAGAAAGAGGAAGTGGTTTTAAACTGTGGGTAAGAAAAAAAATAGACCAGAGGAAAAAACTCTGCCAAAATGATGATTAGCTCAAAGAATTAATGGTAAAGTTTGCAGGATTTTTGTCTTTGGGGATCTTTTAAAAATGTGATCAATAATGAATGTTTCTTATGCATACCCTTGCCTGGAAATTATGGCACTCAATGACCTATTGAGGTCTTTTCCAGAAATTTGATGCTATGATCCTATCCTGTGTGCCAATATTTTGATATTTCCTATCTTAGATTTCTCTTATTTCTAAGTTCCTTCTCAAAAAGCAGTTAAATGTCTGTGCATTTATCAATTATTTATATCAAGTTATCTTCACCTAAGTCATTTGGTGCAAGGAAACTAATTATCTGTGTGCTTCTAGCCTGGCTGCTTCAGTGAAGATCTGGTTGTATTTCCAGTTCTCCTCTGAGCCAGGAAGGCGCTCTCTTCCTGTTTTCCTTCCCATATGGGCCCCATATGTCACCCTATTCACTAGTTCAAATCAAGTTGTTTCTGAAATCCTTTTGATTCTTTTTCTTTATCTTACTATCTACCTAATAAAAAAAATCACATAATTCTTACAAAGTGGCCCTTAATGAAGTGGACATCAATACCTGCCACTGCCTTTAATTCTTACAACAAATTTAAGATTTGTTTTTTTTTTCTTTTTTCCCCCACTAATCATTAGGGGATATTTTTTCCTACCTCTTTGTTTCACGCTGAGATAGTATCCTAGTCAAAGGCCCAGGCATATTTAGTACATGAAAAGCTCAATGCTAAGCATCTGTGATTTTCTTTTTCTAAATGCCATTATTCTTCCTGAAAATTCCTTTGATAATATAAGTAAGAATATATGAACTGAGCGCATGGAAGGTGGGAACAATGCTCAGCTTTAAAGCCATTTTACATTTGGTAGAATGTGAAAGAGCAGCCAGGTAATTGGGGACAAAGTGGAGAAGCAAGTCTTTGAACTGCTGAGACATGCACAGATTGGTGGAAGCCTGAAATGAAATTACTTTCCGCTGGAAGGAACCTTAGACAGAGAATGCTTGATCCAACCCATGTATTTGTCAGATGAGGATACTTGCTAACCCAAGAGTTTCTGACAAACAAAACCCCCCAAAATATGTTGTGAGAAATAAGAGGTTGTTTAGCTAGAGGCCTTGGTTAACGGGGCAGGGCAGGGTAATGATCCCGTGGGTAGGCGTTTTGCTTGTTGGTCAGTTTCTTTTATATCTAAGGAATGAGAGATTCCAGAAGTAGTAAAAGAAAGACAGCAAAGGAGAGGACATCAGGAAGGTCAGATGTCTAGCACATGTTGGTTGGATGACCTGAGACTTGAAGAGAAGTGACCGGAACTTTAGATGAAAAAAGAGGACAGAAGCTGAACTACCCACTTGGGGTCTTGCCAGGATGTCCCATTCATGTCTGAAACGGAACATGCTATCTTCCCCCCAAACACTTGAAGTTCCATATTTCTTCCTGTCAAGAGGACCAGGATCAATTCAATTCCATGACATTGAAACCTACGAATCACTCTACACTCATCTTCCTCCCTCATTCCACATAATCAATTACCTTTCTTTTTTTTTCCCTATTATTCATCAAACTGAGATTCATCTGAGTATAAAGGATAAAACGCTGGATTTGACATCAAGATCTAAGTTCAAATCCTATCTAATAATAACAGCTAACATTTATATAGCCCTTACTATATGGCAGGTACCATGTGATTGTTTCACAACTACAATCTCATCTAATCTTTATAGCGGCTATAGGGAGTAGGTGTTATTATTATCCCCATTTTAAAGATGAGTAAACTGAGACACAACAGAAAATAAGTGATTTGCCCAGGGTTACATCTCTAATAAATACATGAGGCTACATTTGAACTCAGGTCTTCCTGACTCCAGGCTCCACAACCTATCCACTTGGTCAGCAGCTACTCAAATACTTCCTAGATATGTGACCCTCATCAGACCACTTCAACTCTCAGTATCTCTGTTTCCTCATCCTTAAAGTGAAAGGGTTGGGAGCAATGGTCTCTAAGGGCCCTTGCAGCTTTCAAGCTGTGGTCTCTTTTCTCTCCGTCTTTCCACTTTGGGCTACCATTCTAATATAAAGCTCCATTGCCTCATTTGTAGAGTCTTCTACTATAAGAATTTCCCAATTCATCTCTGTCTATTCACTGCCTGCCTTCTGCAATCTTCCTGTCTGTTATGGAGCTGTCTGGCTAATAATATTCCAGAAGCAGAGGTCCAGTTACATCACGCCCCCTCAAGGACCTTTGGTGCCTCCCTCTTGTTTTGAAGATGAAAAATAAACAAAACATTCTTCAGTTCAGCATTTAAAGCTATTCACATCGTGAATACAACCAGTCTTTCCAAAATGGTCACGCATTTTTTTTTTCTTTTCAAGCAGTCTTTGTTTCTGGCCAATTGTTCTACGTTCTTTCCTCCACAAGATTTTCAGTCCCCCAACTCTGTGTCTTTGCTCAGGTTACCTCCATGGTTTTACGTCTTTCTTTCTCACTTCTGCCTCTTGGAATTCATGCTTCCACTCAAATTTCAGCTCAAGGGCCAACCCTTAGGCCAGGTATGTTCTGACCCTCAGTATTAGCAGAGGCAACCCCCTTGTGCAAAAAATTGGGTTTCTTTATTTTTGCATTTTTAACTTACCTGTACATGTATTGTTTTTTGTTGTTGTTCAGTCATTTTAATTATGTCTGTCTCTTCACTAGCCCATTTTTTTTTTCTTGGAAAAGATACAGGAGGTGTTTTGCCATCTCCTTCTTCAACTTTTTTTACAGTTGAGGAGCTGAGGAAAAGAGGGGTAAGTGACTTGCCCAGAGTCACACAGATAGCGTCTGAGGCTCAGTATTTAAACTGAGAAACATGAGTTTTCCTGACTCCAGGTCTGGCAATCTATGCACTGTGCCATCTAGCTGCCCACCTGTACATGTACTTGGTGCTTTTCCCAGTAGAATGTCAGTCCCCTAAGGATTCTCCCACTCTCTGTATCCGAAGCAATACAACAAGGCCTAGAGATTCAAAGAAAAAAATGAACTAATCCCTAGTCACAAGGAACTTCTATCTATTGAGGTAAACAGCGCATTTTCTATTTGACCTCAGTTAAGGTCACTGACCTCAATTAAGTCACTTAAATTCCTTGGCCTCAATTTCTTCTTGAGTAAAAGGAAGGGATTGGTTAAGAAAACCTCCAAGGCCATTTGGAGCTTTAAATCCCATGATGTGTGCATACTAAGATGAGTAGTAACTGTGAAAAAGCCACTTTATCTCTCTGTTCTTCAGTGTTGCCATAATCATAAGGCTAGCTCACCAGCTTGCTGGAAGGTTAAAGGCCTTTGTAAACCATAAAGCACTATGTGAATAGGGAGTCACTGTGGCCTGGCAGAACTGGTGATAAATCTGAAGTGAAAGGACCTAGATCAAATCCTGCCTCAGAGACTGAATACCTGTGTGCCCTTAGACAAGTCACTGCCCTGGTTTTCCCATCTGTGAAAGGAAGAGGTTGGATCAGCTGTTCTCAGGGCCCCTTCCAACTCATGGCCTAGGATCCATATAAGATTAGAACGCTAAGTTCAACCCATGGTTCCCAGTAACATTTCCTTTGCATTTTCCATGCCAGCACATGGCTTCTCTTACAGAGCACATCCAAGGCTTGCCCATGGTCACATAGGAGACACCAGGCTTGACATGGAAGTTATATGTCTAATCCCCTGAGCAACTTTGTATCACTAAGAAAGAATGATGTGTGAGAAAGTGCTTTGAATTGGCTTAAACCAAATAAGTGAGGCCAGTTAACATATTTCTCTGTTTCTCTGGCTAGATCAACCTTACGAGATGTTGTATGATATAAGAGAAAAGCCATTGAAAGGGGACTGAACACTTGTATGCCTGTCTTGGCTCCATCACTTACTGGTTCCATGACTGTCTACATATTATTTGGCCTCTCAGAAACTCTTGTCTCACCTATGCTACAAGGCATTACTGAAGTAATAAATTACCAAAAACATTTTGGGGCCAAGAGGGCCTCCGGACTTGTTAGCTGGTTCTGGTTGTGCATGAGAGAGTGTGTGTGTGTGTGTGTGTGTGTGTGTGTGTGTGTGTGTGTGTGTATGTGTGTGTGTATGCGTTTGGGAGGGAAGGGGGATGAAAAATACCTACTCAAAGGAACAACATTTTTTTTCCCTTGATCAGGCTTGGGTTCCCCCCAATATGTCTAATCTTCAGCTTCAGAAGGGATTGTTTTAAGTACAAAATGTGATTAGTGTTGACATGAACCATGTTTTCAATCTAATGAAGTGCACCGGTGGGTTAGTCTATGTTGAGAATATGCTTTGACCCTGAATGACAAGTATAAATGGGCATAAGAGCTCAATCAGACAGGAGCTGGGAAGCGAACCATGACATATATTGTGTGTATGTGTGCTCGCATTTGTGTGTGTGTGTGTGTATGTACGCATGTGTACGTGGGGGGAAGTACCCCATTTCAGAGCAGTCCACATTGATGGTGTTGAGCACTGTTTTACATCTTGAAGTGAAGATTGGCACTGGTCTCACCTTGTTGCTGACCCCACCCCAGCATTGCCCCCTCTCCCCAACCCATGCCAATACCACTTGGATCACTTGGAATATCACTAAGGAATCTTTTTCGCCATTAACTTTCTTTCCAACACACAGTTTGTGGCATGAGTTCTAGAATGAAAGAACATGTTGCAGCAGTCCCTGTGTGCCCGGACTTGAGTGAAGGCTCAGATTACTGCCAGCGCTAACAGGTACGACCTCCCATTGGGGTTTTTGAGGACTTCATTGTGTCTCCTCCGCTCCTGGGCCAGAGACAGCTGTCTGTCTGGCAAGACTTTCTATCGCTACTGGCCGATTGAGAAGCCTGGACAAGGGCAGAGAGAGAAATTGGGCAGGTGGACAAGCTTCATTGTCTCCATGACCACTAATCAGTCAATCAAAAGGAAAAAGTTCCCCTTCCTCCAGGATACAGAAGGTAGTGGCACCCGCAGCATCATTTCATTAAACATTCTTTTGGGCACTCAGCCAGAACAGATTCTCTTCTCTCTTGAATTCACCAGGCACTTCTTTGTGTCACTCCCAAATTTTCACACTCTACCTTGCATGTGTCTATTTTTTCAATTAACACATTTATTTTCTCTCCCTCCCTCCTTCAGCTTTTGAAAAACAAACAAAATTCTTATAACAAATACATATAGTTGAGCAAAACTAGTGTTCACATTGGGCAGGTTCTAAGATAAATGCCTCTCTCTGCATCTTCAGTCCATCCCCTCTCTGAAAGGAGGTAAGGAATACACAGTATTGTTTGTTCCACTTTCCAGTTAGAGCTTGGTCTGAACTCCACAGAAAACATGTCCTGTGCCATGTAACCTCGTGTACCCCCCTTTTCATCTTCCTTTTTGTGTGTTTTCTTCCCTCAATAGATTACAGGCTCCTGAAGAGCAGGGGCTGTCTCTCTTTTTCTTATTTTCATCTGCAGCACTTAGCACAGATCTTGGTACATAGTAGATATTTAATAAATGTTTATTCAATTGAATTGTCCCCTGGCATCACAGACAGTCATTGCACTAGAGATTTTTGGTGTTTCAGAGTTGTTTATTTTTACAGTGCAATTTTTATTGTATAAATTTGTTTCCATATTCTTCTCATATTTCTTTAGATCAGTGGTTTATAGCTTCTTTGGTGGGCCCAAAAGTCTGATTAGGTTGGCTGAGGGCCTTTTTCATGCCCTCTAAAACCTTTATAAAACCATTGAGCTATTGGAATCTGGGCCTTGATGGTGTATTAGTAGACAGGAGGAGGATGAGGGGGGAGAGAGACAGAGACAGAGAAAGACACAGAGAGACAGAGGGACAGAGGGAGACAGAGAGACAGAGACACTAGAAAAAAAAAAGATCATGGGAGCTTGAGAAGATTGCAATATGTATCTTTTTCATAATAAATCTCATCAGAATCCCAGGGACAGCATCAAATGGCTGTAATGTCTGCAGTGGGGTTCAGGGATTGATTAGAAATAGATTCAATTCTCTAAAGAGAACCTGGTAGAAAATAAGAGAAAAATAAACCAACAAAAACCACACCACACCTTAGAGGATAATCTTGAGATCTTCAGTATAAAAAAAGGATGTCACAGAAAGGTGAGTTATTCCTTTGCCATGTGTAATCTCTAAGCTTGAGCCCATAATTCCCTTGACTCTGTATGTGTGCATTTGTTGAAGTATGTTTCACAGACACCTGTGGATTGTTTGTAGCGACTGTTCTTCCATTACCTTAGTAAACATCCTTTTCTAAAAGCTGATTGATTCTGGTTAATTGATATAAGCTAATAATCAATCAGGAAAGAATGCCAGTAGCAAAGGTAAGTAAAAGGTAAACTCTGGATTTTGGTGATGCTTCAAAATTCTTCATGTTTAGTTGTTTTAAGTGACAGACAGCCTCCTAGGAGATGTTAATTGTAGTCAGTCATTCAGTGAATCATTGGCTACCCATCTATTGAATACGTTCTGTGTTCCAGACATTGTGCTAATGGACAAGCTTCTGGGATGCAAAAGCAGGGACATTACCCTCTAGAAGGTAATATTCTAATGGAGATACAAGATGCATATAGTTACATACGCATGAGACATATATAGCAAAAAAAAAAGTGTGGGGTGGGGATAATGTCAGAGATACAAAGAAAGGGCTAAGAAAGGTGTTATGTAGAAGGCAGGATTGGAGCTGCGTCTGAATGGAGGCCAAAGAAGTGAGGTGGTGGAGAACATTTCAGGCACAGGAGAGACATGGAGTTAGAAGATGGAGTGGCATGTCTTGAAGGGGTGTATCCATTTATTTTGTTGTGGGCCTACTCATCAACCTTGTAACTTTCTTGACCAAAGGTCCCCTCCCTGGCTATGACTCCCCTGTGTGTTCTATCTCCCCCATTTGAATAGCAGTTCTTTTGATGGCAGGGGTGTCTTTCTTTTCACATTTTTGAATTTGATTTTGAGATCATACTCACCATTAGTAAGAGCTTAAGGCAGGTCCACTGATTTTCTCTGTCAGGCCATGTACAAATGTGGTACAAATGAATGGAAAGAAGCTAACAAAGTCTAGTCTGTTACATAGAAAGTAAAAAGAATACACAGGTTCCTTTTTCCACATTACTCTTTGCAACATTTTAAGGATCTGTGGAATTTTTCATTACATTTATTCCCTCTAACAATGCAAGCTTTGTTCTTCCTATGAGTTAGCCAATATTCTCCCCTGAATGCTCAGGCTGAAAAATTCATCTCAACCTGGTAATGATAAGGATGGGGAGAGAGAAGAGAAATAGGACTTCATTATGGTTGGGGACTCCCAACTGAGAAAGCTCTCTCCACCAATCCAGGTTAGCACCTTCTCTGCCAAAAGAGTTTGAAGAGTTGCTTTGAACACTCAGAGGTCATCTTGTGATTTCGCCAGGGTAACGTGGTACAGGCAGATGTCAGGTGTCAGGTCTTCCTGGTTCTAAGGCCAGTCCACTCTCCACCATGAGACAGCCTCTTTGATCTTGGCAAGGATGCTTCACAGGTGATTTCTGTGCAGTCCATTATTTGGTCAATGCTTCAGGGACACAAGGTGTGATAGGCCAAAGTCTTTATATACCACAAGGAGTGATCAGTGCAAGATATTAGTGAAAAACATCTTTTTTTTTTTTTTGGCAATTGTAATTTCTTACATACGAGACATATTGAAATGTTGCCTCAAAAAGAGCCTTAACAGAATGGCAAAACCAAATTTAGGTGTTTGGGAAACTAAAGAAAAAGCAATAAAAATAAAAATAAGACAAATGAATAAAATATAGGAATCCAAGCCAATATCACCATTTTATCATGAATATAAAAGACAGAATAATTTCTTTAGTGGCTAGTGGTTACAGCCCAATCCACATCTATATTTATATCTATACCTATCTATATGTGTACACATGTATCATACATATACACATAAATCTCACATCTATTGTATAATATATGATTTATAAAATATAAATGTACATTGCATGTATATATTCACATACAAATATAGTATTTTTTTTTCTTTTCCAATTATGTATCTCCTAATAAGTAACAACTGGTATGGTATATTTCCTAGGACACACAGAAAGACATGTCTTATTCCTTTTCTAGGTCTTGAGGACAAGAGGAGTGGCTTTGGATGCATGTGAGTTAGCCATGGGAAATAGGTCTGATTACAAAACACTGAGAAAGTGCTTTGCATTACTCAGGGGTAAATCTCATGGTCTCATTTTATAGGTCTCTTCTGCCTAGTATAGAAAGTCTTCAATTAGATTCTAGTAATTATCTGTTGATAGATTTTAAGGAAGGTTGTCCATGAACTCGCATGGGAATATAGATATATCTGTATTTATGACTTTCTTTTCATTAACCTTGACTGAAATTTAAAATTTCCTTCAATTCAGAATTCAGGTGAGAAAACACAGTGGAATTGGTCTTTACCAGCCTGCTAAATGGGTCAGTGACAAAAACAGAACCCCTAATTTAGAATGTCTGTAAATATGGTCATGGCTTCAACATGAGACTTCTGTAATAAAGGCAGAAATCCTTTCCTAAATGTCTTTCCTGGCTATAATTAATAATTCTCATTGAAACCGAGAGCACACAAAGCAGTCAATTTGATAATTTAGAGATTCACACTGTCTCTCATCCTCTTTTCCTTTCCTCTTCTTTCTGCACTCTATTCCAGCAAAAGTGGCCACTGGTGGTGTTTCCCTATGTGGCATTCCAGGTCCTCTGTCCATGTCATTGTTAAGGCTTTCCCTTCTACCTGGAAGGTACAGCCATCCCTTAAGACCTCCAGCTTCCCTCTTAGTTCTGCTCAGTGAATCTCTAATTCCTGCCCAGAGGCCTGGCAGGATTCCATTGTTTATGTTGCTGTAGCCTCAGCCCCAGCACAGTGCCTGGCACAGCAGAGGTATTTCATAAGGGCTCATGGAATGAATGAAGGAATATAAAGAGCTTTGAGAAATTCATCTCATGAGGGTTCTGAGATGCTCAAAGCTGCTTATTTCATGTCCTGGGCTCTCCTTTGAAACCACAAAGGGTGGATTAGAGGAAGGAAGATGCAGATTATCTGGTGTTTTTAAATTACCAGCATATAATATCAAATTGAGTGCCTCAAGCAAAGAAAGAAGAGATCATTTGGACATTAGCAAAGAAGACCACTGGCCCACCAAGACTGCAATCAGAGTTACCTTTTAAATTTTATATGGTCCTGGAGGGAAGGATTGATGCCTAAAAAATGAAAGTCTTTGTGCTCGAGACTAAGAAATAAAAGAAAACCCAGAAATTATCAAGTTCATACATAACAAATTAAGAGAAAAATATGATGAATACTTAATAATTCTTATTAAATGTGTGGGTTATGTTTATGTATATGTATATATATATATATATATACACACACATATATATGTATACACACACACACACACACACACACACACACACACACACATATATATATACATATGCATACTGTAGCAAATAGAACCAACTATGTGCTGTAAACCAAATCTATGATCATCTTCAGATGTGACCTACTCAGGGAGGAATGAACAGTGGGCTCCTATGTTTCGAGTCCTTCTCAATTTCCAGAAATAATAAATTGTAGACTCGACACAATCTGGATAAGCCTCAAATTCCATTAATGATTGTCACTGCGGGATCCTTTTTGCCAAGGCCAACACTTATACTTCATTTTAGAACCCATGAAACATTAAGAGTCTGGGGAAGGACTCATATATTAAGGGGAGCCTCTTGAATATGGAGCCTGCATGTGGGATCTGGGATCTTTCCTTTAAAAAAAAAAAGATAATTGCATTTCATCACAGTTAATTTCCTTTGTACTACATATATATATATACATATGTGTGTGTGTGTGTGTGTACATATATATATACACACACATATATATATATACATGTATATATAAAATTTATATATATATATATAAAATTTATGATATACATTTTATTTTGTGCGTTTAAAAGCATGATTCAAAAAAGGAGTCCATAACCTTCACCAGGCTGCCAGAGTGGTCACCACGCCACAAATTAAGTTAAGATGTCCTGCTGTATGGAAAGTTTACCCAACACATGGGTATTAATTGTACAGGGTGAGAAGGTACGGCAGTTTTGAAATCTGCATGAAGGGCCTACATAAGTAAAATCCCTCTGAGTATCCTTAATGTTGATCCCACTGTATAGAGGAAGATACTGAGATAGAAAGGGGTTAAGTGACACTGGACTTTTCTAAGTCCTCATTCTCTCTGTAGCCTTTGACACCATTGCCCACTCTCTCCTAAACACTCTCTTCTCTCTAGGCTTTCAGGATATCTTCCTCTCCTGGTTCTCCTCCTATTCTGATGGTTCCTTCTCTGTCTCCTTTGCTGAATGTTCCTCCAGATCACATCCTCTAATCATAGATGTGCCTCAACATTATGCCCTAGGCCCTCTCCCCTCCCCTCCCATCCCCTCCCCCTCTCCTCCTCTCCTCCCATGGATTTCATGGCCATCTTTATTCTGATGACGCTCAAATCAACCTTTCCTGTCCAACTTCTCTGCTTCTCTCCAATCTGGCATCTTCAACTACCTTTCAGACACTCAAACCAATTGTCCAATGGACATCGTAAACTGAGTATGTCCCGAAAAGAACTCATTAGCTTTCCTCCTAAGTCCTCCGCCTTCCTACTTTCCTTATTATTGTGGAAGGCAACATTAACCTTGTACTTGCCCAGGCTCACCATCAAGGAGTCATCCTGGACTCCTCACTATCTCTCACACTGCAGCCCTCCCTTTATCTAAGCTACTGCCAAGGCCTACTGACTTCACCTTTGCTATACCTCATAAATACACTCCCTTCTCTCTTCTTACACTGCCAAAACTCTAATCCAGGACTTCATTGCCTCACAGCTGGACTACTGCAATAGCTGCTGGGGTGGGGGGCACCTGTCTCAGTCTCTCCCCACTCCCAGTCCTCTCTCCATTCAACCACTGAAGTGATTTTTCTAAAGTAAAGGTCTGATCATGTCACTCCTCTACTCAATAACCTTCAGTGGCTCCATATCACCTTCAGAAGCAAATATAAAATGTTCTGTTCCACATCTAGAGCCCTTCAAAACCTAGTTTTCTACACCTCATGCCCTGACACTTACTATTTCATCGAGTGACACTGGCTTCCCAGCTGTGCCACGAGTAAGAGTCAGTTCTGGGCACTCTCTCTGGCTGTCCACCATATCTAAAATGCTCTCCCTCCTCCACTGTGATTTCTGAACTGCTTGACTTTGTTTAAGTCCCAACCAATAGCCTAGATTGGACAAGAAGCCTTCCCCAGGCCCTCTCCCTTCCACTGTGTCTTCCCTCTGTTGATAGCTTCCTATTTATGCTGTAGAGAGGTAACCTTGCAAGTATTTCTTTGAATGTTGTTCCCGCAGTAGAATGTAAGCTCCATGACATCAGGAACTATCTTTTGAAACCTTTTTTTGCATCCCCAACACTTAGCACTGTGCCTAGCACATATTAAGCACTTAATACATGTTTATTGATTGATTAATTGATTGTATAAGGTCACAAATGAAGAGTAGTTAACAGTGATGACATTTGAATTCAGATCTTCTGACTCAACATCTGGAGCTCAAAAACAATAACAACAACAACAACAAAAAGCCAAAAACATGAAGATAACATCAAATAGATAAGGAAATCAATGAAGAAACAAACATGCAAAAATGTAGTTAGTTTAGCAATCATTGTAAGGTACTCAAGTCATAGAAACTTGATAATGGAATAAATTTGCTGTGAACTCTTTTTGTTATCCTATCTCTATGTGCAATTAGCTACTAGAGATGAAATGAGTTCTACAAGTCTGGGAAACAACATTTCTACAGTTGGCAATTCTTTCGAAAAACAATCACAATAAAAAACATCATTGGAGACATGACCGGTATTTGTCATGCAAATGGAAATCTTGGTTTCCAGATTTCACAAGTCACTTTCCTTGTTCTTTGATAGCTGCAGCAGACAAAATAAAGCTGTCAACTTCCCAGGATATGGGAGGTGACACTTGCAATTGTCTGTCATTCTCAGAATCACTTTAATCTCCTCCTTGTTCTCCATTATCCGGAAGGCCCCATGCTCCTCCTTATCCTAAGGTCAGAGTAAAGGAACTAGGGATTCATTCATTGTGTCCAAAATGAAAAGTCCAACCAGTGGATTCTTAGAAGAGAGGCCTCTGCTTCCAAAGAATTCCAAAGGCTTATACCATCATCCTGGCTCCCGAATTTCTCATCTCCTGAAAGATGAGTCATCAGCCCCACTGCTAAGGCAGCCAATCACTTGGGGTTTCTGTATTTACGATTATTTCTTATTGACTTCACAGGCATAGGGTCTGGATAGACTGACAACAACAACAGCAAAAGCTGGAGCAACAATGACCAATACAACAGTGATATTAACAAATACCACCACCAATAGGACCGAAACCAAATTAACTAGCTTGTACTTTCTAAGCATAAAGGAAAAAAAAAAGTTAACTTTTATGTCCATAATAATGGCTGGTTTACTGGGTGTTTTCTCACAATTCCACTGTGAAGGAGGCACACATGCATCATTAACACCATTTTACGGAAGAGAAAACTGAGGTTTTCTGAATTGTCTTGCCCTCCTTCTCAGCTAGGAATGTCAGCCACAAGGTTCAAACTAATTTTTTCGCCTAATTCTAAGTTTAGTCCCCTTTTCACTACCCTCTCCTTCAGGCATAGGAACAGAGATCTGACCTGTGATTTAATTGATATGAGACCCCATCCCTTTGAGAAAACTCCCTTCACCAATGCGGGTTGCCGTTCTTTGTGGAACTTCTGTTCTTACCTATCTGCTAGAGCACAGAGTCACACAGCCAGTATTAGTTAGAGGCAACTTGAACCTAATCCTTCTTCACTCCAAAGCAACAGCAAACTCCATTATGCTGTTCTGACTTTCTTAATATACCATGCAACCACATTTGCTGATTACTTAATTTTATTTTCATAATTTTCATTTTTGAATTTTTCTATGTGAAATATGCTAATGATATTTAACTACTTCATTGATTCATAATATACTAGGTTTGCATGAAAATAATAATTACTCGTAAATAATAACGTGTACTTTACAGTGTTTTAAAGTTGACAGATCATTTTGTATGTATTAGCTCATTTCAGTATCATTATAACTCTATGATATAGGTATTATTTTTTACCTGTTTACTAATGAGGAAAGTGGTTCATATCGTTTAAGTGACTTGCCTATGGTCATGAAGGGAATAATTCTTAGAGGCAACATTTGAATAAATGAATGAATGAATAAAAAAAATCCTAATTAATGAAAAAGACTTCAAGTCCATATTATGAGGCATGCTTTGTCCTAATGCAATATACAAGCAAATACAAGTACAAATTATGAAGAGAGTCCCTGCACTCAACGAGTTCACATGTTATTGTGGGGGGATAAACACATAAACAGATGCTACAAAGTTTGGGGAGGGGTGAGATATCCATAGACCTGTGGTCTGGAAAAGGGTTGGGAATTGATGAGAAGATCTGGTTCTGGGTGAGATTTTGTTCAATTTTGTTTTCACAGAGGACTAATGACATCATGGGACAATATCTTGACCTCTGTGGGAATTGGACTGAAGTGAGACGGAGTTACACAAATTCATCAGCCTCGCTGTCTTTTAGGATCATTGAAGTCCAGTGGCAAGACAAAACTCAAGATGACCGGTAATGGCCTGAAATGCAGTAGATGACCTTGATATCTTTGATATCTGACCAGTCCTAAGCATTCCAGAGTAACTTTTTATCCACCTTTGCAGACTTTGGAACAAATTGCTCTCATCTACCCAGTCCTCTTGGGGAGGTATCCACATTCTTAGGGTAGACATACCTCTAACTCACCAATGGCATGCCAATTAGTTCAACTTGGTTTATCCAGTCTACCAAGATGGTTTACGAGGATGTGGCCATTGCGCATGCTATAGTTTCGTAGAGCTACAGGTGGGAGTTGAGTGCTGGGTAGACACCAAAAAATGGAAGAGCAGACCTGAAAAGGGGTCAGCAAGCCCTGACACCAGAGGTGCTAGTCTTCTTTAATGCCCCATAAACCCCTGGGTGAGAAAAGGCATAATCTGCTCATCAATTACAGGCCAGAACCCATGAGGCAGAATCCAGGGCTAGGTGAGAAAGAGCTGTAAAGGATGATTTGAGTGAAAACGGCATGGTTTAGTTCTGCCAAGGAAGTATTCAGGTCTTCTTGACTCTGGGTCCAATCCAGCATTCTAGCTATGCCTTCACACTACATAGATGAATATGGCTTCTTTTGTGATTATTAGCCATGTATTTCGTAAACCCCCGATAAAGAATGTATCTTATGTACAAAGAGCCCTCTTAGGGAGTCCTTTGCTACTCATATAATTGCATTCAAGAATACAGCATTGATTCTCTCTTCTGAAGGCACTGGATTAATCAATCTTGCAGACATCTAGGTGGCACAATGGATAGAGAACTGAACGGGGAATGAGGAAACTCTGAATTAAAATCCTGCCTAAGGCAATCATTAATTGTGGAACTGGATACAAGTCATTGTTTGTTTGTTTTATTTTGTTTTGTTTTCCCCTAGAAGAGAGCAAGGAGCATTTTTTTTTTAACATTTGGACACAGAGTATTAGCCCTACCAGCAGATTTGCTCTGAATTGCTCTCTGTCAGAAAACCCTACTCCTAACCCCTATTTTTTTTTTCTGAGAAGTCTTCTGAGAAGACTACTTCTGAATGAGGAAGGATAGTGTGAAGGGGAGGGGAGAAGTGGGGTTTAGGGTGAGGTGTATTGGAGAGCCAAGAATGCTTGCTTTCAGTGAAATGGAGGCCAATTGGGAAAATGGAGTTTCAAATGTCAAGAGGGAAATACAGCTGATTCTGTCCTTTCTGCTACCACAAGCTCTGCATTTACATTCATATAAGCTGGTTCAGTGAAGGACCTTTAGTCAATGCCCAATGAGATATAGTTGAAAAAATTTAGGATATTTAGCCTGGTAAAGAGAAGATTCAGAGGGGGCAAGAGTGTGGTTTTCAGGTGTTTAAGCAGCATCACGTGGAAGAGGAATTGGGCTTTTTCTGTGTGGCCAAGATGGAAGAAAGGAGGAGGAACAGTGGCGGGTAAGGCAGAGGAGATTAAAAAGACATATGCATCACCTTTGCTTTACAATCAATCTCTTACCAGTTAGAGCTTTCCAAAATGGAATCACCAAAAATTGGGAGGCATTTGATTCTTCCTTTTTTAAAATATTCAAGAAAGAATGGAATAATCCTTACATATGATGTAATAGGCCTGTTTGGGGGGAGGGAGGTCTTGGTTGGATATATGGCCATTGACTTTCCTTTCAACTCTGAAATTCTGTGATTCTCTGAATCTCTGAGTATTTAAAGTCTTACAATTCATACAACTTTATTCTCTTCTGATACACTTTAGGGAAGTTACAGTTAGGGAGAAAAGTAGAGAGAATCCTGCAGAAAGAAAGACAGAAATCCCAGACAGAAGAAAGAAGTCCCCTTTACACACTGATTGAGTGATTGTTTAAAGATTTTCTCTTCTTTCTGTCATTTTCTGTTCTTTTGTATATTACTAAAGTAAGAGGTGAACATGTTGGCAAAAAGTGAAGAGAATTATGGTGTGTGTGCGTGTGAGTTAGAGAGAGAGACAGAGAGAAAGAGAGACAGAGGAGAGAGAGAATGTTAAAGGAGTAGGAAGAGAAAACAATTCTGTATCATTTGGCATTTTCATCACTACAATCCAGCACATGGCTGGAGAAGAACTTGCTTAGAATTTCCTGACCAACCTTTTCAACACATATATTTGAATACCTATTATGTGTAAACCCCTTTGAATGACACATCTCACAATTTGCCCATTTGACTCAGTAGAAAATATTATCTTCTAATAATAAAACCATTAAAAATTCATTAGACTAGGACTGGCTCTCTGTGGTGCAGGCTGCACTATGCACACTGTGAACTGAAGGGTGATGAATGGAATACTCCTTATCTTCATTAATCATTCATTCATCCATTCATTTATTCAATCAGTGTTTATTAAGTGTTTAATATATTAAGCACAATACTGGGTACTTAGGATGCAAACACAAACCCCAAATACTTCCTGCTCTCCAGGAGCTAACATTAGGCCTTGGAGAAGCACCATCTACACAGAAAAGAACACAAAATAAGAGTAATCTTCATATAGTGCTATAAAGATTACAGAATACCCAACATACATCATCTCATTCAGTCTTCACAATAACACAGTAAGGTGTATGAAGGGAGAAAAGACACATTACAGAAACATACTGTGTGGTGAAAGTGTCTCATTTCTTCTTCCCTGGGCAGGGGGCTGCATGGGCTGGGGGCGGGGCAGCTTTCCAGCTGACCCTCAGTGTTTACTGGGTGCCAGGAGGGGAGCACCAATAGCCAGGTTGAGCAAGCGAATGCCCCCATTGTGGGAAGTTCAGTCAAAAGTTTTCCTTGCATGACAGAATGATTCTTCCACTGGTTAAGCTAGGTACTGGGGCTGCTCTGAGTGTGCAAACTCTCATGGGACCCAAACTAAGAAATTCTCCTAAAGATGCAAGCTATTATCACCTCCATTTTACAAATAGTGTCACTGAAGCTCAGAGGTTTCAAGTGTTTTGCCGGTCGGTCACACACCTATTAAGTGTCTAAGACAAGATTTTAACTCATATTTTTTTCCTAAATCCATCAAATTATCCACTAGAATGATCTGGCTGTCCAAGTACATACAAAGTAAATATGAAGTAGTTAGGAGAAGGGAGGGGCATTTTTGGAAACTGTGTTTGAGAGTGAGGGGAAGACCAGGAAAGAAGTTGGGTAGGAGGCAGCATCTGAGCTAAGCTTTGAAGGGAGCTAGTCATTAATTGAGGCAAAGTGGGAACCGTCCAATCAAGAATCAGAGTCCTGAGGGCACGAGTTGGAGTCTTTTGTGTGGGGAACAGCAAGGAGTCCAGCTGGAATGAAATGGAAAGTGTGAGAGTTGGAGCACTGTGTAAACACTTACCAAAGTTGGAAACCTTCTATAAGGGGCATCGAATGTGAAACAGACAAACGTGCATTTTTATCTTAGGGGCAATATGGAGGAAGAAAACCTTTTGAGGAGGGTTGTGACATGTTCTGATCTGTATTTAAAGAAACTCCTTTGGCAGGTCTGTGGATGCAGGTGTGTGGATGCTGGCCTGGAGAAGGGAGTGAGCAGGGTAGCCAGAGAGATGAATTAGAAAGGGAGTGTAATGGTTTGGCTGAGAGGTAAGGAAGACTGTAATTTAGGGTGTGTCGAACTTCGTGAATAGAGAAAAAGGGACAAGTAGGAGAGATTTTCTAGAGGTCTAATCAATAATACTTATTTTATTTTATTTTATTTTATTTTATTTTATTTTTTAAATTTTTAGGCAACTGGGTTTAAGTAACTTGCCCAGGGTCACACAGCAAGTAAGTGTCAAGTGTTTGGTCCGAGGCTGCATTCAAAGTCAGGTCCTCCTGACTTCAGGGACAGTGCTGTATACACTGTGCCACCTACCTGCCCCAATAAAACTTATTTTGTCTCCCTAACTACACTCTCCTCAACCAGAACAGTCAGTAACTGAAATCTCACCACTTGTCATCCTTTCTAAAATTCTAAAGTCAGTCAATCAATAAATTCTAAAATTTTAAAGTCAGTCAATCAATAAACAGCTAGAGGCAGCTGGATGGCATAATGAACAGAAAGCTGGGCCTGGAAACAGAAGACCTGAGTTCAAGTCCAGCCTCTGACAGTTACTAGTTTTGTAACCCTGGGTGAGTCACTTAGTCCCTGCCTCAGTTTTCTCAAATGTAAAATTTGCAAATTAAAATTACATTTTAATGTTTATTACATGCCTACTGTGAATCAGGCACTGGGCAAAGCACTAGGGATATAAAGAAAAGTAAAAAATGGTCTTTACTTTCAAAGAACTCCCAATGCAATCAGTGAGACAGCATGCCCATAACGAGGTGCACTGACCATAAAGTGGAAATACTCAGCAGAGGTAAAGTGCTACCAGGAAGAGGGATGGGAACACTCGTTCTGTAGGAGGTGAGCTTCTAGCTAAGACTTGAAGCCAGGGAACCAGGACACAGATGAGGGGGAAGAACAGCTCAATCATAGGGGAGAGCCATGAAAATGTGTGAAGTTGGGAGAGTCAGTGTCTTGGGTGAGGAGGGGCCATTAGGCAGGAGTCATTGGCTCCCAGACCAAGGGGAGAAGGTGAAAGGTCTCAGAAGAGTGGAAAGTCTTTGTCTGAGGCTCGGGGAGGGAAGGGAGGAGGCAGGTGATCAAGGGCTTTGACCTGCAAATAGAAGATTTTATATTTGATCTTGAAGGTGGTAGGAAACCACTGGATTTCATTCACCTGGAGGTCACACACGCATTTTCTTTTCAAATGAAAATATCTTCATAAATAACAAATTGGACCTTTAAACTCTGCTACTTTCCAGATTCCTAAATCGGATTGGAGTATGGGATACAGGACTAGAAAATTTTTTTGAGGGGAATCTCAGGAGATATCAAGGGGATGACCACAACATAGGTTGCTATCTGAGAAAGAAAAGCTCCTCTGTTTGGAGCTTGCAGGGAGTTTAGATGCCATCGGGTTCACCTTGCTCCTTTTGCAGAGTTAACTAAGGCCAAGGAAGTAGAGTGATCGACAAGGGTCGCCCAGCTACTGAGCGCTGGAGCCAAGACTCTGATTCCAGATTTCTGATCCCAAATGCAGAACTCTATTCTCTGCACCCCTTTATGGTTTAGGGCAGATGGAGCACAACATTGGGCTTCTGTGAGCAGGCAGGGTACAGAAGAAAGGCAATGAAAGTCAGGGAAAGAATCAGAAAGAGGAAGGAAAATGATTGAAAGACCAGGGGGCAAAAGAGAAGGAACCCAAGCTGGCCCGGGATCATTGCCTACGTGCTTTATGACTGTCAACCATTTACCAAAGAAACAAACAGAGTCAGTTTCCCCCTTAACAGAAGTTTTTCCTAAGAAAAAACAGAATGGAATTCCCCTTTACCAAAGGTTTGTTCAAGAACAAACAGAATGGGGTTACCCTTACCAAAGGTTTGACTAAGGATCAAACAAAATCAGGCTGAATGTGTGCTATAATGTGCTTCTTTATTCTCATTAAGCCAGAGAATCATGCATGATGGGGTCAGAAAATAATTCCGAACTGGGAGGTAAACAATCTGAAGGAGTTCCTTTGTATGCTTAGGGCAATCCCAACTAAGGATGTCTGTGTCAGCCAAAAGTGTTTGTTAACTATAATGTGAGAAAGGAATTTCTTAATAGGATAGGTTATAAACACAATAAGATAAGAGAATGTCAAGGTGTCAATTGAAATTACAGATCCAGGATGTCTGTGTTTCTTTTATCATTAATATGACATAATATAACGCAAGAAAATGTAAGAAAAAGTCCCATTATCCAAGACAGTGTCTGGTTCAAGGCACCTTGTCCTTGGTCGTCAAACAGAAGAATGCTCCCGGCCAGCTTCAACTGGCCTTGTAGTTGCTGACACAGGAAGGGACATTTTGGGTCCACTCTGAGAGCAAAGCAAAGTACGGCTGCTATGCCAGCACACAAAGTATTATGGTAGCTCAAAGTGGGCCAAAAATGTCTTTCTCCTAATTGGTTTGAGGTTTTTCTCAGGTGATGGGAGGCTCAAAATAGTTTGGGGAAGGGTTCACATGATGTTTTCAGAGGATTCTGTTCATCAATGATTAGTAGTAGGCCACAGTAAGAGATGGTAGATTTAGAGCCAGAATATTTGCCAGACTGTCCAGGCTGACCCCGTTATGGACTGAGCCCAAGAGAGGCCAGGTTCAGTGTCTTGCCAGGATCACATAATTACTGTCTGCCTCAGGATTTGAACTCACTTCTTCTGACTGCAAGCCTTATACTCTACCCATCATCCACTCTGTCTTGTCGTGGAAGAAGGAAAAGCTCAGTCAGAACCTTATCCTAGACAGGAAGACTCAGAGCCTACTTTAACTGGCATCTGTTTTCAGGGTGTTCAAGCAATAAAACCTGGAAGACATGGGGGTGGGGTGGCAGCTCTGGGGTTTTCTTTCTCGCCTCCTTTGCCTAATAGTAACTTGTACTAGGCAGTCTGTGTAACAGGAATTAATGCAATCTAATGAATTATCATTACAAATTCAATACAGTTTCCAAAATAAATTAATATAAATTAAAACATCCTAATTTAGGTTTCAGCATTGCCTCCCTCTGTGGCCTTGAGCAAGCAAACCACTTAACCTCTACCTTAGTTTCCTCAAACAGGGAGGATAACAATTATTTACCTACTGTGCAGGGGGTGTGTGTGAGGATTAATTAGTTAATGTTCATAAAATGCCTTAAAGAGGAAAAGAGGAGGCTAAGTGGCTGCTATTAATAGTACATCCTCTTCACTTCATTGCCGCGGGTGAGGACATGGAGGGTCTGCTTTTACTGTTCGAATACAGGTCACCTTTGTTTTGGTGCCTTCACACTTCTTTTTGGCAGGGGTCTGGGGTGTGTGATATGCATGATCATCTTTGCCATGGAAGGCCAATGGCCCGTATCTCCCCGTCTTGAGGCCAAAGCAAAATGTAAAATCCAACGTTGTCCATAAGGAAGAGGATGAATGGTCATCCAGGATGCTCCAACCAGCCAGCCGCCTGGAGGTGACCAGGATCTGAGGGCATATGCTGTCCATGTGTGAGCGTAGGGGATCTTACTCTGTTTGGAGGGCGTGGCAGGTGTTGGTAGGTGATATTTAAGATTCTTTAATCAGGTCTGATCACGGGACCCCTTTGCTCTAGAAGTCTCAGTGGCTGCTGATGTCCTCTAAGATCAAAAGCAAAATCCTTGTTTATTACTTAAAGCTCTTTATATCTTTGCTCTTACCTACTTTTCTTGACTATTTTCACAAAACTCCTTTTCACAATTTGTATTCCTACAGAACTGACCTAAATACACTTTATCATATGTGATGCTACACATGCCTTAGTCCAGGCTTTCCCCCATGCCTGGAGGTCTGTCCCTTTTGAATCCCTTTTCTTGCTACCCCTACCCATTCAAGGCTGAATTTAAGGACCATTCTCAAGGGGCCTTTCCTGGGCCCTGTGTGTTGCTAATACTTTCCTCACAATGACTTTGTTTTCCTGGTCCATATTTCGTATTTATTTATTGCTGTGCTGTGGTGTGGTTTCTCCCTTCTAGAATGTAAGCTTCTTGAGGATGGGAACTTTTGCCTTTCATTTTGTATCCCTAGTGCCCAGCATAACACCAGGCAAAGAGTAGGCACTTAAAAGTTTCCTGAAATGAATGTAATTGAATTAGGATTGGGGAGGGGTAGATTAGTGACTGAAGTCTGTCTTAGACTGGTTCACTTGACTTTCATGTTCCCCACCTATACTGATCTGAACTTACACACTGCTCACTTGTAATTCCCCCGAATGGAGCCACCTGCTCGGTCTTTCTTTTTCCAGAAGTTTTGACCTTTGACACATTTCTGATCAGAACAAAACTTAATTCATGCATCTGCCATTGCCCTGGCACCATGCTTTCTGCTTTCCAAAGGGATTTGTGGAAATCAGGAAGCCTGGACAGGCAAAGACTAAGCTGTAGGTGAAGGTGGGTGAGGTGGGCAAGAAAATGCCACCTTTAACCTGCTCTTCCTCTGTACTAGTGTGAGACTGTTTTGGGTCTCTCCTTTGGCAATGGAGTGCTTTCTGTGGCCCTAATCCCTCTCACCTGAGCCTCCCTTTTTTCCAGCCTAAGTGTAGTGAGATGGTCCTGCTAATCCATCTTCCTGTCCCCAACAGCTCAAACCAATGACCACTATGGCAATGAACAACGTTTACCAAAAAAAGCACATAGAAAATCAACCTTGACAAGCACAGAAGGAGTAGCAAGAGGGAAGCAGAGATGAATCAAAGTCAGCAATAGCTTCATTTGGTAGAAGGATATACAGACATGTGCCCAAACACTCAGTGTTTCTGCATGTTGCTTGAAAGAATAAACGAGGAGCAGGAGATCACAAGAGAAATTCTATTCAAAATAGACATGCTACATGGAGATTAACTGACCAAGACAAAGTCTCGACTCCACCAAAAACAGCTGCGAACTAACTTTTGCAAGAGTACTACTTTTCATCTTACAGATAAGGAAAATGAGGAACAGAGATGAAAGGACTTAATGAAGGACTTTTAAGTAGCAACTGGTAGAAGCAGGATTTGAACTCAGGCCTTCAGACACCAATACTTTTCCCACTGCACCAGTTAGTCAGCTTCTGGACTTTCCAGTTTGTTAGGCAAGATCTGACAAGTTGCAACAAAATTAGCACAGTCTTCAAATCCCTCAGGCAGCTAGCTGGCAAAGTGGGTAGCATAGTTGGCCTAGAGCCAGGAAGACTAATCTTCCTGAGTTCAAATTTGACCTCAGACACTTACTAGCAATGTGACCCTGGGCAAGTCACTTAATCCTGTTTGTCTCAGTTTCCTTATCTATAAAATGAGCTAGAGAAGGAAATGGCAAACCACTCCAGTATCTCTGCTGAGAAACTCTTAAAATCGGGTCATGAAGAGTCAGATATAACTAAAAAATGACTGAACAGTTAAATACCCCAAGTCCCCTCCACACTGCAAAGAGGCACAGAGCACCAACTCTAGGAAGATTGCCATAGGTAGCCTAACAGAATACATGTGGAAGTACGGTCAGGAAGCTATTTGTTGTTTTTGTTAAGTATCAGATGCTTGGAGTATTTTCCTGTGCATAAATTCTTTTGCTTAAACTATTATTAATTATAATTATCACTAATCAATATTTGGTAAATTATTATTGAGTGTAATAATAAAATTATGAAATACGGTTAAAATACAACTATTGTGATCAGCATGTCACTTTAAACTCCTCTGACCTTCAGTTTTCTCATCTGTAATAAAAAGGCTATCATACATGTAATCTCTAATTTACAGGATTTTAGATAAGATAAGGAAGGTTAATGCTTTTATACTCATACATTTCTATAGGTACAGTCTTCCCTGCATTACCAGAATGTTCTTCCTTCTCATTTCCATCTCTTAGACTCCCTCACTCCTTTCAAGACTGCACTATGGAACTCCAACGCCTCTTCCTTCAGGAATCTGTTACTGATCTTTCTGCTTATCAATATCTCTCCTTTTCCCCTGAACCACCATCCATAATCATTGTGTATCTGTGTGGGTATGTATGAAATATATATGTATGTATATATGAATGTTGTCTATGTATGTATGTTATAGATGTATGTGTTCTGCAAACAATCTGTGTCCAAACAAACTCGTTGGGGCAAGAATCATCTCTCTTATGAATGTTCATTGCCAGTCTTCTGCAGGGCCCGAAGATGCTCAGTAGAAGCTGTGGATTGTTTGATTAATTGATTGATGGTGAGGGCCATCTGCTCAGGTTCTATCATACTTCCTTGCCAGATTTAGAATTAACAAGCATTTATTAAGTGTGCCCTATGTCTCATGCATTGTACTAAGCAGTTTCTAAGTATTATATCTTTTGATACACCAAGTTGAGAGGCCTGTTTCAAGATAATCAAATTTTGTCACAGGATTTTCCCTTAAGAGAAGGCATGGTAGGACACTCACCTGAAACTTCTCTTCTCCAGACTAACATTCTCAATTCCTTCAATTAATCCTCATGCGGTACAGTCTCAAGACCTTACAGATAGTAGTACTTAGAGGTCACGTGGTTCAGGATTTTTTTCTTTTTTATTCATATATCCCTTTGACAGACTGGAAAACCTACAGACCCCTTCTCAGAACAATGTTTCTAAATATGGAAAATAAACTACATGAGGGTACAAAGGAAAAGAGAAGTTGCTGAAAATAAAGGTGTATTTTCCCCATCCAAGTTTATGGACCCTGTGAAATATGCCCCTGAACCTTGTCTATTAATCCCCTCATCTTGTCCAGCCCCCTCCTTTTCCATATGAGGAACTGTATAACCACATGAAGAGAAAGTGACTTCCCTAAGATCACACCTAATGTGTGGCACAGCCAGGCTTCAAATGCACAGGTTGGTACTCTTTTCAATGCATCACATTTCTTTAAACTACCTTTGGAAAGTCCACATCCACTGTTTCTAATTACATTTACTTAATTATTAAACTACACAAACACTCCTGGGCTCCAACATCTCAACTAAAGAAATGATAGACAAAAAGTCTGTGCAAGCTGTCTGTCAAGGTGCATGGCATAAAGCAGGCTGGATGAAGATGCCCCAAAGCTGTATGGGATGGCTTCGTCTGGGCAAATGCATGCTTTTCTCTTAACAGAATGAAGAGGCAATGGGAGCAGATTCTTAAGATCTGGTCCACTTGCATTAGTGATACAAATGCTCAGATTCCTTAAGAGTCTGGACAATATGGCACATCTTTAATAAACCTTGTCTTTGGCTGAAAGAAGGCTTGGGTTGCATTCATTTGGGCAGGCCCTGCATGTTGTGATTTTGGGGTCCCAGCACCCCTAAACCTCTAAACCTCAATATTTTGGTGGCCCATATGGGGAAACTGCCAAGTTCTTCTCCACTGTAGACTGGAAGGTATGTAAGCCTCCCCCCACTCTTTTTTGCCCTGAAGTTGGTGTCGCTTTCTAAGCACCTAGGAAGGCTTGGAGGGCAGGCAGACAGTTATGAGCCTGTCTCATACTCAGCCTGACACTCCCAGGCTCTTGGTCTACTGGTTTGCTTCAGGGTCATGGACCTGGGTATACCTTCTGTAACATAGAAGACAAGGATGAGGATAGAGGACTCCCTATCCAGAAGTATACGCCCAATTCTGTCTATTCTTTTGGCTCTGGGGAATTGGGAGAACTGCATGTGCTTTTTGGTTACTCCCTTCCCTCTACACCCCTGGATCCTCCTTCTTGGGGCTACAGGGAAAAGTCAGAACAGCTAAAAAGATCTTAGCAAATTCTGGTTGAACCCATCTCATAGGAGAAGAGAGTTTCACCCTTCCCCTTGGCCTTTCCTTGTGGCTATGGCCAATCTCTCATTTCTATTCTATTACCTCCCAATTGCCCCTGGCCACTTCCCACCCTTAATCCTGCCTAGACTGTATTCTTCCTTGGCTTTGTGGTCCTGTCCCTATTCACCCCAGCTTACCTGCCACTCCCATCCAGATCTCCTTAGACCCCTCCTCCAGTCACTCCAAACTACTTGGCCACTCCTGCATCCCTCCCACAGTCTTTTTGGATGTAAGGTTCATCTGGCCTCCACTAAGATACTCAGATTCTTGAGATCTGACCCGCTTGCATCAGTGATACACATACTTAGATTCCTTAGGAATCTGGCCAGTATGTTGATCTTTAATAAACCTTATCTTTGGCTGGAAAACAAAACAAAACAAAACGAAACAAGACAAATAACCTAAGAGGCAGTGTCAGTGACCTGAACGGCCTGAGGCCTCAAAGCCAAAGGTTGCCTCTATTCACTCTAGTCTCTTGTGCCTTGTGGGGGTGACAATAAGGGCAGATTTTCACTCTTGTTTTCACTGAATACTTCTCAGTCCCAGGATGACTCTGATCTGCCTGCAGACAGACTGAGGCAGACAGACAGACACTTTCGAAGCAGTGCAGCAGACATGTATTTTAAAGACAAACCACCCAGGGCTCTGGAGCTCTTTGGGGTCTCAGCTGTCGCTCACAGGTGTGGGGCCTGATTAATCCTAGGGGCACGACTTGATGAGTGAGTTGGCAGCTCCTTGATTATTCCAGCCCTTTTTAGAACTCAGTAATATATATTTTGTCATATTGTCTGTGCAGCCATACCTTTTTAATGCCAATATAAATGATGACTTTCCATGGCTATCATAACTGCACATTCCAGCCCATGTCTCTCCTGTCAATGAACTGGAAGAAAAGTATTTCTGCCTATCAGCTTCCTGTCACGTTCGAATGTGAGGGAGCTGCACAAATTCAGGCAACAGACTTCTTGCTCCGGTCACTTGTCATTGTTTGCTACAGAAGGCTCATGGCCTCCCCTAAAATTCCCATTACACAAACCTTCTTTGGGCAACTCCTTACTCCTCCTGAATGCCTTCATTTTGACCTGGGGCTTTAGGGCTAACATAAATGTTGTTGCTGCCTTCTCTCTCTCTCTCTCTCTCTCTCTCTCTCTCTCTCTCTCTCTCTCTCTCTCTCTCTCTCTCTCTCTCTCTCTTAATGGGTCATGGAAGGAACTTTGGAAGCCCTCTGGCTCTCAGTTTCCTCATTTGGGGAAAGCAGTAAGATGTAAGTCACACACTTGCTTTAAAGCACAAGTCAAGGGAAGTGACATCTTTCTGTGCTTTGCAAAGTGGAAAGTGTTTAATAAGTAGCCACATTAATATTATAAAGTCCAACCACCTCATTTTGGGGATAAGAATTTAAGGACCAGAGAACTTATGTAAATTGACCAAGGTCACACAGATTTTAAGTATTAGAACTGAGATGAAAAACCAAAATTAATTAAAAATGAATTAAAATTCCAGACCTCTTCTGACTGCATGCTCAAGAAAGGATTTATGATTTCTTTAGCACTGGAAGCTGCAGGTATGGAAATTACTGCACCAGCACAGATTGCACCACATCTATGACTTGTGTTTAAGGATTACAGATTTCAAGTTGGAAAGGACTCCAGAAATCAAGTCAAATTCCTTCATTTTACAGAGAAGGAAACTGAGACCAAGAGGAGTGAAGTGATTTGCCTAAATCAAGTGGCAGAGACGTGATTTGAATCTATTTTTCTGAGGTCAAATGTATTATATTTTTTCCCCTGAAACACCCTGTCTTGTAGCAGGTAAGTACTAGGGAACATGTCATGTCATTGAGCAGTGAAGGGACTTTATCATTCAGCTCATTTCAGAGGTAAGATGACTTTTGGTCAACAGAGTTTAAGAATGACACTGATAAACTGGATAACATCGAAGATGTGAAGGGCTTTGATGCTGAGGAGGCATTTAGCTTGTCCCTCCTGCTCCCAGACAGCAGAAGCAAACACAATGAGTAGATGTGAAAAAGAGGCAATTTGATCGATTTTCCAGAAAACAAAACTAAATGACAACAACAAAACCCTCTGAGTGATTGGAACTTCCCTAAAGGAGAATGGGCTTCCTTCTCTTTAGGAGCCTTTAAGCTCCTATGGGAGTTCCTTTTTGGGTGGTGGTTGGTCTAGATAGCTGGGAAGGGCCATTTCAATTCGAAAATCTTACGAGTTTTGTAAACTACATCTTCCTAATTCAAAGTCTCTGTTCACAATACCTCAATTTCCCCTAGATGAGCTTCAAGATTACAGAGTTTTTTGCCTACTCCCCCTTCTTCAATCTGCTCTGAAAATTGCTGCAGTATATATATTCATTTGGAGCAACATTTTCCTTCTTTTAAAACAAGCCCTGATTCTAATTTTTGCACCAATAAGAAATTATGCTATGGTGTCAGGGATTATAATTCATCCCTTATCTCCATGTAGTTGCACGGCTTTCTGTTATCATTGGCCAATTCATTCATTCCAACAGGGAAGATCACTGTCATGCAAGCCTTCCCATTCCTTGTTTGGATCATCCTGAAAGCCTACCCAATGTCCATACCAACTTTTCAGGGTCTTCCCTGTATTCTCCATTGCCTGTAGTTACCGTACCTGTTTATCTTTTATAGTAAGTGAAATAATTGAGCCGTAGCTGGGCTTCAAAGAAAGGATGATTAGCTGAATTGCTAAGGATGCTCTGCAAACTTGCAATCAGCCTGAAGCAAAAAAGTTTCCCCCGCATTGTTCTTAAAACCATAATTATCAGAAGCTAGCAGATGAGTCCCAAACAGTACTCAGCACAGAGGTTGTGCCCAAGAGGCTTAGGCACTCCAAAAAAAAGAGGACGAAGCAGTTAGTAGACATCCTTTGGTTGCTTTCTTTCCTTCCTTCTTTCTCCCCTTGGCTTCTTTTGGATTCCACCCACAGACATTTCCTTCTAGTGGCTGTCTTTAAGGAGTGTGAATATAGCAAAGTGAAAGACTGTACATTCTGTTCACTTTAGCAAAAGCTGGTTTTCTGTTCTGAAAAGAATGGAGTACAGACATTCTTTTAATCAGCAGAGTTCCACAAGGGAATAGCCTGATTGTGGACATGGTCAACTCAGCAGAGGTCCAACATTTTAAATAAATAAAAACGTATATGCACATTGCCATTCTTTTGGGATGACAGGAAGCCTGGCTTCTGGTGGTTTATCTGGGTCACTGACTGGATTCCAATGAAGATGAAACCAAAATGAATCCAAAATGGAGACACTGAAGTGGAACACCCTGACTCATTAGAGAACGGATGGGTCCTGTCCCATCATGAACTTGTTAACGTTGGGAAGTATTTTCAAATTCTTAGAGATCCTTAAAACTAGAATGTAACCACATGTCAGTCATTTTCATCCTTAATTTGAAAATGCCTGGCTAATTTGGGCAGAAATTTAATTTATGTGTTTTCAGAATCTCTTACATTTGTCTGATTAAAGCACTGCTTTTGGGAGCAAAATTCAAGAGGGAGATTTTGGAGGTTTTTTTTTTTTGGGGGGGTCATTAACATCCAAATCCAATTAAACTCAGTGAAATTTAGTTGATCTACTTAAAAACTTTTTTTTTTTACCTCAGGCAAAGTAACCAGGAGGGTGATCGTATCAATCTGTCTTCCCATTTTCTGGATGGTAGTTCACTTAAATTAATGAGGGCCAGGAATGTAATAGCAATTTCTGTAGATACAATCCAGGATTTCAGTTGAAGGACGATCCATCTGTCATTACCCTACCTAATATTTCAGCATCTACAAAGAAAATAATAATAAGAAGAGAAATAATATTCATGCACAAAACAAAGAGGATGGTAGTAACTAGCAATGTAGACAAGGAGGGTTAGGGTTAGGGTCAAATGTTGCTTGTTTTTTCTGTGAATGAGAATAATCTTCAGTTTAGAAAGAGAAGAACAAAAATAGATTTAAAAACATGTAAATGTCCTCCTCAAGTCATTGGAAAGAGAAGACTTAATTGCCCATGAAAGGGTCAATGTCAGGTGCTGAAAGAACTAGCTGATGTGATTATGGAGCCACTAGTGGTGATTTCTGAGAGATGATGGAGAAGTGCCAGAGGACTAATGGAGGGCTAATGTTCCAATGTATAAGAAATGTAGAAGACTGGAATTTGCAAACTATAGAACAGTGAACTGATATAACATGAAATAAGTAGAACCAGGGAAGTGTTTTATGTGGTAATAGCAATATTGTATGGTGATCAACTCTGAATGACATAACTGTTCTCAGCAAGAGAATGACTCGAGACAATTCTAAAGGACTTATGATGAAAAATGCTATTCATCTCTAGAGAGTGAACTGATGGAGTCTGAACTCAGATTGAAGAATACTTTTTCTTTCTTTCTGTATTTTACTTTACTTTATTTTTTTGGTCTGTTTTCTTTCCCAACACGACTTGTAAGAAAATGTGTTTTGCATGATTTTACATGTACAATCTATATCAAATCGATTGCCTTCTCAATGTAGAGGGAGAAAAAAAGAGGGAGGGAAATAATTTGGAATTCAAAATTAGAAAATTATGTTAAAATTAGTTTTACATGTAATTGGGGGGAAATGCAATATATTTTTTTAAAAGCAAATTATCTCACTTAATCCTCACTATAATCCTGGGAGGCAGATGCTATTATAACCATTTTACACTTGATGAAAATGGGGTAAATGAGCTAATTGACTTGCCCAAAGTCACATAGTTACTAAATACCTATGACCAGAATTCAACTCAAGTCTTCCTGACTCCAGATGCAATGTCTATCCCCACCAACACCAGCCGCCTGGTGATCCTGACATGAATAAGAATCTGATAGGATGGACAGATATGGGCTGGGTTGCCGATGTCAATAAGATAATACTCAACAATTCATGTACCATAATTGATTTATGCCATATATTGTTTGTACCATAGACTATTTCTGATTTTTGTGTCTAATATTTTGTTCTAACTTAGAAGACTACGAATTTTGTGTAGATATGTATCTTATCTGTTAATGACATCCTTTCTGTACAGGTCTAGGATTATAGAATCATCAATTGAGAGATAAAAGGACCTCAGACATTCCCATATTACTTTATATTAACTAATTTGCACATATTTGCACTTGCTGATTTTAGACTAGGCCATTAGAATGTATGCTCCAGGAGAAGAGGATTTGTGCCATTTACTTCATCCTATCACCAGTGGCTGGCACACAGTGCAGGTATCATTAGGAGTCTACCTCCCTCATTAAAATTTGGAGTGGAAGTTCTGTGTTAAATATTTTAAATTGAGTATAGTGTCCTAAACAATAAAATTGTTTCCAGAAGGGCAAAACAGAAGCACACAAATTATTTCTTAGAGATTTGGTCTGGAAGTCACAGGGAAAATTGGGAATTGTCTCACTATTCTATCTTGCCCTGTGCCTTCTGTTATGAATAGAAATCATTGGCTCTGCCTAGTATCTTTGGCCTGGAAAAGGTCTGTAGGCTGTCCACTTATGCCAGCTTTGTACTCCAAGCTTCTTATTGAAATGTTGTAGACAAGGCCAGTTTCCAAGAGTAGTACATCACCTTTGTAGCTTTAATGTCCTGTCCCTTGTTCCCTCAGCCTTTTCTCCTAGGGGGCCCATGGGGAGCTCATATCGTCTCATATCTCCCAGTTACCAGGAGTTGTGGTCAAAGAGCAGACATCGAGAGCACAGACACTGTGAAGACTGCTTCACTTTTGAAGTCTCCCCTGGGTCTGAATGGGGCTGAAATTGTCTATTGCTGTCATGGCAGGTAGGGTGGCCCTGTGTCTGTTCTACTCCACTCTTCCATCTCTCTTCATTGTATACATTTATATATATAAAAAAAAGTAAAAGAAAAAAAGAAATCAGGGAGAAGTAGGGACCTGCTGAGCAACAAATGTTACTATAAAATGGGGGTGCTAATTACACCTCTCTCCCAGGACTGTCTTGAGGATTAGATGACACAGTTTTGGTAAAGTGCTTGACACAGTGCCTGGCACAAGGTAGGTGTTTTAACAAACACTTTGTGGTGTTGTTATTGTTGCAAAGTAATGTGTGTAAGCAAGGGGGCTATACTCAATAAAAATATGAGGAAGAAAGCAATAAGATGTCAGGAACTTTCTCTACATCAGAAACGTCATTAATCACGTGCTTAAAGGCATGACGAATGAAATATGTTGTTGTTGTTGGCTGAATACCAAAAGAAAAGAAAACAATTCACGGATAGAGTAAAAGCCTTAGAGCTTCTCTTCCATTAAGGAAAGCCACCATGAATTTCATCTTCTTTATTCACTCCGTTGTATTACATGGTGAAGATTTTTAAGAAGGTTTTTATTTTATTTTTCTCAATTACACGTAAATCAATTTTTAACATTTTATATATATATATATATATATATATATATATATATATACATATATATATATATATTTAGCTACTGGAGTTTATTTTTTTTTAACATTCATTCTTATAAGACTTCTAATTCTAAATATGTTTCTCTCTGTCTTTCTCCTCCTTCCTTCCTAAGACAGCAAGCAATTTTATATAGGTTATATGTGCGCAATCATGTAAAATTCATATTAGTCCTGTTGTGAAGAAGAAACAGAACCAAAGGAAAAAAAAACTGTGAAAAAATAAAGTGAAAATAATATCCTCTTATCTGCATTGAGACTCTCTAAGTTCTTTCTCTGGCTATGGATAACATTTTACATCATGAGTCTTTTGGAGTTTTCTTAGATCATTTTTATTGCTGAGAAGAACTAAGTTAATCATAGTTGATCACCACAAAATGTTACTATTATTATGTATAATGTTCTCCTGGTTCTGTTCATTTTACTCAGCATCAGACCATATAAGTCTTCAGGTTTTTTTTTTTCTGAAATCCACATGTCATCATTTCTTATACTACAATAATATGTTAGTACATTTATATGCCACAACTTGTTAAGCCATTCCCCAGTTGATGGTCACACCCTTAATTTCCAGCTCCTTGCCACCACAAACAGTACTGCTACAAATATTTTTGCACATGTAGGTCATTTCCCATTTTTTATGATCTCTTTGGGCTACAGACCTAGTAGTATCAAAGGATATACACAGTTTGATGGCCTTCTGGGTATAGTTCCTGCTCTCCAGAATTGTTGGATCAGTTTACAACTCCACCAACAGTACATTAGTCTCCCAATTTTCCCACATCTCCAACATTTATCATTTTCCTTTTTTTTTAATCATATTAACCAATCTGATAGGTGTGAGATGGTACCTCAGAGTTGTTTTAATTTGCACTTCTCTAACGAACAGTGATTTGGATTATCTTTTATATGACTATAGAAGGTTTTGATTTCTTCATCTGAAAATTGCCTGTTTATATCCCTTGACCATTTATCAATTGGGAAATGACTTGTATTCTTGTAAATTTGACTCAGTTCTCTATACATTTGAGAAATGAAGCTTTTATCAGAGAAACTTGCTGTAAAAAAAATCCAATTTTTTGCTTTCCTTCTAATTGTGGTTGCATTGTTTTGTTAGTGCAAAAACATTTTAATTTGATATAACTGAAATGATCCATTTTGTGTCTCTCCATCACTTGTTTGGTCATAATTCCTTGCTTCTCCATAGATACAGATATGACAGGTAAACTATGCCTTACTCTCCAAATTTGTTCATGGTGTAGCCCTTTATTTCTAAATTATGTACCAATTTTGACCTTATCTAGGTATATGATATGAGATGTTGGTCTATACCCAGTTTCTGTCATACTATTTTCTAGTTTTCCAAGCAGTTTTTGTCAAATAGTAAGTTCTTATCCCCAGAAGCTGTATTTTTTGGGTTTAACCATCAGTAATTACAATAGCAATTTACTATTTTCTGTCATATTAGCCAACTTGATAGATGGAGGTGGTACCTCGGAGATGTTCTAATTTACATTTTTCTAATCAATTAGTGACTTAATATTTTTCATATAACTATAGGAAGCTTTGATTTCTTTTTCTGCAAACTGCTTGTCCATATACTTTGACAGTTTGTCAATTGGAGAATAATACATATTCTTATAAATTTAATTAAGTTTTCTATATATTTGAGAAATGGGCCCTTTGTTGAGAAACTTACTCTAATCCCCGCTCCTCCCTCCCCCCACCAGTTTCCTGCTTTCCTTCTAACCTTGGCTGAATTCCTTTTTGTTTATGCAGTATCTTTTTAAAAACTTTATTGCAATCAGTATTATTCCTTACATATCCTGTAATGCTTTCTACCTCTCATCGGGTCACAATTTTTTTTTTCTTATCCATAGATCTGGCAGGTAAAGTATTGCATATTCCCCTAATTTGCTTTATGAGATCATCATTTATTTCTAAATGTTTTCCCCATTTTGAATTTATCTTGATGTATGGTGTAAAATGTTTGTTTATACCTAATTTTTGCCAAACTGCTTTTCAACTTTTCCAACAATTTTTCTCAAATAGTGAATTCTTCTCCCCCAAAAAGAACAACAACAAAACTTGGATCTTTGTGTTTATCAAACACTAGATCACTATGGTCATTAACTTCTGTCTATTTTGTACCTAATCTATTTCACTGATGCACCACCCTGTTACTTAGCAAGTACCACATTGTTTTGATGATTACTGCTTTATAATAGAGTTTGAGATCTGGTATTGCTAGGCTACCTTCCTTCACATTTTTTTTTTCATTTATTCCTTTGATATTCTTGACCATTTTTTTCCATATGAATTCTGATATAATTTTTTTGAGCTCTATAAAATTGTGTTTTGTAGTTTGCTGTGGCACTGAATAAGTAAACTAATTTAGGCAGAAATGTCATTTTTTCAATACACTTGGCATCATGGTTCTGATACTCACGTTGCTAGCCATTATTCATAGCCTTGGGTAACTTTCAAATTTGATAAAAAACCATTTGATATATTTTTTAATCTATTTGATTTCATTTATTCCTCTATCGACATTATTGATAAAATGTGTGCTTTACAGTAAAGGACCAAGCACAGAAACCTGAGTTCTTTTTTGTATAGACTCTGTCAAGGTGGAATTAAAGCTTGTACATCAGCTTCTTGAAGCCAATCTTTTAACCAGTTTTAAATCCATCTAATTCAATTATTATCTATTTTATCTTTTTTTTTCTCAAAATAATATTATGATTTATTTATTGAATGATTTGCTAACCCATAAGGTAGTACTGCCTTAAACAATCAGTTTAATAACCTTGTCAAGAAAAGGAAATAATTTTAGTCATGCATGACATGACCTCTTCTTGATGATACCTTGCTGACTTGCAGTTGTGGCTTTCTTTTCTAGATGGTTGCTTAGCATTTCTTTAATGATCTGTTGTGGAATTCTGTCAGGAACAAAGACTCAGCTCACCGACCTGTAGTTTTCAGACCATTATTTTGTGACTGATTTCTTTACAACTATGCGTAATATTTGCACTTCAGCAGTCTTGTGGAACCTTCCTTGATTTTGATTATCTGTGAAATATAAGTGGCAGTGGCTCATCGATTTTACCACTGAGGCCACTGGTTCTTTCAGGCACTTTCTTTAAGTAGCTCTGATTTCTCAACTCTCCTCCCCTGGGCAGCTGGGGATTTCTATGTGTTCATCTGGTAGTTGAGTCATAGATTGGCAGTAACAGTCACCACCCTGCGAGTATCTGAGTTTGGTTTTAAGAGAAAGTAGGGCTTCTTTTACTGTCTCTAGGCAAATGATTATTTACCTCTACCCCTGATTAAAAAAAAAAAAAAAGAAATGTCATCTCACACAGTCCATTCAACTTTGATGAAATTCTAATTGCTAGGAAGTGCTTTTTTTTTCACGGCATCAAGGCTATTTTTACTCCTTTACAATTTCTACCTTCAGCAACTAGTTCTATTCTTGAGAGTCAAATAGAACAATTCTAAACTCTCTTATCTACTTGAAAATTATTGCTTTCTTTCCCTGGAGTTTGCTTTCTTCCCAGGAAAAAATAGCAAAAACAAAGGCACCCTCAGTTGATTCCACCAAAGCCTAATGCTATAGAGTGGCTTTCGCAATTCTAGTGGCCTGGCTGCAGATGTAGTCTTCCTCATGATCACCCTCCCTACAAGGTGGCACTCAAAACTGAAAACTATACGTCTGATGTGCTCTGACCTGAGCAGGGCACATTGGGATCACCATCTTCTTATTAAAGGAAGCTATTTCTCTTAATGTGGTCCAAACTCACCTTAGATTTTTAGGTTGCCTTATCATACCATGGACTCATATTAGTCTAATAATTCACTAAGCCCTGTAGATCTTTTATAATAATTATTATTAATAATACTATCATTTTGTCCTACAAAGAACTTTATCTGTCTTGCCTCACGTGACACTCATGATAACCTTGGGAGGTAGGTTCTATTTTTATCCTTCTTTTACAATTAAGGAAACTGAAACAATCAGAAGTCAAGTGACTTGCTAGTTGGTGACTCAGGCCAGGTTTGTACTCCTAAACAGTAGCCTTCGTAACTTTAGTCCTGGCACTCTCTTTACTGCTCCACCTAGCTGCCCCAGAGTAGGATTAGGGATTGGGATAGAGAATGGACTTCTGATTTCAACACTAGAGGGAACTCCTAGATAAGGACACTCTTACCAATACAGGTTCACTCTTTCTTTGCAATGCATGTTCTTAAATGGTTGACTAGGCACTGAGAGATTACATGACTTGCCTGTATGCTAGAGGTAGAATTGGCATCAATGTCTTCCTGGCTTCCAGAAGGGCTCTCCAACACACCATTCTGTCTCTGTACATAGGCAGGTATTAGAAATGGACAATAAGTGTGATCCACTCTTGAAGAAGAGAACACCAAGTTCTTTTAATGATCCTTATCATTTGTTTGGTACACACCCAACTTTCTCACAAAAATGTTTTCCCAGTTATGCTGTATGAAAACAATTCATACAACAACATCATGACCTCCTTTATCTTCAATCTTGACTGTGGCAGATAAAGAAAGCAGTGGAGAACTGAATTATATTTCAACTTTGGGCAGACGTATTTGCAAGGTTAACATAATATCCACTGAAAAAGTAGCTTATGGAATAATTTGAGAAAAAAATAGTGTGCTGAAAAGGAGGTACATCATTCATGGATTATGATCAATGGATAACAGATGGATTGCTGAGTATCATTGATGCACACAAAATGCAAATGAATAAACAACAGACAAAAATCTCAGAGGAAGGCCTGTTTCACATAAGGTAGAACCTTGTCAGGGAGATTATGGATGAGCATCAGTTAGTATGAAACAGGATGAGGAAGAAATGATGGGTAGTTATTTATACCATGGAAAACAGTTCCAATGTGGATAGAATCCCAGGTTCTTGAAAATGGAACTATTGAAAGTTAATAAGCAAACTATAAGACCTTTGTGATGGAGGAGTTTCAGAAATCTTTGGGGTAAAGCAGCATCATTGGATGATGATGTAAATCATAATTGGTACAAGGGATAGATGACATAATTGTAGAGTCTTTGGGTGACTGCTTTGAAGAAAACATTTTCGAGAGGCCTAAGTGATGGAATTGCAACACTAAACCATCTCTGGGGTGTCATAAATGAGAAAGTTCTTTTGAATGATATAGATTGCAGATCATCTAGTTATGCTGAGCTGTAGGCTTATCCTGTAAGAGTCTGGCATATTTCTTCCTGTAGATTTACCACATGGAATCTGAACAATGTGCTGAAGATATTCCTTAAATGATACTGATATCACAAGGGTACCAGCACAATTCTCTGGCTGTCTGTGTGCCTTCCTTTGCCCATGGTATGTGACAACTCATTTTGTCCCTGTATAATAATTTCTTCATGATATCTTTAATTCTTCTAATAATTCAATAAAAATACATACCAGTATTTTAGTAAAACTATTAGTCTCATTATAGAAGCTGTGTTATATTGAAGATAAAACACTGGAAATAAAGTTAGAAAGGCCTACATTCACATTCTCTATCTGATAGTAATGACCTGTGAGATCCTCTATTTGTCTAAGTTAACTGCCTAAGGTTTACCTATTGAATCATAAAAATATTGCAATCTGCCTCAGTGGAAGGGCTGAGGTTCACTCTGTCCAGTAGATCACAAGTTTGATTTCTTTGAGTTCTTGCCTGAGATCACCACTTAAGAATTGTCCAAGCCACCCATTGACCCATCTCTTCCAGCTCCACTTCTGACTCTCTGGATTCTTCCATCTTGCTCCACTCTAATGCCCCTCATTCATACCATTTCTACTTCCCTTTCATGTATTGTATTTTCTCATTAGAATATAAGCTCATTGAGGGGAGGGATTGCCTTTTCTTTTTATTTGTATTTACTGTACTTAGTAAAGAGTCCGTAGTTAATGTTTAATAAATGCTGCTTCTATCTATCTGTCTTTATTTCATACTTCAAGGAATGGGGGAGGCTCAGATTTGCAATGTCAAAGCATTGGTAGTTAAGGGAAAAGATTGAATCTAGTTGTTTGGGGTGGGGTTTCTGGAAGTGGGAGGGTGCATTATCTGTCGGATTCATAGAATAACCTAAGGCTCTTAAAAAAAAGGAAATGACTTTCAACAAATAAAGACCCAAGGTAGGCACTGTCATTGGCTTCATAATTGCACCATAACTGCAAAAGAATGGTACCTTATAAAACAGTATTGCCTTTATTTGGGAGTATGGCCCTCTTAAAAGAGACAGATTGGGTCATATTTGAGGTGGGAGCAGCTAAGATGATATAAAGCTCAGGGAAATGCAGATTGTTTAGAAAACCTCTGGGTAGTAGGCAAACATTGTGCTTCAAACAGCACAGAAAATGCATGTCTGCTGCCAGACATAATAGACCTGCCACAGTGCAAACAAGTCATTATTCTCCCTAGTCCACAAACTCAGGAGGGAAAAGTCCAAATTTAGGACAGAAGTGGATGACAGCAAGTGTAGTCAGCCTGTTGATGGCCAAAGTGGTCAAGGGGGTTGGTTTAAGCCTCACTGTCATAAGCCTCAAAACAAGGTAGCCATCAATTGGGTAGATGGCTGCTTGTTTGGGGAAGGATGCAGTGAAGCTTGACATCTTGCAAAGAAGATGGGCAAACTGATCTAGGAGATTTCCCCTCTGGCTTGAATGATTCTCTCATTGGCTACTGCACGAATGCTCCTTATCTGACATCCATCGGAATGATAGCTCTTCTGTCAGTGTTTCCTAAGGCAGCATCTCTCTAAGAGAGCACAGGGTTTGCTGAACAGGTTCTTTTGTTTGTTACTGTTTTTTTTTTTTTGCTTCTTGAGTCTGAGGGACTGAAACCATAATGGGGAGCTGTGTGGAGGAAGACATTTTTAGCTGGGCTCGGGGAGGAATTTTTAATGGAGAGAACAAGGCTCTGACTTTGTCAATATAAGCAATCCTTTTGAGGGCTCAAATCATCACCTTTCTGTGTGGCTTAAGCAATTTGGGGCTGAAACCAGCTTTTGTTTGCAGGGTGCAATTATCTGGACAATCTATCTCTGGCTTAATTGGAGTTGACTGCACATAATGAAATATAGCAAAGATTACAGTGATAAGATTTTTAACTTAAATCTCACAAAATGAAAGATGGTCATTTTTTCATCCCCCAGCTAAGTGAGGGTCATTTTTTTAAAAGGATTTTCAAGTCTTAATAGACTGGTTGGCAATTAAATGAGGAAAGAAATTATAAGCTGATAGTCATCTGATCTTGTTTTAATGGGTTCTATTCTGTATGTGCCGTTCTTCTTGCACTGATTATACTGTATGTAGGAAACATTCAGCCTCCATCTCTACCTTTTGCACTAGAGGCAATTGCTATCAAAGAGCAGATAAAAGAGTAGGAGAACAAGCTCTTTTTTAGACTTTTTGCCTCTAATGAGTTGGCAAAATCTGCAGTGTCCCAGCTGGTGTAGTCTCTGGTACACGATTCACTGGGCCTGTCTGAACAGGCAAACAGTAAGTAGTGGGAGCAATGATCAGCAAGCAGCAACAACAACAGCAACAACAACAACAACAACAACAACAAATTAGACGTGGAGGAAAACAACAACTCCATGATTGGGAAGGCACTGATGGGAGCTCTCCAAAGACCTCGGAAAGAGAGTGCCCTAGAGATGCTACATTGGGCGCCCTCTGGTGGTGGTGCGCTGGAGCCACACTGGAGAGGAGCAGAGAGGATGAAGAGGGAGAGATGGGGATGGAGCAGAGAGGATGAAGACGGAGAGATGGGGATGGAGCAGAGAGGATGAAGAGGGAAAAATGGGGCCGGAGCAGAGAGGATGAAGACGGAGAGATGGGGATGGAGCAGAGAGGATGAAGAGGGAAAAATGGGGCCGGAGCAGAGAGGATGAAGAGGGAGAGATGGGGATGGAGCAGAGAGGATGAAGAGGGAAAAATGGGGCCGGAGCAGAGAGGATGAAGAGGGAGAGATGGGGATGGAGCAGAGAGGATGAAGACGGAGAGATGGGGTGGAGTGACCTTGCTCTTCATGTCATCTTTGCAAGCATAGGACACTCAGCTCTGGGGAGTTACTGGCTCAAGCCATGTCTCAGGAGCTGCTAGCTGCTATGTAAAAGGACTGAGAAAGAGCTGGTTAGTTCAGACATGCCAAGATGGAATTGGGCAGCTCATCAGAATTAGGTAATTGTTTTATGCCTCTGTGATTCCTGAATTCAGGCATTTCTCACTTAGTAAAACAACAAAATCCAGCATATTTCTAGGTTAGCTCAAGCTTCCTATGTGATTGTAGCTCTAACACCCGACCAACAAAGTATTGATTTACCTTTTCATCTCCCTTGTTTTTTCAATACCACATGGGCACATTCAGAAATATTGGCTTAGTGTCAGAAAAAGGCCATTGTTTGTGCAAGTCCCCATCTTCTGAGACCAAAGCACAGCTTACTTCCAGGCATTGCTGTTTGACACTACTTTTACTCCTAAAGTATTTGGGATAAAGGAAACAAACAGAAAAATCTAAATGAAAAATAGGTGGAAAGTGATTAGTATTTTCTTTCAAAAAATCACTTTAGGTATGTGTATTCAGACGTATTGTGTCCTATACATTTACAAATATAAACAAAAGAAAATTTCACAGATAATTTGTGCCTCTGCATTCAGCTTTGAATAAATGATTCACAATGAAGCACCAGATTCAATAGACATTAGATAGAATATTTTTTTTTGCTTCCTCATCCATGCTGATACCTTTCCAACAGTTCATTAACCCCACAAATGAAATTAATAAACATATGATATTTCTTTAATATCAAAACACTTTGCATCTTCTTTACATGTCAATCACATTTCAGAAACCCTCCCAAGGTTTAAATAATGTTCAAATAATGATTATAGGATTGACAGGGCATATGATTTAACATGGTTACTTCAGACCCCAATAATCACTGTCTAGAAATGAGAGCAGACACACACACACACACACACACACACACACACACACGCATACACACACCATTTTTCAAATGAGAGAAGTAGCTTTGGAGAAGAACAGAGAAGACAAAAGTGGTTTCCCTAGGAACAAGACATCTCACAGCAGCCCCTTCTTCCATTTTAGGGTTTCTTTGCAGAGTCCCTGCATGCATGTTAGCCTGCATGGAAAAGCCCACATTGTTTGACAATGTTGTCAGCTAATCTGAAGCAGGTAGAGAATGACCAAGATGGCAATGCTCATACATTGTCAGGAAGGCAGTGACATGGGGACATTTGGATAGCGCCATATTAACATGGTGCCCTCCACCACAAGGCCTTTCAAGTACAAGCCATTTGTAAGAAATCATCATTGGGGTTTTGTTTACACTCTAATATTTGAGGTCTGGGGGGGAAGGGTGCTGGGGCACTTGTAGCTGAGTGCTTATTTGAATGCCTTCCAGGCAGACAAGCTGGCAAGGCCTGACCTGGCAACTGCAGGTCACTGTGCTTGGCAGGAGCCTTTCCTGCACAATCAGACTTAGCTGGTGAGATAATGGGGACTTGCAGCAACTTAACTATGGGGGAGCCTATGGACATCTATCAAGCTAGGTTAATGGTGGGTGAACAGAAAACGGTTTAAGGTAATTTCCTAAAAGGCAAGCTACAGTAAGGCCTCTATTTGCATAAATGGAAGGCTACATTAAAAGATTTAATTTTTGTGGCCTCATAAACATTTTCTGGTGATTTCTTTTGTATCCTTTAGGGAAATTAGGCACTGCAAAATGGTCTCCTGGAGACTGCTTGGGTAGACCAATGGAATTAAATGCCCTTTGGCATTTGGAGAAGTATGTCTTATTCTCTCACATTCAATTGACCTAACTATCTGGCATAAGGTCAAAAGAGTTATGCAACTGGTTGTGACTACGAGTCATTGGTAGGGCAAGTCGCAAAAGTCAGGGCAGATTAATAGGACCCGTAGGCCTGTTACAGGAACCTGTCCATCCAGTACTACTTACAGTAGTTTTTGGATAGGAAACCATGGCTTGACCCTGAATACAACAAAATCTCAATTTTCAGGAACTAAAAATAATTATGGAAATATAAAATTTAAGAAGGCCAAATATATTTATGTTAAATCTAGAATATCTGCCATGAGCTAAAATAATTTAAGGGTATTAAAAGTAAAAAAGTATTTACCTAATATATATGTGTGTAGACATATAAATGTGTGTATGTGTATACACATACCCATTGCTTGCACATTGTTTCCCCAATTAGCCTGTTAGCTGTTTGGGGGAAAAAGACAGAGGATTTTTTTTCTCTCACTTTCTTTGTATGCCTAGAATATAGCACATTGACTTTAGCAAATAGTAAATATTTAGCAAATGCTTTTTCACTTGATTTCTGACAAATGAAATAAAATAATCCATAGAGATATAGCTTTGCGAAGTGTTGCTGATGAAATCTAAACAGGGCATTCATCAATTTGGGAACTTCTAGTGAGGAAATGTGATCCATTTCTGAAGGTCAATTTATCTGTAACATTGAGAGTTTCTATAGAGATAAAGGGGCTAAGTAATCTTTCATTTATGGTATAGCCATTTTGTGTTCATATGGGGATAGAATTCAGGATTAGCCAAAGGTTAATCATTCATCCATTGTATCACGCTATCTTAACGTTCCAGACTGAATAAGATGGTGACATTCCATTATTTGCGTGTTTCATTTACTCACAGAGCATTCTAGATCTATATTGAAACAGAGTCCCCAGCAAATCACAAGTAGTGTTCTAGCATGTTACTGATCATGCTGATTTCTTTCAGTGTCTAATAATGCCTATATTAAGATAAGCCTCTTGTAATGGATATTTTAATGAACTAATTGAGGTGTTAGAGATTCTGAGTAAGATTTTTCCTATCTCTAAAAGAAAAATCATTGTCCTTATCACCAGATTCAGAGAGTTCTCATCTCCTTTCCTCTCAGCACCCAAAGAAGAGTGAATTACCGAACTGGTGATTTTGATTGACTCTACCAAGCCCTCTACCAATTCAGAGTGGTGCCTTCTTTCCAGTTTAGCATATTACAGTTTCCCAAGAGGTCAAATGGCTGCTTAGGGTTATAGCACTAGAATGTAGCAGAAGAAATATTTGAACCCGGACTTTCTTTCTTGACACCAAGGATGAGTACACACTCAATAAACTGGACTGCACTTCACTGTGTCATTAAATTATTGGGAAATGCTTATATTTCTGTTAGTTCTGCCTATCTGAGCAGATTATAAATTTGTGTATGTCTATTACTATGTTGTACACACTTATGTGGTCATACATATATAATTAATATGTGTATACTCATACTTGTGTGCATATGTCCACACACATAAACACATATGTCAAAATTCTAAAAATAAATTATCTACTTATAAAATCCCCTGATGTTAGAAAGGGGAAAAAATGGCAAATCTTCCTTCTAAAGGTAGAAACTTTAACCCAGAATCACAGAACTTAAATTGGAAGGAACTTCAACCATTCTCTAAGCCCACCCCTACCTGAGAGGAAGCCCCTGATAGCGTGCTTTGCAACTGATCATTCAAATGGTTCACAAACTCAGGTGATAATCCATTGAGAGCGTTTCTCAGCAGTTGTGTTAAATGCCCACGGAGGCTCTTTAAAACTCTGGAATTTTCTGTGATCCCATTTGATTCTTGACTGGCTCCTGCTTTGAAGAAAAAAAAATCAACCAATTAATCAACCAATATAGTAAGCTCACAAGATATTTTGGGGATTGTACCAGATTTAGAGGGGAGGTTAACAAGACAAAGGTACAACAGTGAAACTCCTGCCATCAGAAAGTTTACATTCCAATCAGAAAGGTAATATGCACATGCAGAGGTATGCAAGAAAACAAGCAGGCAACTTTGGAGGGTAAGGGAGTGGCATGTAGGGGTGGTAGGAAGACAAAATCATAACATATAACTCCAACTGTGGCTCAGAGGAATTCCAGTATCTCAGGAGATGGGCATCGGGAGGGAGAGAATCTAAGGCATTCGACTGGTGCAGACCACTGGTAAAGTACATATCAGTATCAATTCTGAGCAAGATCAAAGGGACTGACTTTATGCGGAGGAGGAATAAAAGCTGAAATGTGTAGTAAGGGGGGTCTTTCAAAAAGACCATTGAGGAGAGAAGTCATTCAAGGGAATTTTTTGGAAGAAGGTTACACAGGGAAGCCAGTCAAGATCCAGAGCAGAAGATGAGAAATGACCAGAATGTCTGAGACCAAAAGTTGCAGCAGTAATAGCTCACATTATGTCCTGCTTTACCATTTCCAAAAAGAACGATGTGTCTCAGCTGATCCTGAAACAAAGCTGGGAGGTAGATGCTGTCAGTATCCCCGTTTCATAAATAAGGATGCTGAACCTCAGAGACTTCATGTGACCTGGCCAAAGTCACTCCAGGATCCAAGTCAACATTTGAACTTGGATTTTCCCTACATGAACGTTAGTACTCCGTCTACATGTTCCACAGCTGAAGAGTGCTGCTGGGATCCCATGGCCAAGGGGGTAAGATAGCCTTGAATAGCAGTCTCAGAGAACGCTGAATACTTGTTTCTGAGGGACAATTGAAGAGTAGAAGGGGAGTTGCAATATCACAGCATTAAATGGGTTCTGATTTGGGCACCTTGTGCTTGCCATTTGTGAGGAAGGATCCATTCTATCCACAAGTGGTGATTGGAGCCCTATAGGAAACCCCTCTTTTCTGGGGCAGCTGAGTCTACTTGGGGACAGTTTGAATTCTTGGCAATCGGGTTCCTCAGATTTAGCCAAAATCGAACTCTCTCAATATTCACCCAATCATCCTAGCTCTGTATTCTGTGGACAAGCAGCTTAAATGCTTAAATCCACCTAACAGCTTTTAAATACAGGAAGACAATTATCATCATGACCCTGATGCCCACCAGGGCCACTTCAACTTCACCAGTCCTTAAACTGAGTCTCATATGGCATAATCACCATTTTGACTACTTCATCTGTATTCTCTTCATGTTGTCACCTTCACTGAGGAAATATGGGCCCCAGAACTGAGCACAATTCTCTGCAGTGCTCTCAATGTTATCTTTGAAACATCTCATTTACATCCTGCCTGTTGTCCAACCATCATCACCGTCTTGTGTTCTGTCCCAAGGTCATCTGGATCTTCTAGGCAGGCTTAAACCTTACCTTGCTGGGATGCAGGCCTCCATGTCACTTCCCAGCTATTTCCTCACTGTACCACTGTATGAGTATTGTCTCCACTGCTATCTTCCTCCTATAGAATCCAAGCTTCTGGAGGAAGTGGACTGCTTTGCTTGCTTATATTTCTATCTTCCACAGTATCATAGTGCCAAGTATGTTGTAAGTAGTTCAAAAAGTTATATCTGTCTGTCTCTCTATGCATCTATGTATCTATGTATCTGTCTATGTATCTATGTCTCTATCCATATATCTGGGATTGTCTATTTTCCAATTATCTGTCTGTCTATCTAGGATACTTTTTTTGTTCCTTCCTTCATTTCTTCCTTGTTTGCTTCCTCCTTTTCTCCTTGGAAAGTTCCCTCCCTCCCTTCTTTCCTTGCTTCCTCCTCTTGCTAGCTACCTTCCTCCTTCCCTTCTTTCTTTCATTTCTTCCTTTCTGTCTGTCCATATATATGAGTAGACTAGAGTAGGAGGCTATGATTAAATCCTGAATTGAGAAACTTGTTTTAAATACCTACTATATGAGATGTGCTTTGCCTAGTTCTGGGGCAAAAAAGTCAAAATGAAACAATCCCTTCCATCACAGAAGTTCAAATCATTCAGGCTAGATAATATACGAATGTGCATACTAAGCACATGCAGAATATAATAATAATACTTGGTGGGTTGTTGACCTTCATTCTCAAAGAGGACCAAAATGACATCACTATGTTAGAGTCAAGTTACAGTCTGTCTGACTGTGACTGATGAGACCAATACGAGCTTAGAATGCTCTACCACAGGCTGGGCAGAAATAGTCCATTTGGGGTGGATTCTCTGGATGTGTGCACCTTGTATGTGTTTTTTTTTTTAGCTACTTCAATTCTGCTTTGCTCACAGAGCACAGTCTGATGAGGGCACCCGATGCTGGGTGGGGTTCTGTGCCAGTGGCTCCCATGTGTCACAATCAATTCCAAAGTTCTTAGGAGAGACCTTGAGAGTGCCCTTGTATAGCTTCTTCTGATCACCATGTGAATGCTTACCCTGTGTGAGCTCTCCATAAAATAGTTTTTAGGCAAGTGTATGTTTGGCATTCAATAAGTGTGGCCAGTCCATTGGAGTTGCACTCTCTGAAGCAGTTAGAATATTTGGCAGTTCAGTTCGAGAAAGGACCTCAGTGTATGCCACCTTATCCTGCCAGGTGATCTTCAGAATCTAAGACAATTCAAATGGAAGTGAATCAGTTTCCTGGCATGATACTGGCAGACTGTCCAGGTTTCCCAGCCATACAACCAGGTCAGCACACAGCTCTGTAGACCTTCATTTTGGTAGTCAGCCTAATACCTCTTCTGTCCCACGCTTTCCTTCAGAGCCTCCCAAACCCTGAGCTAGCTCTGGCAATGCATGTGCCAACCTCATTATCAATGTGTACATCCCGGGAAACTACACTGCCAAGGTAAGTGAACTTACTCACAGCATTCAAAACTTCTCCATTTGCGGACTTCCGCTTCCGGGACCCAAGATGGCAGAGTAGAAAGGTAGTCGCTCTCACTCTCCCCTATCAACCTCTGAAAACCCAGAAAATATCAGCCCAGAAAAAAACCCCTGAAACCTGAACCAGAAGAAAGACAGGGAACAGCAGTGCAGCAGTGCAGCAGCCCAGCAAATGTGTCTCTCAGTGCTTCAGCAAAAGTAAGGGCAGCAGAACTACAAGGGGCCCCAGGCAGACAAGTACCCTGAGGCATTCATCCGGAAGGAGATGAAGAAAACAAGCTAAAGGCTTCCTAGAGCACTGGCCTTGCTGATTCCAACCCAACAACAGGTGAGCAGTCGGAGCCCTGCAGCCTCCAATTGTGAAGAAATCCTGAAGCCCAGATGGTAGAGCAGGTAAACATCAACACCTGGACCTCCCAGTGCCTCAGTGAGGGCGGGGGAACCGGTGGAAACCAGCTCAGAAAACCACCAGGTACCTCGGCACTCCACCACAAAGGAATCTTCCAGTGCATTGGCAGAAATGACGGAGACAACACTGCTGGGGACCCCAGGCAGATAAACACCCTGCAGCACCCATCTAAAAGGAGCTGAAGAAAGCTAAAGGAAAGGTAAAGCAGGCAACCTAGAATTGCCTGAAAGGTCCAGCCTTGATTATTCCAGGCCAACACGAGGTAAGCTGCCAGAAACCTACAGCCTCCAATTGCCAGCATAAGAGGCCCCAGAACACAAAGCCAGTGACCAAGACCTAGGCTCCCAACACAAGAAGCTTGGGTCAGTACCCTCTGTTCCCCAGCAGGAGAGCTCAATCTCTTTAAAGGCCAGGAAAAAGAAACACCATGAGTAAAAAGAAAATACCATAGATTCATATTATGAGAAGAGTGAAGATCAAGACAGAAATTCTGAAGAGGACAACATTGTCAACAAACCCACATCTGCAACAACAAAAGGGAATATGAACTGGTCTGAAGCCCAAAAAGCCTTCTTAGAAGAGCTCAAGAAGGATTTTAATAGTCAAATGAGAGAGGTAGAAGAGTCCTTCAAAAATACAATTGGCCAATTGGAAAAAAAATACACTGAAGAAAACAAGTCCCTAAAAAACACAATTGGCCAATTGAAGAAGGAAGGACAAAAACTAACAGAAGAGTACACTGAAGAAACAAGTCCCTAAAAAACACAATTGGCCATTGAAGAAGGAGGTACAAAAACTAACAGAAGAAAACAATCTGTTAAAAACTAGAATTGGACAAATGGAAACTAATGTCTCTATGAGAGAGCAAGAATCAGTCAAACAGAAACAAAAAAATGAAAAAATAGATGAAAATGTAAAATACCTCATCAGTAAAACAACCGACCTGGAAAATCAACTCAGGAGAGACAATTAAAAAATTATTGGACTACCTGACAATCATGATGAAAAAAAGAGCCTGGACAGTATCTTTCAGAAAATCATAAAGGAAAACTGCCCGAAGTCCTAGAACCAGAAGGGAAAATAACCATAGAAAGAATCCAATCACCACCTGAAAGAGATCCCAAATTGACAACACCAAGGAATATAATAGCAAAATTCCAAAATTACCAGATGAAAGAGAAGGTGCTGCAAGCAGCCAGAAAGAAAGAATTTAAATATCATGGAACCACAGTCAGGATTACACAGGACCTTGCAGCTTCTACATTAAAAGACCAAGGGTGGAACATGATATTCCATAAGGCAAAGGAGCTTGGAATGCAGCCAAGGATCAATTACCCAGCAAAAATGAGCATCATTTTTCAAGGGAGGAGGTGGATATTCAACGAAATAGGAGACTTCCAAACTTTCCTGATAAAAAGACCAGAGCTCAACAAAAAATTTGATCTTCAAGTACAGGACTCAAGAAGGACTTAAAAAGGTAAATGGGACAGAAGGATACAATATGCTGTTAATAAGGGGGGGCTGTTTAAACCCCTACAAGGGAATATGAGACTTGCAACCCTTGAGAACTGTATTGTTATTACACCTTGTTAAAGGAGTATACATAAAGAGGGTGGATATTAGTTGACTTTGATGTAATGATAAAAAAAATCTAATCAAGTGGGTTAAATGGATCCAAATAAGTGGATCAATCTGATCTTAGAAAATGTACTGAGAAAGGAGGAGGCAGACAAGGGTAAATTACATTACAGGAAAAGACACAAAATCCTATTACAGCAGAGGGAAAGAAGGGAGGGGGAGCATTGTTTGAACCTTACTCTCATCAGATTTGGCTCAAGAAGGGCATAATATAATCAGTTAGGTATAGAAATCTAACTTGCCCTATAGGCAGTAGGAGGGAAAAGGGGAAAGAAAAGGGAGGGGGAAAGAAAGAGGGAAAAGGAGGGAAGAAGCAGTAAGACTAAAGGGGAAGAAAAGGGAAAGGGATAATAAAAGGGGGAAGGGACTGAAGGAGGCGGTGGTCAAAAGCAAAACACTAGTGAAGGGGAAAGGAAAAAGGAGAAAGAAAAGCATAAATGGGGGGGAAGGATGGAGAAAAAGACACAGATAGTAATCATAACTGTGAATGTGAATGGGATGAACTCTCCCATAAAACGGAAATGGATTGCAGAATGGATTAAAAACCATAATCCTACAATATGTTGTTTACAGGAAACACATTTGAAAAAGAACACATACAGGGTAAAGGTAAAAGGCTGGAGCAGAATATATTATGCGTCAGCTGAAGTGAAAAAAGCAGGGGTAGCAATCCTGATCTCAGACAAAGCAAAAGCAAAAATAGATCTAATCAAAAGAGATAAGGAAGGAAACTACATCCTGCTAAAAGGCACCATAGACAATGAAGTAATATCATTACTAAACATATATGCACCAAATGGTATAGCATCCAAATTCTTACAGGAGAAGTTCAGGGAGTTACAGGAAGAAATAGACAGCAAAACTATACTAGTGGGGGACCTGAACCTCCCCCTCTCAGCACTAGATAAGTCTAACCACAAAATAAACAAGAAAGAAGTTAAGGAGGTGAATAGAACATTAGAAAAGTTAGGTATGATAGACCTCTGGAGAAAACTGAATGGGGATAGAAAGGAATATACTTTTTTCTGGCAGTACATGGCACATACACAAAAATTGACCATGTACTAGGGCATAAAAACCTCACAATCCAATGCAGAAAGGCAGAAATATTAAATGCATCCTTTTCAGATCATGACAATAAAAATTATATGTAATAAAGGGCCATGGAAAGATAGACTAAAAAATAATTGGAAACTAAATAATCTAATCCTAAAAAATGATTGGGTCAAACAACAAATCATAGAAACAATCAATAATTTCATTCAAGAGAATGACAATAATGAGACAACATACCAAAACCTATGGGATGCAGCAAAAGCAGTTCTTAGGGGAAGTTTTATATCTCTAAATGCTTACATAAATAAAATAGAAAAAGAGGAGATTAATGAATTGGGCATACAACTAAAAAAACTAGAAAAAGAACAAATTAAAAATCCTCAACTAAACACCAAATTAGAAATATTGAAAACCAAAGGAAAAATTAATAAAATTGAAATTAAGAAACTATTGAACTAACAAAATAAATCTAAGACCTGGTTTATGAAAAAAAATAAAATAGATAAGCCTTTGGTTAATTTAATTAAAAAAAGAAAGAAGAAAACCAAATTACTAGTATCAAGAATGAAAAGGGAAGCTACCACCAAGGAAGAGGAAATTAAAACAATAATTAGGAATTATTTTGCCCAACTATATGCCAACAAATTTGACAATCTTAGTGAAATGGATACATATTTACAAAAATATAAATTGCCCAGATTAACGAAGAGGAAGTAAAATACTTAAATAACCCCATCTCAGAAAAAGAAATTGAACAAGCCATTGATGAACTCCCTAGGAAAAAATCTCCAGGGCCAGATGGATTTACATGGAATTCTATCAAACATTTAAAGAACAATTAATTCCAATACTATATAGACTATTTGGGAAAATAGGTGAAGAAGGAGTCTTACCAAATTCTTTTTATGATACAAATATGGTGTTGATACCTAAACCAGGAAGAGTCAAAATAGAGAAAGAAAATTATAGACCAATTTCTCTAATGAATATAGATGCAAAAATTTTAAAAAAATACTAGCAAGTAGATTGCAGCAACTTATCACAAGAATAATACACTATGAGGTAGGATTTATACCAGGAATGCAGGGTTGGTTCAATATTAGGAAACTATCAGCATCATTGAGCATATCAACACAAAACCAACAGAAACCACATGATCATCTCAATAGATGCAGAAAAAGCTTTTGATAAAATACAACACCCATTCCTATTAAAAACACTAGAAAGCATAGGTATAAATGGAGTCTTCCTTAAAATAATAAATAGCATATCTAAAACCTTCAGCAAGCATTATATGTAATGGGGACAGGCTAGAAGCATTTCCAATAAGATCGGGGTGAAACAAGGATGTCCATTATCACCACTGTTATTCAATATTGTACTGGAAACCTTAGCTTTAGCAATAAGAGAAGAAAAAGAAATTGAAGGCATTAGAATAGGCAAAGAAGAAACAAAGCTATCACTCTTTGCAGATGACATGATGATATACTTAGAGAATCCTAGAGAATCAAGTAAAAAACTACTTGAAATAATAAACAACTTTAGCAAAGTTGCAGGCTATAAAATAAACCCACATAAATCATCAGCATTTCTATATATTACCAACAAAGCCCAACAGCAAGAGATAGAAAGAGAAATCCCATTTAAACTTACTGTAGACATTATAAAATATTTAGGAGTCTACCTCCTGAAACAAACCCAGGAACTCTATGAACACAATTACAAAACACTTTTCACACAAATAAAATCAGATCTAAATAATTGGAAAAACATCAGTTGCTCATGGGTAGGCCGAGCTAATATAATAAAAATGACAATCCTACCTAAGCTAATTTACTTATTCAGTGCCATACCAATCAAACTACCAAAAATTATTTTATAGAGTTAGAAAAAATAATAAGATTCATTTGGAAAAACAAAAGGTCCAGAATATCAAAGGAACTAATGAAAAGAAATGCAGGGGAAGGTGGCCTAGCAATTCCAGATCTTAAATTGTATTATAAAGCAGCAATCATCAAAACTGCTTGGTACTGGCTAAGAAATAGGGAGGTGGATCAGTGGAATAGGTTAAATATGCAAGACACAGTAGTCAATGACTATAGTAATCTATTATTTGATAAACCCAAAGACCCCAGCTTCTGGGATAAGAACCCACTCTTTGAAAAAAACTGCTGGGAAAACTGGAAAAGAGTATGGCAGAAACTAGGCATAGACCCAAATCTCACACCATATACCAAAATAAAGTCAAAATGGGTTCATGACTTAGATATAAAGGCTGATACCATAAGTAAACTGGGAGAACAAGGAATAGTTTACCTATCAGATCTATGGAGAACAGAAGAATTCATGACCAAACAGGAGATAGAGAACATTATGAAAAGCAAAATGGATAATTTTGATTACATTAAATTGAAAAGTTTTTGCACAAACAAAGCCAATGCAACTAAGATTAGAAGGAAGGTAGAAAATTGGGAAAGAATTTTTACAACCAGTCTCTCTGATAAAGGCCTCATTTCTAAAATATATAGAGAATTAAGACAAATTTATAAGAACACAAGCCATTCCCCAATTGATAAATGGTCAAAGGATATGAACAGACAGTTCTCAGATGAAGAAATTAAAGCCATCTATAGTCATATGAAAAAATGCTCTAAATCATTATTGATTAGAGAAATGCAAATCAAAACAACTCTGAGGTACCACATCACACCTATCAGATTGGCCAACATGACAAAACAGGAAAATGATAAATGTTGGAGAGATGTGGGAAAATTGGAACACTAATACATTGTTGGTGGAGTTGTGAAATGATCCAACCATTTTGGAGAACAATTTGGAACTATGCCCAAAGGGCTACAAAAATGTGCATACCCTTTGATCCAGCAATAGCACTTCTAGGGCTATATCCCAAAGAGATCAAACAAATGGGAAAAGGACCCACATGTACAAAAATATTCATAGCAGCTCTTTTTGTGGTGGCAAAGAATTGGAAATTGAGAGGATGCCCATCAATTGGGGAATGGCTGAGCAAGTTGTGGTATATGAATGTAATGGAATACTATTGTGCTATAAGAAATGATGAACAGGCTGACTTCAGAAAAACCTGGAAAGACTTATATGGTCTGATGCTGAGTGAAGTGAGCAGAACCAAGAGGACTTTGTACACAATAACAGCCACATATGCAATGACTAATATTGTTAAACTGAACCCTTCTCAGCATTACAAGGATGTAAGACATGTCCAGAGGCCTCGGAATGGAAAATGCTGCCCACATCCAAAGAAAAACTATGGAAGTCGAATTGGTATCACTTATTTTTACCTTCTGTTGAGTTTTGTTTCATCTTTCTGATGGTTCCTCCTATTGGTTTTAATTTTTAGTTATAACTTCACTAATGTGAAAATATGTTAATGGGTATGTAAATGTAAAGCCTATATCAGATTGTGGCCATCTTGGGAGTGGGGGGAGGAAGGGGGAGAAAAATTTTCAACTCAAAAGCATATGGAAATGATTGTTGATAAATGAAAATAAATTAATAACATTAAAAAAAAAACTCCATTTGCTGTAACCAATGGTTATACACATGTGTGGTGCGGTGCTATCTGGTGGAGCACCTATGTTTTCTTGGTGGTTATTGTTAGGCCAAAATTAGCACAAGCAGAAGAAAAAGTTACCTACTTTGCTTCGTCTTAGCTTCAGGGGCTGCACTGATTTCACAATCATCTTCTAACCATTCACCAACAATCCTCCACTTTGGGTTTCGCTTGTAGTCTTTTGAGTGGAAGAATTTACCACCAGTGTGGTAATTGACCTTGAGGCCTTGTTCATCGTCATTGAAGGCATTTGACAACATGGCTAAACAGGTCATGCTAAAAAGCCTGGGAGCAAGCACACAGCCTTTTTTCACTCTATTGGTGACTGGGAAAGCATGAGAGCATTGCCCATTATCCAGAACGCAGGGAAGAATGTTTTTATGAAATTGACGTATCATACTGACCAACTTCGCTGGGCCCTCGTGAATGACTGTATTATTATAATAATAATAGTAATAGCAGATAACGTCTTTGCAAAGGTTTTTGAATGTATTACATTCAGTTCTCACAACAACACTTTGAGTTAGGTGCTAAATGATCCTAATTTTACAGATAAAAAATCTGAGGTTGAGAAAAAACAAATCAGAGATTTGCCCAGAATTCCACAGCTAGGAAACTTCTGTGGAAGGATTTGAAGTCAGAGCTTCTTGGCAGCAAGTCCAATCTACTCCCCACGATGGCAGCTGGCAGTCAGGGTGTGTTCAGACTTTCCCTTACTTGTGTGGAATATATGTTCCTATGTTCTTCTTGCTGCTGACTGACCACATAGGAGCTTTGAGACTGGCTCAAAGCCTTTGCTATGGAAACAAAATAAATAACAATATGACTAAAATAGAGGCAAATAACAACAGAGCTAATCAGGAAAGAAATTATGTAAGAGGCAACAGTAATTTCCCTTATTCTTTTTGTTTTGAAGCCCAAAGTTTATTTTACCACAGATGATTAAAAATCCAGTAGTATATTTCCACAACAAGAAATATTACATTATTCTACTAAACACAAGTCTTAGTTTTCAAGATTATATGTTGACATATAATACATATACATATGCCCCCTAATAACATAGTATTACATTAATACTCTCAACTTTTTGTGTTAAGGGTGATGGGGCGTTAATGATGTAAAAGTCCTGGACTTTCCCACATTGCCTGGGCCCTTGGCAGTTGTTTGCCAGGGGCATCTAGCCCTTCCCAGTTAATAATCCTTTCAACTGTCCTTGCATTGTGGCCTTGACCCTGCCCCAATCTTCAGTTCTCTGTTACCTCTAACCTAGCCCAACCCTTCATTGTCTGTTACCTCTTAAAAGACCCAGCCACTTCCCAACTTTTTTTTAAATATAAATTTATTTATTTTTAGTTTTCAATATTCACTTCCACAAGTTTTTGATTCCCAAATTTCTCACCCCTCCCCTTACCCCAAGATGGCATGCATTCTGAATACCCCTTCCCCTAGTCTGCCTTTTCTTCCATCTCTCCCCCCCTCCCTTCTCTTATCCCCTTCCCCTTCTATTTTCCTGTAGAGCAGGATAGACTTCTGTACCCCTTTTCCTATATTTCTTATTTCCCAGTTGCATGTGAAAACATTTTTTTAAACATATGTTTTTAAAACTTTGAGTTCTAAGTTTTCTCCCTTCCTCCCTCCCCACCCACCCTTACTGAAAAGGCAAGCAACTTAATATAGGTGGTACATAGGCAGTTATGCAAAACACTTCCTTAGTAGACATGTGAAAAACTAACTCTATTTCCCTTAATTCTGTCCTGCCCTCCCATTTATTCTATTCTTTCTTTTGACCCTGTCTCTCCTCAGAAGTATTTGCTTCTGATTACCCTCTTTCCCAATCTGCCCTCCTCTCTATCACTCCCCTGCTCTCTTGTCCCCTTCTCCCCCTATTTTCCTGTAGGGTAAGACAGATTTCCTTTCCCAATTGAATGTGTATGTTATTCTCTCCTTAAGCCAAAGCCTATGAGAATAAGATTCCCTCTTTCCCTCTCACCTTCCCCTGTTTGCCCTCCACTGTGAGAGACTTTTCTTTTCTGTTTTTTTTTGTGAGATAATTTACCCCATTCTACCTCTCCCTTTCTTCTCCGAGTATCATCCTCTCTCATCCCTTAATTTTATTCTCCAGATATGACCCCTTAATCCTCAACTCACCCTGTACCCTCTATCTATCTATCTATATATCTATATACACATACATGCAATTTTTTTCCTTCAACTACCCTAATACTGACAAAGTTCTCATGAGTTACAAATATCATCTTTCCATGCAGAAATGTAAACAGTTCAATCTTAATAAGTCTCTTATGATTTCTCTTTCCTGTTTACCTCTTCATGTTCCACTGGAGTCCTGTATTTGAAAGTCAAATTTTCTGTTAAGCTCTGGTCTTTTTATCAGGAATGCTTGAAAGTCCTCTATTTCACTGAATGACCATTTTTTCCCCTGAAGGATTCTACTCAGTTTTGCTGGGTAGGTGATTCTTGGTTGTAATCCTATCTCCTTTGCCCTCTGGAATATTTTATTCCATGCCCTGTGGTCCTTTAATGTAAAAGCTGCTAAATCTTGTGTTATCCTGATTGTGTTTCTGCAGTACTTGAATTGTTTCCTTCTGGCAGCTTGTAATATTTTCTCCTTCAACTTGGAACTCTGGAATTTGGCTACAATATTCCTAGGATTTTTCCTTTGGGGATCCCTTACAGGAAGAGATCTGTGGATTCTTTCAATTTCTATTTTGCCCTGTAGTTCTAATATATCAAGTCTGTTTTCCTTGATAATTTCTTGAAAAATGATGTCGAGGCTCTTTTTTTGATCATGGCTTTCAGATAGTCCAATAATTTTTAAATTCTCTCTCCTGGATCTATTTTCCAGGTCAGTTGTTTTTCCAATGAGATATTTCACATTGTTTTCTAATTTTTCATTCTTTTGGATTTGTTTTACAGTGTCTTCATTTCTCATAAAGTCACTGTCTTCTAATTGCTCTATTCTAATTTTTAAGGAAATGTTTTCTTCAGTAATCTTTGGACTTCCTTTTCCATTTGGCCAATTTTTCTTTTTAGGGCATTTTTTCCTCATTGGCTTTTTGGGCCTCTTTTGCCATTTGGGTTAGGCTGATTTTTAAGGTGTAATTTTCTTCAGTATTTTTTTGGGTCCCCTTTAGTAAACTGTTGACTTGTTTTTCATGATTTTCTTGCATCACTCTCTTTCTCTTCCCAGTTTTTCCTCTACTTCCCTTACTTGCTTCTCAAAATCCCTTTTGAGCTCTTCCAAGGCCTGGGACGGATTCATATTTTTCTTGGAGGCTTTGGATGTAGGAGCTTTGATTTTGTTTTCTTCTGGTTGTTTATTTTGATCTTCTTTTTCACCAAAGTAAGATAATATAGTGTGACTCTTTTTGTGCTGCTTGCTTATGGTCCCAGCCAATTACTTGAGTTTTAAACTCTTTGTTAAGGAAAGAGTCTGCTTCCAATGTGGAGAGTGTACTGTCCCACGCTTCAGGGGTTTGGGTAGCTGTTTTGAGAGATACTTGTAGGGACCTGTAAACTTTTAGTTCTACAAGGTGGTATGATAAGAGGCAAGGTGTTTACTCCTTTCCTGGCCTATGACCACAAGTATTCCTTTCTGTCCTGTAACTGTGAGGAGGGGTCCCTCTCCATAGCCACTATAAGCTGTAAGACGCCAGTGTTCCTCCTCACCCCAGCACTGTTTCCCAGAACTGTGACCCAGATCCACACAAGGGCAAAGCAAGAGATTCCTGCCTCAGCACTGGCAAAGAGATCCCTGCAGTCCCTCTCTGATCAGCCACTGGATTCCCCCTCAGTCTGTGGACTGGAAGCTTGGGAAGCAGCTGCCCCCCCCAGGGCCATGCTCTTAGGGAATGGAGTTGAAACCTCGCCTTTCTCTCTGAACACCAACAGAAACAGACTTTTCCCACTGACCTTCTAAGTTGTCTTTGGCATTCCTGGATTGTGGAGTCTGGAATCCTCCACAGCTGCCCGCGATTAAGTCCTCTGAGGCCTGCTTCAGGTTCGCTGTGGCCTGAATGCCCATGCCACACTGCACTCCCATCCCGGCACGATACACCTTTCTGATCAATCATCCAGGTTGTCTTGGGCTGGCAATTTGTTTCACTCTGTCTTTTTGTCGGTTCTGCTGCTTCAGAATTTGTTTAGAGCTATTTTTTATGAGTATTTGGAGGGGTTTGGGGGAGAGCTCAAGCAAGTCATCGCTTTCACTCTGCCATCTTCCACAGCTAATTTCCCTTATTCTGATCACTTTTTACTTTCTTAAGAGATGTGAAGATTAAATTAGGTAGTAAAAAAAATCTCTCATGCCACTGTTACCTCATACTGACCCTGAAGGCTACAGGACACCACTTCTGCTGTCTACCCATGCCTCTCTCATCTTGTTGGGGAGGACTACATAGGACTTATTGTAGAGGTTTCTGTGTGGTTGCAGTATAAAGGACATGCAGTCAGACAAGGCGAATCATTCTGCTTACTCCTTTTCAACTGGGCCAATGGTCACGTGCTCCTGTCTACAGGTCTTAAATTTGGAAAATGTAGAAGAGACAGAGCACTGTGCCATGACTCAAGAAGGGATTCCTTGCAGAACTTAAGTGGCCCAATTGTGTCACTGCCAGTCTGAGCTAATGAGTGAGACCCTCCAAGTACTCTCTTGGCCTGGGTTGTCTAGGCATCTATGGACATCAAAATCAATGACATTTGCCACCAGACTCCCAAACTCAGGCAACAGGCCTAGCTCACATTTCCTGGGAACAGTGATGGTTATGCTGAGATAGTGACTTGGAAAGTTTTGGGGGCCAGATCTAGGCTCAGGGAATAGAGGCTGAGGGAAGAGGAAGTGTAAAGAAAATGCCAACCTCATTTTACCTCAAAATTTTTGGGGGATTGAATTGAAGAGCAAATGAGAGTGTTGTGGTTTAAGCTATATTTCTTAACATAATTGGTTTTTCATCATCTACATTTTTTTAATGCATTACTCTTCCTTCCCCTCCAAAAAAAAATCATCCCTTAAAACAAAGATTAAATCAGAAGGGAAAAGAGTAGTTTCACAAAAGTAAACACTGTCATTATCTGGAATGTATCAGACCTGCAGTCTCTCAGCTCTGTGACCAATGGGAGGAGAAAGTACCTTTCCATATTTTATCATATTTATCATTTAATTAAACTAAAGTAACTGCTAGTAAAGGAAGGTTCTAGGTTCACAGCATCTAGATTGATATCTTGAAAGGAAGGATATAAACGGCCAGTTGTGATAGAACTCAAATTAAGGTATTTTGTGGACACACACACATGCCTTCAGACTAAGAAGCCACTGCAATCTGATGTAGATTGGGAATCCAAAGGGTGAGTGTTGAAAAGCTGTCCTCAGGGTCCTGATTTAAAGAACAGCAAATATTCAAACTAATACCAGTAGCCATATTTGCTTCTGTCTCTTTTCACACTGAATTCTTAGACCAGACTTAAGATTTGAAACTGTTGGGAAATATGTTCAGATCTAATTCCATCATCTAATTCTCTTGTTTTGTGTCATTTGCAAGTTTGACTTGGAGTCAGAAAGTATAGGTTCAAATCCCAGGTCTGCTCTAAACTGCTTTAATGTATAAGGGTGAGGGGGTTGATTCAGAAATCTACCAAAGTAATCAGTCTACCCCATTTACCTATTATACCTTTCTCAGTTAAGAACATATCTTGATGTCCCCTAGATCTTACCACAGGTGGGTTCCCTCCAGTTTTCAATGCTATAACCAAACTCTTGGTTTAATTTGGTAGAGTATAGAGGGTTGTTGAAAGACTTTCACTAGGAAATGACTGAATCAGATCTATCCACTAAGAAATTTTATTTGTTGTTGATGCTAAAGTTGAATTACAGGGATGGGGGAAGAATAGAGGTGAGGAAGCCAGTGGTCATAACTATGGCATGTATGTGGGTGGTGACAGAAAAAAGAAATGATAGCCTTTATGAAGGAAAATGTATCAGAGATAATGCAAAGGTAGAATCAATTGTAACTAGTAATTAGCTAACACATAAGTTGACAGAGAGTCAAAAATAAAACAAAGGTTTCAAATATGGGTGATGGAATGTGAAATGTGGTAAATTGGACATAAATAGGGACATCATAAGGAGAGAAGGTTTAGGATAAAATCTAATAAAATCAGTTTTCGGTATTTGAGGTATCACAAACAATAGGAAGTTTGGTTGTAGAACTCATGAAAGTAGTCAAATCTGGAGATATGAATTTGAGAATCATCTTTATAGTGGTTATATTTCAAACCCCGAAAGTATATTCCTAATCAAATGTAAATGACATACCTAATCAATAAAGATTTATTAAGAGCCTTCTATGTGTTAGATAATATGCTACATGTTAGTGATAGAAAGACAAAAAAAACCTTGCTGTCAAGGACCTTGTGTTTTATCAGGGAAATGAATATGAACGTATATTATCCTATACAAAATAAAGCATCATTTCGTGTGTGTGTGTGTGTGTGTGTGTGTGTGTGTGTGTGTGTGTGCGTGTGTGCTGTATAAAATAACTCAGGGGCACACAGCCAGTGAAGAAGCAAGTCAAGGTTCAAATCCAGGCCTTAAATCAAACTTGGTATGTTTCTGCTGCGCCACAATTATCTCCTACCCACCCTTAGGATAGGGGGGTTACACTTAACGAGACTATTTAAAGCTGTATTTCAAGCCTCATACAATCCTTTTCTGTTAGAACAAAGTAAACTGTTATCATATCTTTTCCATATGGATATGAAAATGAAGGTCAGGAGTTATTACTTTCTCAAAGTTTCAAAGCAGTAAACATGTAACATTGCCTCAGTCCGACTATGCTGACTCACCCTCATCTTTCTCAGGGCTTCTGACTATGGCTGCCCTCAGAGTTTAGGGTCAGCCCTGAGGGCTTACGTGTTTGTATAGTACTGTTATTCATAAGCCCCACTCTGGTATGCTCCTCAATATAGATTAGCCAGTTAATACAAATTAACAAACCAATCTAACTTTTCCAAAGTTCTAAACGTGTTGCAAAGAGCTAACTCATAGGCCCTGGTTGAATAGAATTCCTCCTCCCATGACTATGGAATCCTAATAAAGTTCCACTTATATGTGGTTTGTCTCTGCTGAGTTCTAAGGGTTGGAACTTTGTAGAATTTGAAATCTGCCTTTTCTTGTTGTGTCTAGCTCAACATTGACTCCTAACTCAGCCACTGCTGTGCTGAAGAAACTTTTATTGATGACAGTAAGTTCTTATTTTCCTACCTTTTAAAATTCAGAAGCATCCATCCTCTGATCACAGAGCATAGGAGAGCAGACAAGGACTCCCTCCAATCAAATGATTTCCTCTCAGGTGCTTAGCTGGAGGTATTTAATCACTAGGTTCACCTGCTATTAGAATGTGGAATTTCAAACTGACTTGTTGTTTTATCCAATTCCCACAGGGCATGCCTGATTCTCTTCAACTTACCACAACATGTTTCCTCTTCTCATTAGATGTACACCTAAGATACACCTTTGCCTGACTGTTTTTTTAAAAGTTAAATTAATTTTATTTTATTTTCAGTTCCAAATTATTTTCTTCTATCTACATCCCCCATCTAAGATATCTAGGAATTGTTCACACCCAGTTTATAACCCTTGACTGATTGTCTTTGTTATTCAGTGAAAGAGTCATTCTTACCTAATAAATGTACCAGGGCTTAGAGTATCCTGGGATTGAGGGATGTAGGACATTCCCTTTACACATTTTATATGTACAACCTGAACTAGGCAGTCTGATTTCACATCCTTTACTTTTTATGCCTCTCTACACCCAATATTGTTCTGCTTAAGCTGCAGAAGTCAAACTTGCTATATATCCTAACCATTTTATTGTTGTTCAAGTTATTTAAGTTTGCCTAATCGTTCCTGACCCTGTTTGAAGTTTTCTTTGCAAAGATACTGGAGTGCTGTTTCATTTCCTTCTTCAGCTCATTTTAGAGATGAGGAAACTGAGAGGAATGGAGTTAAGTCACTTTCCCAGGATCACACAGCTAAGAAGTGTCTGAGGCTGGATTTGAACTCAGATCTTCCTGACTCCAGACCTGGAGCTTTATCCACTCAGCCACTTAACTGCCCTATATCCTGCCCATGCCCTGCCCCCCCCCAAAGGAGAAACTGATGTTTAGATCAACTTCCCAAAGACAGGAACAAGCTCTGGAGTTAATAGCTCTAGTGTCTTTCTGTGGACAGATTCCCATAATGCCAGATTAAGTGACTGATTGTCTCCATGACTGAGGTGACCTTGACTCCCTTGAACCTTAAGTACATGAAGAACAACACAGTCATTCAGCATGAGTCCTTAATTCTTACCCAAGAGTGAGCCTGACTCCATCCTCTGCCAGCCCATTGGGGTCAGGGTTCTGACCCCTGGTGCAAAAAATTAGAATGTTTCTGGAGTTGTAACTATTAAACTGGCATACTGTCTTTTCTCCTAAAAGCACAAGCCACAAATTTACTCCCATGTTACAGGGAATGAAGTATTGCAGAGAGGATAGAGTGGCGGTCCTAAAGTTAGGAAGATCTGAATTCAAATCCAGTCTTAAACATTTACTAGCTGGGAGACTGAGGACAAGTTACTTAACCTCTGTCTGTCTCAGTTTCATCATCTATAAAATGGTAATAATAACAGCATCTACCTCCTAGAGTTGTGAAGATAAAATGAGATATCTATCTCATCATCATCAACACTGCCACCACCATCCCCATCATCATCATCATCACCATCATCATCACCACCATCTTCATCATCACCATTATCATTATCATCACTATCTTAATCATCATCACCATCATCATCACCACCATCTTCATCATCACCATTATCATCATCACTATCTCAATCATCATCATCACCATCATCATCATTATCAATTTCTTTCTTGCTAAACCAGTAAGTATTTTAAAATATTAGATGCATTAAAGAAGCAGGAAATAGAAACAAACATAGATGCTGGGGGCAAAATACAAGAGACGATGATAAGAACAACGACAACAACTATAATGATGATGATTAAAACCAAAGGGAAGTACAGAGATGAGTAAACCATCGCTAACGCACAGAGTGCTGCAGGTGGTTCAGGCCCCACTCCAGAATTCATTTGAATACTAAACTCGATAGGAATGATACGGTCCCAACTGACTGAAAAGCAAAATAACATGAGATAGAGAAGCAGCAGGGCCTAGTGGATAGAAAGGCGACCTTGGCATCAGGAACACTGGGACTTGAGGTATGCCGCTGACCCTTCGATGTTAGGTAATCTGAGACTACTTAAACTTTCAGTGCCCAAGACATCTCCTTAAGTGATGTTTCAGATCATTTGCTCATCCACATAAATGGAGGAGGGAATTTCCTATCTGGTTTAAATTACGGACTTATACAAAGACAAAATAAAAACAACAACAACAAACACACCAATTTATGGAGAGCAATAATCATAAAAAAGAGGAGAGGAAGAAAGAGAAAATGCCAACACCATATTACAACCATGTGCCAGCCTAACACATTCATCACTATCATAAGCTTAGTAGCCCAATCACCTGCTGCTGGGCCATCGCAGTATCTGCATGCTGCCCTACTTCTAACTCCCCAGATGGGCAGGATCCCCACACAAGGTTTGCCCCATGTGCACTTGACTGTTACTTCTTAAACAACCCGTCCCCCTGCTCGCAGCAGTGACCACTCAGCTCAGTGTCACTCAGCTCTTCCCTTATTCTCAGATCCAACGCATCCTTTCTTGGAATGCTTCTTGTGATACATTTGTCTTGATTCCCTGTGTATTTGGACATTAGAGTTCATTAGTTACGTGTGATACAAACACTATTTTCCTCACCTGATAATTATTCTCCTCACTCTACAATAACTTAATTGACATTATCAATAAGTTTTTAATGATATCATTGAATTTGTTTGTCTTTTATTTATAACCTCTAGTTTCTGTTTCCTGAGAATTCTTTGCTTAATCATTAGCATGAAGGTGATCTCGTTGCATCATTTTATATTAAAATGGATTGATTTCTTATGTTAAGGTCAAGTAACCATTTTGAACTTCTACTGGCACGGTATAGCGGAGAAGATGCCAGTTGGAAACAAATTGCTGCAAAAGGGCTTCCTAATCCTGCTCTCAGTTGTCCAACAAGAAGACCTTCCAAATATTTATCTGCTTGGATTTATCAAACACTGGGCTTCTGTTTCAGAGATCTTCTATTTCTTGTGTATCTACTTTCTTCTGCTGTGCTACTTTTCTGTTTTTATTGAAACGAGGGCTAACATGGGTTGGTGATTACTTGTTTATAGTTATAGCATAAAGTTGATCACACTAGTTCCACTTTGTTTTCCTGTTATCATTATTTCCCTTGGTCTTCCAAATGATATTTGTTGAACTATAAATTTTTTGACTGGCTCTAAAATGTGGCAGTCAGACTGGCTGAGTAATAAATCCATAAATTAATTAAGGTAGTATTGATATTTTATATTGACATGGTCTAGTGATAAGCAGCAAATATCTCTGCAATTATTTATCTCTTTTTATTTCTATGAATAGTGTTTATACTCGGATTTGTGTATTTTTTTTTGCACGTACATAGGTTAACTCCCAGAATTTTTTGTTTTATTTTGTAACAACATTACTTGTACCTTACTTCTGATACATCTCCTACATCACAGTTTCAGAGGCTACACAGTCTAGTTCTAGTAAAAAAAAAAAAAGACTCCTGTAATTAGAGTCAGAGGACATAAGGGCAAAACCTAGCTCTTCTGCTGGTACTTTCTGTGTGATGTTGGGCAACTTAATTGCCCTGTCTGGACCTCAGTTTCTTCATCTGTAAAATGATGAAGTCAGGCTAATTAACTTCTAAATCCCTTACCATCTCTAGAGTTTATGGTCCCATATTCTGTCTGCATGAGCTTGTGCCTAAGGCTGACTCAGGATTTAGGGATCATGTCTTCTGGTCTGCTGTGATGTCAGCCAGTCCTGTCAGATAATGTCGATGACAGGCCAGGAATTTACCAAGGGAAGAGTAAATGCAAATATCTTGAGTCTTTTTGGAAGTTGTTGGAATGAGTATCAAGTTGGTCAATCATAAGGATACGAGGACCTTTGTTTTAGTTTAGTCATTTCAGTCATGTTCAACACTTCCAAACCCCATTTAGGGTTTCTTGGCAAAGATACTGGAGTGGTTGGCCATTCCTTTCACCAGCTCATTTTACAGATGATTAAACTGAGTTTAACAGTTTTAAACAACTTGTCCAGGGCCACGCAACTAGTAAGGGTCTGAGTCCAGATTTGAACTCAAATCTTCCTGACTCTAGGCCTGATGCTCTTGCCACTGTACGTAGGGGAACGCTAACCTTCAAGGATCCTGGTCACTTGAAGTTTACATTGAATATGTTATCTGTTTGGCCTGCAGTCAAGAAGACCTGAGTCCAAAGGTAGTATCAGATACTTGGTAGCACTGTGACCCAGGATAAGTCACTTAGCCTCTATCTGCCTACATTTCCTTAACTATTTAATGGGGACAATAATTGTACCTACCTCCCAGGATTGTTATAAGGATCAAATGAGCACAGTGCCCAGCATATACTAAACACTTAATAAATCCTTATTACTTGATTTCCTTTTATCTATCCTTTTTACAGGGATCATACATCCTTAGAATGTCCTTTCTATTACCAGTCCTCTATGGAGTTAAAAAGTCCTAGTTATTGGTTTGGGGAGAACATGTGGAACACAAATGATACCAGGTGAACCTTGCTGACATAAAGCACAAGGTATGTCATTAATATAGAGATACTTTCCCACTATTTAGAGATATTCAGAGGGAACTGTTGTAATTCAGAATTACTGAGATGAAGATGACCTCAGGTATCATATTTTCAGTGTTGCTTACCTAACACATTACCAAAAAAATAAATAAACAAATAAATAGACCAATGGTTCTGTGGATTTTTTTTCCAAAATTTCCACAATGAGTTGGTAGTGATGTTAAGAGTTAAACCCAGAATAGTGTTTGTTTCGCTACCCGAGGCGATTTCCAGTTTAAACATGAAGCTTCCTTTGAAAATGAAGAATGGATAAGGAAAAACTATAGGAATTTGATGCTGACTTCTTCCCAAGGCTTACTTCTCTGTCTTATATCTAATCACATCCTAGAAAATGCTAAAGTAGTTAACTCTTATGAAAAGAGGGCCTCTGTGGCAGATTTTCACCACTTGATGCTGATTCTTTTTTTTTCCCCATAAAGAAAGATCCCTTATAATATGTGATTACTCCTGAGTTTGTCTATGGTTGGTTAAAAATGTGTAGATCATATATCAAATGACAACAGACTGGTAATCTCAGCTTGTATTGAGGATAATAAGAGATGAGTTTAATTATTTCAATATTACCCATATGAGGATGAAGTTGAAGAATAGTAGACAAAATCAATTTCCTGATCTCATGAATAATTTGCTTTTTATAAGAGCTTGTTTGGTGCCTGCAAAGGAGAATCGAAGTAGCCAGTTAATCTTATGATGTAACATTAAGGGGATGCAAGAAGTAATTCCACCAGTGATCACAGAACAATTAGTCTGAAATAGCAATAAAGAACAGCTCCCATGGGGATATTGATGCCTCTCTCCCTAATAACTGGGGATGAACAGTGAACTTTACCAGATAGGATTGTTCAAGCTGAGGGAAATGGTTAACAATGGGCCAGAGAGCAATAGAAGAAACATGGAAAAGGAGAAACAGCCTCAGAGTATTGACCAAAGCAGATTAGAGGTGCAGCTGGTTTCGATGGATGCTGTATTTATTAATGATTCTGAAGAGGAAGTGGATTTTAGGATGGTAAAGTTTGCTGATGACACAGTTATCTCAGCTAGTAAACATTACTGACAACTGTGAGGAGCTCCAGATGGAGATCAAGACATCAGGGACTAGAAAGCAGGCCTGCAGATAAAATCGAACGTGGATGAGAATAAAGTGGGTCACATGGCATCGCATAGCCTGGACCATGATTGTTGATGGATGCATTCAGACATCCCAGCTTTGCAGTTCATCATTCAGAGTCCTCAAAGAGCCCAAAGCGAAATAAGCTTGCAGATGATGAGAGTGGGGAAAAAATAACAGCTCAAAGATGGGGGTACACAATAAAAAGAATCAGTCTAATGGCCTGCAAAGCTCCATTGTTCACTGGAGTGCCCTTGCCCTCTCACGTTTGCTTCAACTTGAGAAAGATTCATAGACAGTGAAGAGGTTTCAAGAAGAGAAACAAATATATCTCAGAAATTGATGGGACATAAGTATGAAGGATTGGGAAGAATAAGCTTTATTTAGAAACAGAAGGCAGGCCTCTCTGACTGAAGAATATGTTTTAAGAATTAAAGAGAGATGTCTGACCAGTTAAGTCCCTCAATTTACTATTGTGTCCCTGATGGAATAACAGAAGTATACTTAAATCAAAGGAAATTTCAGTAATTGGGGATGGATAAGTGATAATACAATGTTTTGCCTTAGCATAGAATTCACTGCTGGAAGCGGAGGCCTAAACGCCAGGCTTGTTCTTGCTTTTGCTTTGGGAGTCGTGATGTTATTAGTAACACTGTCATAATGCCCGGCTGAGTGGGGTGTGGGAGGTCTATGTCCAATTGTGTGGATTCATATGCCCTTGGTTGACATTCCCCCTATCTCTTCTCCTTAGCTGGAGTCAAGAAATCCTGGCATCAGATCCCCAAGAAGAGGTATCCTACAGGCTGGAAAATTCGAGGTTTTATTGAAAGAAGAGGGGAAGTGGGAATGCAATATCCCCCCTTCAAGAGAAATGCCGCATGCTTGTCCTCCATTTCCCACCAAGTTCCACTCTTCTGCACTTCTGTATCCTCTCACAGATGCCTCTCCTCTCTAGAAGGTCACTTCCATCTTGAAACTCCAATTCCAGGAGTCCCTTCTGCCCCTGGGGCCTCTCCTTTTTACTGGAGAGTGAACTTCATTGACTTAAAGCTCTCTGGTCTACCATCTCTCCATTTCCCAGATGGCTGCTCTCCTCTGAATTTCTGCATCATGCTAATCTGCCAGATACTTTCTCCCTCCCCAGTATTCCCCCTCTTCCCAGCTCCCTCTAATGTACTGGCTTCCCCATTAAGCTCTGCAGGAGCCGGGATAGTCTTTTTTGGTTGAATTTGTATTCCCACTGCTTAGAATAGTGTCTGCCACCTACTAAACACTTAAATTCTTGTTGACTGGAAAGAAGAAATTTAGGAACCACTAGAGATTTATTCTATCTAATCTCAATGGCCAGACAATCATTTATCAACTGTAAAGAGGAAATATCCAGACGTGTTCGTGGATGGCTACATGTTGAAGGTCACATGCATTTTAATTCCCTTGCTATGGCAGCAGTGTTCCTGGAAGCCACCTGTCAGCACATCTGGAGTCTGCCCTTCTCACATGACATCATTTCCATCATTGAACTAACTTCAAAGAACTACAAGGCTTTCATAAGGGCCTAGGAAGGGAGATAGCAGGCATTTCCTAGGTCAGGGGAAATTTTCTTTTCCTATTTTCATAACTCTGGAAACATTAAGGTTTCTGTTGTCTTAATTTCTAGGGAGAAGAAATCTTTTTCTACAGTGGTTCTTGAAATTCTATTCCCCAAGACATATTGAGTTTGCTTTCCATGCCTTCAGACATTTTGAAGATTTTGTAATTTAGACAAATGGTTCGATCAATACAATAAAATCATGCATTGCATGGTCATTTTGTGCTATGTGTACAGGTGAGAGGAGAGGAGAGCAAATGATAGGCTGGACATCATGCTGACCTCACTGTGTGCCAAGACAAGAGTTCCATTGTGTGGTCAATATCTAGGAGTTTTCTTTCAAGCGAACAAATGTCATTAATGATTATAGACGTCATAGGATAAAGTGCGAGCTCAGGTCTCATAGCTAGAGGCTTGGTTTGATGTGCCAGAAGCTAAATAAGTTAGGACAAAGCTCATGGTTTAAACAGGAGTCTGGTGCACAAATGTAGGGCTTAAATAGGGTTAGGCAAATTAAGCCTCTGAGGAGCATGAAAAGACTCTTTTTCTTTTGTCCTTGGAAGGATCTTTGTGTTTTCTGAGAAAGTAGAAGGAGCGTAGGGAATAGAAAGAGAACAGTCCTGAAACTGGTGCCGCCCTCTTACGTTAATTAAGCCTGTGTGAGCCTCTGAATCGTGGGCTTTTGCCCCAGCACCATACCAAGATTGAGCTACCGACTTCAAAGGGTTATTTTGAGCAAAGCACTTAATGAAGCCTTAAAATGCTCTAGAAATGTCATCCCTTCTGCTTCTTTCTATTATTATTCTAGTGTTTTAGTGCAGGACTCAACAGATTTGCTTTAGATCTGATATCCAGTACCTAAATAGATGGCTTCAGAAGATTTCCTCTTTTTTTTAATGTGGAATAAATGTTTGGGCCAATTTATTGCTCCAGGACTTCAGTTTCCAATCTCAAGTTAAAATCCAAAGTAGAGTCAGATGGAATGTCTTAAAGGATCCCAGGACTAAGGAGTTAAGAGACCTATAATATTTTGCCCTGCCCAGACCACATCCAGATTATTGTGTTCAGCTTACCTCATCACAATTTGAAACAGAAATTTAAATGTGAGAGAGAATTCAACCAATTGTTCAAGAAACAGTTATTAAGAGCCTACTACATGGCACATTCTATGCCAGGCACTATGGATACCAAGAGAAGGGATCCAATTCTTGGGCCCCAAGATGCTTCAGGGCCTTGAGCTCATGCCATGTAAGGATCATGTATTTAGCCTGATGAAGAGAACCCACAGGAGAGGACATCCTTTCTGTCTTCAAGGATTGAAAAGGCTGGTATGTGTAATATGGAATATACTTGCTGTTTATCCCCATGGTGCAGTGGGCAGAAGTTTAAGGTAAGACAGTTTAGGTTTAACATAAGGACAGAGTGCCTAGCTAATATAGATTTTACTGGCTTCTGAGCACTTTATAGTGTTTATGCAAAAACTGGGTAACTGTTGGATATATTGCAGAAGACAGTTTTCTTTAGTTTCGCCTCAGGGCCATATTTCTCTCCACCACCTAAGGCTGCCATTTGTCTAGGCAGCGTGCATGCCGTGGAACTTTTCCAGGAATGAAAACTGGCACGAATAGAGCCATTTTTCACAGGGGAACACTAAGATGTAAAGGTCCCCATACTGCTCCTATGGGAAATCCATTGGGAATAAGATCAACTGACATTTGTAAAGCGACTTAAGTTGTGACAAAGTAAGTGTTACTTTCAGGATTACATTTGGTCTTTGCAACCACCCTGTGAATTGATGGTTCCTTCATTATAACCACTTTAATGCTTAGAGAGATTAAATTGCTTGTCCGTGGTCACAGAATTTCTAAGTGTGAAGGTACATCTGTTAATATATGGGTTTCAGAGAAAGCCTTTAGGGCACCACTATTTACTCTTGTTCCTAAACTATACAATCTTACATGTAGTCCTTTGGGGTCTGATCTGGTTCATTTTTTATTTTACAGTTGAAGAAGCTGAGGTATAATAAGAAATCAATGCTATTATGCATCAGAATTGAGACTTGAACTCGGGTGTCCTCAGTTCAGGACTAGGGCACTGTCAACCTGGCCATGCTGCCTCACTGCTAATAAATAGGTTGCTCGGAACCAGTTTTCATTCTTATATTGAATGCTCTGGAATCTTCATGCCCAAAACTACTTTGTACTTTTCTCCAACATTCCGTTTTTTAATGCTGTCAGGAATTTCTCTTTATTATCTTAACTTCCCACCTTCATTTGTGCGTTTTTAGAAACTCATCATTTTGAAGCTCACACCTCCACAGTACGCTCTGGTGGCAGAGAATGGGATGTAGCATTCTCCATTGGAGGAAAGCATCCGTGACATTTCCTTCCAAGCTACTATCTTATACTTCATGATGTCCAGAAACTCATCATTCTACATGATGAAATGTACTTAGCACTTATGGCTCTTCAGTAGTCCCTGTTCCTGGGGGTGCTCCCTATATTTGATTGGAGAAAATGGAAGGTAGACATTGGAGATCTCTCAGACCATCCCCCATGAAAGCAGGGGGCCTAGGGCCTTCCCCTCATTATACACACCCCAAGTTGCAGATTCTGCACGCCCCCAAGCTAGGTGAGCTCTCCTTTCCCCTCTGCCTTACTCTGGGCTTCTGGGCTCTCTGGATATGTTATCTTCCCCCATTAGATTGTGAGCCTCTTAAGGGCAGGGCATTACCTCCTAATGGCTACCCTAGTTGCATGTTGATTGAGTTCCAGATGTCTAAACAACACAGGGTGCACTAAATGTTGAGAAAAACATGATCCCATCTAAACCTTAGCTATCTCCTCCCAGAATCTGCGCCTCTGTGCTGTGGGTCCAGCCTGAGTTTTTCTGGCTTGGGCCACTCTCATTATCATTCTAGCCTCAGCTGTCCTTTACTTGTCTAGACTGACCAAGAAAGTCATAGGATAATGCATTAAGAGCTCAAAAGGATTTTAGAGGTCATACAGTCCAACTCTTTGATGCATGTGGAAGCTAAGACCAAGAGAAGTTCAGTCATATTTTCAAGGTCATGAGATAACAAGTAGGAAGTGGCAGAAATGGAATTCAAAGTCCTGTGTTCTTGCTCCCAAATCCCACCTCAATAACAACCCATTTGTGGAATGACCTAGAACTTAGACAACTGCCACATTGCTCCACTGCCAATCATCTGATATTCCTAGCCCCTTGAGGTGGGACATAATCCACGAAGTCTCTGCTGCACCTGGTGTGGACTGATCCCTTGGTTCAACGAACTGCTATTTCTCAGTTAAGAGTCCATTCTAATAACTCAGTTGTCATAGTCAACATTATGCAGTAGTTTATTACTGAGTAGTTTATTCATTGCTTCACATTAATTAAATTTGTATTCTGTTTTAAAATCTTCAAATACAGAGACTGTATTCTGTAATTCATTTACACCCTGATTATCACCTAGCCCAGAGCCCTTCACATGAAGAATCACAGATCACAGAATATCAAGAATCTTGAGTGTCAAAGGGGTCAGTTGACTTTCCCAGCCCATGAGCATCAGGTGCAGAATTGAAACATGAACTTGAACTTGAAGCCCAACATTCAACCTACTGGACAGCTGCTGCCCCTTTCCACATGGCAAGCCTTAAATGGTTATCAATAGATTGTAGTCATTTCAAAAATTTTAAATGGGAAATTTGTACAATTTCCATCAAATCTATCCATTTGATCCATCCAAATCTATTTCCAAGTCTAATAATACAGTTTATCACATCCTTATTGCAAGGTGCAAAGCAGATTTTTTTTCAGGGCATGACAAGTAAAAACTACCAAATTCCATACTATGCTTCAAATTAAAATTAAAATATATATATATCCTGAATGTGAAAGTAGAAGCAAATGCTTTTCTTTTTCTGAAGAATCCTGTTGTCTTTTTTGCCTTAGGTAGAATCAGTAAGCAAATACACGCACACACACAAACATGAAAGACCTGGGTTATTCTAAAGTCTTGTTTCATAAGTAAATAATGACTTATTCACAACCTCAAGGTCTCATGATACTCTCCCTGTGTGAATCCTTTGTGTAAAATGTGGGTCTATGTTTCATTATCCAGGTTTCTCAAAGCTGAGTGTGTTTTTAATCAGGATAATTTACTTCAGTTGATCTTTTGTCTTTGAGGGCTTTGATGAAAAGCCAGTTTTTTCCTCCTCTTACTTTGCAGGAACATAATGTCCAGAAAGTAACTCCTACTTTGTCAAGGTGCTGTTCCAGAAGACTTATTTTCCCCTATGCTTTTCCTATGCTGAATAGGCCCTTCAGCCACCCAGACTTGACTTCCCCCTTCAATTTGTCTTCTCTCCCCAGTAGTCTTCAGATAAGCATGCTCAGGTGATGAATGTCATGCTCACCCATGTGGTCAGCTGCTGTGGGAAGCCACTATCCTGGACACACACACATGGCTGAGAGAGTGAGGTGAAGGTTTCTATGTCAAACAGCAGCATTGACTGGGCTGATCCCCAAGAGATTCTTTTTCTAGGAGAGCCATTAAGTCTAACAATTCAGCAATTAAGGAGTTGGCCAGGTCTTAGAAGTTACACAAAAAAGCAGATCACATAAACAGAAGAAATATGGATTCTAGCATCATATCATTTTCCAGAAAATAAGGGCTTTGGGGTCACTGATCCCCCAGGGCAGAAGAGTGGAATCACTGATCTGAAGGTGTTGGAGGCAATGATCTGTCCAGCCCTGAGTCTTATCTCTATCATGACTGTGAAAAATGAAAGTGGAGTGAAGCAACTTATTGAAGATATTGGATTGATTTGCAATTCCTGAAAGTAAATTTCTATATTCATGCAGCCCAGGAAGTTAGAAAATCAATGTGAATGATTTGCAAATTGATCTCATGAGCATCAGTAATCAGCAGCTTTAGGGCCGAAAAGCAGTTGGTGCAATCCATGTCTGTAGTGCTGTGTGGATGTGGAGGCCTCGTGGAGTGTCAGGGTCCAGGAGCAGGACATGCACTCTGGGTAAGTGGTCACAAAGTTCATGGTTAGGCTGGGGGCTGCCTGTGAAGTGGCCCAAGAAGAGATGGAGAATGGACATAAGAGGATTTCCCTGCCATCAGAAAGGCTGGTAGAAATGGTAGTAAACAACCTTCCTGACATGCTGATGAATGGGGCCCCACAGAAGCACTACCTAACAGGCATCAGCTTCTCCTTTGCCTGTGTAGAAGGGGTGGGCAGCTAGGTGGTTCAGTGGATAGAGTGACAGGCCTGAAGGCAGGAAGACTCACCATGTAGAAGAGGAGAGTTTGCTGATAGCATTCCAGGATGTTCTTTGTGTTCAGGCAGTGCCTATACATCTGCATCCCCAGAGCCATCCTACATGCTTAGAACCATTGGTTTAGATGAAGTACAGAGAAAGGCCATGTAGCCCACTCCTCTATTGGATTTGGAATTGGTCGGTTCACCACAAAGGAAGAGGTGGATGACACAGGTAAGAAGTGCACCCACCATGTTCTAAGGCAACAAGATATTAGTTCAGAAGGGTACAAGGCAGAATTGACCTGAAAACCATCCAGTGGACATAGCGTTAGACTGCACGCGTGTACACTCCCTGATTCTCCCCAGCTCACTGGCTCAGAGCCGCTAGGAGCTGGGAGTTTGTATTACAGAATCCTCACAGCCCAAATGAGGCTCTATTTTTTCCCCTAGCTTCACTACAGCCCAGTGGACCTCAATTTCACGCTTCTTCTAAGACATAGATGAACCAGAACTTTCTGTGCCCAGATTCACTCCCTAGTGGGGTCCAGAAAGTCTCTTTCTCAGGACTTCAGAAGCTGAGCCTTCCCATCCTACACTACTAAGTAAGAGTACTGGGATAGGAGTGATAATGCTGCTGACACACCGTGATGGGGCAGATGTGGGGAAAGGAAGAAAGAGCTCCTAGCTCTGTGACCTGGGGATCTGCACGGGCCACACGTGTCAGCTCTGTGGCCACTTCTCTGGATTCTTTGTGAGCTAATGTGGTGAGCTTGGATTTTGATATGTGGCAACCAAAGGCAGTCCCCTGTACTGGCTGTGCACTCACAGTCTCTATCCCAGCCTTTTGTTTTCCTTTGCTTATCACATATACCTGTAAATATATGCATTATGCAGTGTAATTCTAATTCGTATTTTCTTATATAAAACCTGTTAATTTGTAAGTTAAAAAAATAAATCCTTTTATACTAGTTAAAAAAAGAAAAACAGATGAAGAAACTGAGACAAAGGTTAAGTGACTTCTTCAGGGTCCCACTTCTTTGAACTCAGAATTTCCTCACTATAAGTTCAGTATTCTATACACTGATCTATGTAGCTTCCTAATTCTAGGAAGGTAAGTATAAGAGACTTTTCACCAGAACATTCATAGAATTGGTCTGTCAGGGGCTCATTAACTCTAGTAACATAGTTGCTGAACAAGAGGCAAAGAGAATTTCAACAACTGGTAGTTCTGTTACTCTGAGTATGAGCAGATTTGTGGAAAAAGGTGGAGGCAAAGCTCATTAAAATCAGCCCCCAATCTGGGTCTAATCACTCTCTTTACTAGCAGCCCACATGCAAAGAAGCAGAAACAGCAGGGCAGCTTTCACAATCTCTTCCTCTGCTCAGCAGACTCAAAGATGACTGTCCTTTCATGCCCAGACAGATGTTCCCTGCCCCCAGCAGAATAAGTGGGGCAGTCCATTTAGTCAGAATATTGACACTTGTACTGCACATCAGTTTTTTTTTCCTTCTCTGTGACCAGAGCATTTCACAGGGTTTATTAGTCTGAAGTCCATGAAGCTTTTTATTTTGTATAACTGAATTTCTACACACCTAGTTTCCTTTATAATGTGATATATTTTATTTTGTGCATTTATAAATTGTTTTTTTTTCTAAGAAGCGATCCTTAGGTTTCACCAGCCTTCCCAAGTAGCGCATGATAAAAACAAAACAAAATAAACAAACAAAAAAAGAACAAGGTTAAGAAACCCTACTCTAGAGTGATACAGGATATTTCCTTCATCATTTCAAAAGGGAGGAGACTGTCTTTTCTTCCAACCTGTAGAAATCTCTTTCTAAAGTACTAACGCTACTTACAGAGCAAGCAAAGAGGAGAGAGAATTATCTTAGTGCTGTTTGCTCCCACGAGGTGCTGAGGTGTACCAAGCCTAAGAGACCCATTGACATGGGAATGGTGTGTCAAATCTGCATTTTGGATTTAAGCTTCAGTATTCCATGGGATAGTTGAATGAAAACTTTCGTTGGAATTCAGATCACTAGATCAATATACAATTTTAAGGCACCTGCTAGGGGCCAAACACGGAATGAAGCAGCTGAATTCTAGCATCAACTCCATCACTAACTAGATTTCTTCACTTCTTTACCCATTGGTTTGCTCAATTGGAAAATGAAAATCTTGTCATTTCTACTAAAATCTTATCCCCAAATGTATCTCATTTTCTCCACTCACACAACTATTGCCCTTGTCCAAGTCTTCAAAACATCCCACCTGGAATCTTTCAATGATCTCCTAAGTGGTCTCCCTGCCTCAAGCTCCACCCTACTCCAATCCATTCTCCATACAATTGCTAAAGTGATTTCCTGAAAGCACCGGTCTCACTAGATCACTCCACTACTCAATAAACTCCAGGGCTCCTTATCAAATTGAAGATCAATTATAAATTCCTGTGTACAATTTAAAGATCTTCGGTACCTGACCCCATCTTGCCTATCCCACATTGTTATACATCACTCCCATTCACATAGATCATAATCCAGAGTTAATTCCGTAAGGATTCTGTAACATTGGCAGTGATGGCTGAATTTCAGCAGTTCTGAACACATCAAGAATGAATGTGCATAAATGAAACCCAAATGCTCCATTCAGTTGAGTATGTGAAACATTTATTAAATACCTGTTGCATGTAAGATACCATGCTAGGTACTTGGCCTACAGAGTTGAAAACAGTAGACAAACAAGCCAAAAATAAGTCTAGGCTTTAAGAAGTTTATAGTCTGTGTTGGGTGCAGATAGTGGGGAATGGGATGTGAGGCAAGATGCAGGGTATATTCAGAGAAGGAAATATAAAATTTAAAGAAAACAATTAAAAGTTAATTCTTTTTTCAAAAGGGAGAATGTTACTACATTTAGGGAACCAGGAAGGACCTATGAAAGAAATGGATCCTGAGATATACTTTAATTCAGACCCAAGAACTGGTTAAAACAATCAATAAAATATTTTAGGGTAGGTAGGCAGCACAATGGATAGAGTGTTAACAAGGCAGTCAGTAGAACCTGAGTATATATTAAGCCTCTGACACCCTCTTACCTATGTGACCTTGGGTAAAAAGTCACTTAACCCTGTTTGCCTCAGTTTCCTCTTGTGTGAAAAAAAAATGAGCTGGAGAAGGAAATGGTATACCACTCTAGTATCTTTGCTGAGAAAACCCCAAATGGGATCATGAATAGTTGGACACAACCGAAACAGCAGGAACTATATATGTGTGATTACTCACATACATGTTTATATATGAATATGAAATTTTTATTACATAAAGTTTTTTTAAAGTGTATTTTAAGTTGACTACAATAGTAGCAATAATGACAAACCAGTAGAGCTTGTCTTTGTCTCTTTCTCAATGTTCATTTATTATCTTCTGTGTATTTTAAAATATTTTGATAAATTATACATTTCTGCCTTTTGTTCATTATTAGTAATAGTCACCCACTTATCCTAGCTATTCCCATAGCTAGGATAAGTGGGTGACTAAAACATCAGCCATTTGTCCCCAAACTGGTAGTATACATGTTTTATCAACAGTTTTATGCATCCATGAATTGTCCTTACATTGACCAGAGTCCTTAAGGCTCTCCAAGTCATTTTTATTTACATTATATTAATTGTGTAAATGGTCCTGCACAGTCTGGTCATTTTCTTTTTCATTAACTGAACCCAGTACAGTGTGTCTTTTTTTTTTTTTTCTGAATCTGCCACTTTCTTCACTTCTTATGGCCTGATGATATTTCACTAAATTAATAAACCATAATTTATGCAGACATTCCCCAGCTGGTAGTTGCCTACTTTATTTTCAGTTTTTTGCTACAACAAAGACATGATGCTTTAAGTAGTGTTTGTCCATATGGGTTAATTTCCTCTGCTTTTCATTTCATGGTGGCATATTCCTAGTGGTGGTATTGTTGGATCAAAGTGTTGAGTGACTTTGGGAGCAGAGTTCTAGTTCTATTTTCATCCATGAAATGATTTAGATTCACCAACAATGCATTAGTGGTCGTGCCTGCCATCTCACAGTCTCTCCAACAACTCTACTTTTCCTTCTTCTTTCATCTTTTCAAAGTTAATAATTATGATGTGGAACTTTAGGGTTGTTTTCATTTTTATTTTATACATTATTAATGATTGGCAGCCATATAGTTAAATATTTTCAATTATTCATCTGATTGGTTCTGGATCAAGAATTAGGAATGATTGCTTCTTTTTGTCTGACCCTGAGAATGGCCATTGCCAAAGGAAACTGTAAAATGAAGACTGGCATAATCAAAATAAAAATCCAAATTTGCAATGACTGGCATCACTACGGTGTTTTCAAGATTCAACACTTTCCTTATATAGATGCTGGGTGGTAAATCATGCATGTATTTTTATCTATTTTACAGATGAGGAAACTCTTTAGTTAGGAGGAAGATGAGTAAGTTGGCTCACTCGTGATAATACTGTTAGTTTCAGACTCATAATGACACAAAACTTATACATATACCAGATCTAATGGTCATTTTACCAATGATTCCCACAGTGAAGATGTTTGATAGGTTTTAATCATAACCACAAACAGTCTTTTCTTCATGTTTTCCTGCTCATTCTGTTCTTTCTCCTCATTTATCTATTGATTTTAAAGACATGTTTTGACACTCATTATATGTAAAATTCTGGGTCAAGAACAGAGAGGGACATTAAATTAGTACAAGCCATGATTCTTCGTAGTATCTAGACTCTTAGACTTGTGGATGGTGAGGGAAATGCTGTTGATATTTGGTAAGGTGGAAGTGGAAATGAGGGGGCAGGAAATTGAGAAGAAAGGGGAGTGTGCATGGTGAAATTTATCAATAACTGAGACAAGACTTTCAAGTAAAGAGAGTAAACAAAGCCAGGGAAGGGGAGATGGACTAATGAAAAAAGGGAAGTTTTCCTCACATGTAAGTACAACATAGCTTTGGGTCATTTGATTCATTTTTCTGGGACTCAGTTTCCTCTACTGGAAAAGAAAAAGAGTTACACTAGAAGGTTTCCGAGAATCTCTTCGCATCTCTAATCTTTGCGGAGAGGCCAGGGTAGACAGGACACTACATTTAAGATAAGAACATTGATAAGCTAGAAATGGGACTGAAGGTAAGGTGGGGAAAACTGTGCTGGCCAAAAATTTGCTGCCTTTGGACACTTGTAGCCAAGTCAAAAAACACTTGTTAAGAGCTTATTATTTACCAGCCCCATGTCCTACAGCAGCACATTAACAAATGACATAGATTAGCACCTAGTTAGCAAGAAAACAATGCAAAACACTGAGTGGGAGAGGGGATTATTGGATGAATGTGTTCTCACTTTCTCCAGCTTTTCCTGATTCAATGACTTCCATGGTAGTGAGGGAAGTGACCATGGGATTGCGTCTTGATGTATTTTCCTTGCCCTAAGGGCAACATTTCGTGTAAAAGTCTGGCTACCAAGATTTTTGGCTTGGGACCCCAAGATTATGCCAGGCAAAGATTTATTCATTGAAAACAACATGAGGGATTATTAGCCAGAAGAGGAGACTTAGGGAAGACATGGTAGTTGGATTCAGGTTTTTAAAATAATGCAGTATGAAATAAAGACAATATCTGTTATCCTTTGTCCCTAGGGAGCAAAAGTAGGAAAATGAATATGAGCAGATGATATGGCTAACCAAAATGGAAATGTAGTTTAAAAAAGCAACCATGCTTTGCTGTATAGATCATTGGACTTGGAGCCAGCAGCATCTATGTTTGAATACCACCTCAGAAATTCAATAGATTTGTGACCTTGGTCAAGTAGTTTAGCTTCTCACCACATCAATTTCCTTATCTCTAAAATGGAAATAATAATAGCACCAATCTCCCAGGGTTGTTTTGAGGATAAAATGAAAAAAGTTTTGTAAGGAACTTTGCAAAACTTAAATCATTATATTATTATTATTGTTATTATTATTATTAGTAGTAGTAGTAGTAGTAGTAGTAAGTCACATTGGCCAGGAGATAGAAAATATATTTAAATATCTTACAGTAGAGAACTGGTAATGATTTGCACAGAAGACCTAGTGTAAAATACATTATTGAGGAAATTTAAAATTAGAAAAATAAATGGATGATCATGAAGTGAAAAAAGAGGCATACATGGACAATTCTAGTATTATACTACTATCTATGAAAAATTGAAAGATTGAGGAAAGCCTTCAGGGCATTGTACATATCTTTAATGTAGAATTTATGAGGACTCAGACAAGAATCACAGTTGAGGGAAAGGTGGGAATGGCACGTGATGAACACTGATAGTGGGAGTCATCAGAAGTAACTCATGCTGATACTCTAAAGCTCGTTATTGAGGGTCCTTTAAAAAGTGTGTTGTTGTTATTGCTTCTCATTGAAATTCCAGTCTGAAGATGGAGTTTTGGCTCTTATGTTTCTAGTTATGCCTCAAATATGCAGACAACCCACCTTGTTCTGCTTAAGCAGTTTGGGACAACGTATCAAAAAACCTGACTCAGAATTCAGGTGTGCTACTTACAAAGCTGCATTATCATTGTCAAGTTACTTAAGCTTTCTCACCCCAAAGTCTTTCCATGTTCATTCATATTCATTGTTTCCATGACACTCTCTATCCAGCTTGTCCTCTGCTGTCCCCTTTTCTTTTTTCCCTTCAATCTTTCCCAACATCATGGTCTTTTATAATGGACCCCGTATTCTTCTGTGGCCAAAATATTGAAGTTTCAGCTTCAGTATTTGAAAACTCTGAATTAATTTCTTTAAGTATTGACTGATTTGACCTACATGCTGTACAAGGGCCTCTTAAAAGTCTTCTCCAACACCACAGTTAAAAATTGTCAATTCTGTAATGCTCAGTTTTCCTCAGAGCTCTACTCCCATAGCCATATATTGCTACTGGAAAACAAACAAACAAACAAAAAACAACATCAACATAGCTTTGACTATACAGACTTTTGTCAAAATGTGATAAACTTTGGACTTAGCATGTCTAAAATTGAACTCACCCACTTCCTCTATTACAAGTTTCCTTATTTCTGCTAATGACACCTTTCAAGCTTGGAAACTTGGAGTCGCCTTATCTCTCCCTCACCACCCACCTCTAATCTGTGGTAAAGTTTCTTCAAAAAATTGCTGGAATCTTCCCTTGGCAAATATGGCCTCAGAGACAGAACACTTATTAGCTGTGTGACCCTGGGTAAGTCACTTAACCCCATTGCCTAACCAAAAAAAAAAGTTTGTAAAATACTTTATAAACCTTAAAATGTAATATTATGATGAGGATTATTATTGGTAAATAATTTTTGGAAGTGCAGATTTGACCATGGGACTTCCATATTCAATCAATTCATGTGCTTCCCTATTACATGTAGGGTCAAATATTACCTTCTTTGTAGTTTTTCAAGGTTTATACTACCTGAGCCAACCCACCTTTCCAGCCTAACTGATTCTCTGCTTCTCACATAGGACACTACTTTTGCCATCTCTGAACCTTCATGCTGGCCATATCTCATGCCTACAATGTCCTGCTTCCTTACTTCCAACTCAGAGAGTATTACTCTTTCTTTAAGATGAAGCCCAAACTCCACCATGTTAGTAAAGCCTCTTTACATCGTAACCACTAATGCCCTCTGTCCCAAAATATGTGACATTTAGCATACACACACACACACATGAATATACCTGCAAATAGTTTTTAAATTTACATGTGCACATTTTACATATTCTTGTTATCTCCTCTATTAAGATGTCAGCTTCTCCTGAATACACATTCTTTCACTTTCTTTTTGTACCTGTATCCTTAGTACCTACTACACTTGGTCACACAGAAAGCATTGATTAATCCAACAATAACTTATTCTTTACTCCATGTATCTTTTGGAAGGTTGTGTTCATCTATATATCCATAATTAATTTCATTGAATTCTTCTTCCCCCCCCCAAAAAAAAGAGAAAAAACTCTCTCCTTCCTAACTTTCAAACCATCATTTTAGTCCTGTGGATTTGCAGTTTTGAATTCCTCCTAAACTTTTTCCCCTTTCTTCCCTTCCATCTTTAGGAGGTTGCAAAATCTTGCATTTCCACTTCCACAGCTTCTCTGTTTGTTCCATCTTGCTCCACATACATGATTGCCATCCTAAAGAAGGGGCTCATGACTGCTGGCCCGGAGCATCACAGACACCTAATAATTGGCTTCCCTGTTTGCATTCTTGCTCTTAAAGCCCCATGTACCCTGCACACCCAATCTCTCCATTTCGGAGTTGGAAAGAATCTCAGCTACTACCTCTTCTAACCCACATGTAAAAACAAACAGAAAGCAACACAAAGTGTTCCTCAGACAATATGAGTTACAAATACATAGCCAGACTTGGTTCTAAGATCCCCACTGAGGGCAAATCCACTGCCTCCAAGGCAAACCATGCAACCTTTTGCTGGCTCTATTTCTGATATATTTTTTCTCTTACATGAAGTGTAAATTTGTCCTATATGAGATTTCCAAATTTGCTCCCATTTGCACCCTTCTCAGGCCAAACAGAATTAATCTTTAGGCAAAATGAAGATAGGTATGAGTGATTCTTTTAACGTCTCCTTTTCTCTAGGTTAGGAGACCAATTTTTTTTTAATCATATCTGTCTAATGGGGTGGGGCTGTTGTCCCCCACTCCTGCATTTGAACAGAGAAGGCTACATTACAATTAAATCCCTGGGCTCTACTAGTCAAAAATAACATGTAAATTGTTTATATCTATTGTATTCGTAATTTTTAATATCTATATAGTTTTCCATTAGTTTGATGAACCAGCACAGTTTCAGCCATTGCCTAGTTGACATTCAAGTTAATTACAGAATTTTTTTTCCAAATAATTCAGCTACGAATATTTTGTAGATGATTCTTTTCTTTCTTTTTTTTTTTTTGCTTCTTCCTTAATTACATACTTGGGGTATATTCATAGTAATGGGATTACTGGGTCAGAGGATTAAGATCAGCTTGGTAAGTCTTGCTGTTTACTGCCAGTTTAAAAAGTTTTTGAGGCTTTTAGCTATGTCAAGTATATGAGCCCCTGTAAGATAAAGCTATTTATTATTTTCACAGAGAATATTGAATTAAAAAAAAATAAACATATCACATTGAAAAGGGAATAGGAAGGAAGAAAGAGGGTAGAAAGAGCAGAGATACAGAAAAAAATTATGAAAAGATAGAAATGTGAAGAGAAAAATAGAGAAAGGGAAGAAGAAAGCATGGAGAATGTAAAAAAAGGAAATCATGAAGATTGCAAAGTTTGTGAACAGGTTCCAAAAATATGAAAGGCTAGGGATCATCACCTCACCATTGGGGCTGAGGCCTTGGGGTTTTGGGACTCTCACTTCTTTTTGACAGCAGCTTACTATTGGGGTTCTCCTACTTTCACCTCCTCACCTTCTTAAGGGTTTACACCCTAACCCACCTACACATTCATAGTTTTGTATCCACACACAGCATGGCTTACTAAGCCTTAACAGTGGAATCTGATGTTGGTCACAAACTGAATCCCTAGGATTTTAAGAGAACTAAAAGTCTACATGGAGTCTTTCTTTTTTTTGAGGGAATTTTTTTTTTCATTTCTTTTATTTGGGGACAATTAGGCATGCGTGGATCAAGCATTTACCACTCTTAGACTTGAGTGGCACAAGGGCAAAATAATTGTCAATTTTTGAATATGAATAGATCAATCACTTCCTAGTTTGACAAATGTATACATTGAAGACTTCTGCAATACCTTTAAAATCACATGGGATGATTGCATCTAGCTGTAGTGTACTGTTTTCCCAATCTCATACTGCTATATTACTCTCACTCATATTACCAATGCTCAGGGTAACAGAATCAGAATTCACAAAGTTCTTTAAAAGCTAACCAGTGGACTAAAATCAAGAAAGATAAGATTTAATTGAGATAGACATAAAATCTTACATTTAGATTCAAATGATCAAATTCTACACATAGAAGTAGGTGGAAGAATTGCTAAGCAGCCATAATATGAGAAAAAAAGCGGATTTGTGATAGCCTATGAACTCAATATGAGTAAACCAAGCCTTGTCATTGACAGTTGGACTTTTCATTTTTCATCCTTTGTCTTCAAAGAGGACTGATGACATCACTGCGCAATGTCTTGACTTGCACATGAATTAGACTGAAGTGAGGCACAGTTGCAGAAAGTCGTCAGCCTCACTTTCTTTTTCAGAGTCATCAAAGTTCAGTGGCAAGATAAAAGTCAGGAAGACTGGTGATGGCCTAGGATACAGTGTATGACCTTGGCATCATTGATATCTGAGCAAGCTCTAAGCACTCCACAGCACCAGCTTCAGCCACCTTCATGGCAGCTGGAACCAATTGTTCTCATCCATGCATTCTGCCAGAGAGAGTCTTCACATACTTGGGGTAGATATCCCCCGAACTTACTGATGGGTTTGAAGTTTGTCTGTTACCCTCAACCTGGTTTAGCTGATTTGCCAAGGCAGTTTTGCCAGGTTGCAGCTGCTGTATATGGTGCAGTTTTCCTGAGCCTCGGGTGAGAGTTGAGTGCCAGGTGAACACCCAAGGTAGATGAGAAGCCCTGCAAAGGGCTTGGCAAGCCCTCACACCAGAGGTGCTGGCCCTCCATGACCACCTCATACACTATACACAAGTGGAATTGCAGGGTCCACTAGAGGCCTAAAGTTCCAGAATGAGGAAGTAAGGGCGATGCTATACTCCATCGTGATTCAATTACAACTAGATTACTGTGTTCCAATGTCTGCATTTGAGGAATGACAGAAATAAGTTAGAGACTATCCAGAAGAAGGAAACCAGAGTGGTGAAAGGCCTAGAGTTCAGGCCTTGCAAAGAGCAGTTGAAGAATCTTGGGATACAAATCTTTAAACACTCTAAACAATGACGGCTGAGCTTTAGGTTATAAGTTTTGCAAAGTTTTAAGGTTTGCAAAGCATTTCATATCATGTAATATGATCTGACCCTATACAGTAGGTGCCCCCAGTATCATTGCCCCCATTTCACAAAGGCACAAATATGTAAAGTGATGTGCCCAAGGTCATGCAGATGGAATGGCCAAGGGCAGGAACCAAATGCTGGACTCACCTGACGGCAAGTTTCATGCTTCTTCTGTCATGTCTATAGGTAGAGTCTCTTAATATGTAGACACCACATAGTGAATGCTGTTGAGAGAGAAACAGTTTCAAGGTGTATTTAAAGATGAACATTTATCATGATTATTAAGGCAGCATTACACACTTGGTAAAGAGGCGGCCTTAAACTAGGAAGAGAGGCACGTATCCTGCCTCCTGCAAATGCTGGTTTGTGACACTGGGGAAATCAGGTTATGTCTCAGCCTTTTAGGAACATTTCTTAGACTATACATTTTAGAGAAGATGCCAACCTGAGTTAGCAGAAGAGATTTGCTCCTTTGGAAATTCACTATACCAATTAAACCATAGGCTGAGGGCTTATCCCTTATGACTACTACCACTGTTACCCACACTATGACAAGTGCATGAATATATCATGTGGACTCTATTTGACTCAAAACATCTATATCTCATGGAATGTAGCCACATGAAGGCACAGATGTATAATTCACATCCTCAGGAAAGATGTTAAACTACCTTTGTAGATATAGCCTATGTGAAATATGGTTCAGGGAAATCAAGTAAAATATTTTCATCTCTTCGAATAGGCCAAGAGATAATGGCTTTTAGTTTAAACTAGGGTGAAAAACTACTTAAAAAGGAGAAAAATAATTATCACTCTAGGGTGATTTAAACAGTGTTACCAAAAGGGGCTGAAGACCCAACTCTCTGGACAGTCAAGGTGAGACATTAAAGGGGGGCAGAAAATTCTAAGGGAAAGGGAAAGGGAAGAGAGAAGCCTTTTCTAATTTTATTTCCTTTAAGTTCTCAGTCTCAAGATTCACTGTTGGTGCAACCTGAAGAAATAGATAATTCAATTATTTAACAGAGTCCTTGTAGAGGAAGTAATTGGATAATGTCTTTCCTTCCTTTCTTCCTTTTTTCCTTCCTCTTTTCTTTCTCTCTTCTTTTTAGTTTCTTTTCTTTTAAGAAGTGGAGTATGAAATCATGGTTTTTTTTTTCCTATCTAAAATGAAAAGTTCCTAGTAGAGGCTTTATCAGTATTATTGGGGTGGATTTTATTTTTTTTTTTAACAATGGATTTTGGTATCACATTGAATTGACAACAGCAGTGAGAATCAACCAAAGGCAAGGGAGATGTGTATGGGTCTCTAAGATAAGTGGTGTGGTGGTGTGGATGAATTGTTATTATTTGGTGAGCCAGGACATATTATGACAAAGGACTTAAGCTGGCACTTCAGTGTAACCAGATAAAGGTCCAAATTTAATAGATGTGTAAAAACTGTATTTTAAAGAACTTTAAGGTATCATATTCCCTTCTTTTTTTTTATCTACATTGAAAATGAAAATATAGCATATACAAAAAAAAAAAAAGAAAAAAAAACCTTTGATTTTCCATCTTGTCCCTAGAGGACATATATAAAAGTCATGGCTTAATATCGGAAGAACCAAAAACCTAAACCAAACCAAACCACTCCCTAAAACTAAACAAACATTAACAGCTAGAGTTACTCAAAAGCTGTGTTGGTTGGCATGCTGCCTAAGGAGGTGGTGAGTCCTCCTCACTGAGTATCTTCATGCCAAAACCATTTGACCATGAGTCAGGTAGGAAGGAAGCTTGTTTAGCTACAACTATATGTTGTCCCCTGACCTTCCTTCCAAACAATTTTGACATTCTGAGCCCAGGGAGATGTACTTTATCCCACGGGAATGATCATAAGGGGAATGGCCTTTATGGTTTTCATGGTTGATATCTCAGATATCAGAGATTTCAAAGGCTCTCCAGAGAAGCAGCCATGGGGCACTGCATAGAGAAAAACAGCTGTGGAAGAGGAAGTCTGAATTCCAGCCCCACCTTTGGCACGTAGGGCAGACCACAGAGAATCTCAGTGTCCCAAGTCACTTTCTAAAGCAGTAGAGTAAAACTCAAATAGACAAGAGATCCCAACTAGCCTCATGATGATTTAGGAAACCACAAATTAATTAATATTGCCAATGGCGAAATCACACACACACACACACACACAAAGAGACACACATACAGAGACACACATATACACACATATATGATAATTTCATTATATATCTAAAAGGAATAGTAAGTTGCACATAGTAGATTTTCAGTTTCACATAAAATCATTTTTTCCCTATTCTATATTATGTAATCCTTTCTTTTATTTCTGAAGTTCAGAGCAAAATAAATATACAGTTTTAAAATAATAGATCAGGATGTTTTAAAGAATTGTCTTAAATCACATATGCTGGGAATAAAAATGCAGGACCTGCAGTGAATGGTGTGGGATGAGTACATTGTTATTTTTTTTTTCCTTTGCTGAAATTCCTATAACATTCAGAAATGGAGAAATCCAGAGTTGAGAAGTGTGCTATTGCTTTGGCTAACAGGCGCTTCTATAGAGAACTATATTAAGTTAACATTCTAATAACTCTCTTAAACTACATAAGATAAATATTTACAAAAAACATTAAAACAATATAAATGGAGCATTTCAAGTATGGAGTTGTAATGAGCAAGCTATCTGTCTATTTTTATAGTCCTGGAAAAAGCAGACAAAGAGGCAATTACTTCATTTGGATATCCACAAAATGTGTAGGGAAACTTTTCCAATACCGATCAAATATTTGGAATCTATTGCTTTCAATCTACTTTTTAGGTAACCACACTTCCAGGGAGGGGTCCAGATACACAATGCACTATCTCCATCCTGCATCTCAGCTTTTGAATGGCAGAAAAAAACACTTCACGTTTGATTCACATTTCTGTGTATCCAGCAAATCTTCACTGTGTGGATAATATTTCCAGATTAGCTTAAGCATCATCATACAGACATTTTGCAATTACTCATCCACTTTTTTTCTCAAATTCAATAACTATATAGAATAAATTCCATCTAACTGTGGCAGGAAGTAAGAGAATTCTATATTAATGCCTTATAATGGCTTTATAGTTAAATAAATTTCACAAAAGCCTAGAACTCTCATTGTTACCAACCCGGCTTCGCCCATAGCAATATTTTCCTGTGATTAAGTTAGAGATCAGATAACCTTCTTAGGCAGCATATGCCCAATAGCAATTTTCAAATTCGACATCGACTGTGTTATTCTAAAGACTCATTCCATTTTCAATGCAAAATGAATACCAAATAAAGAGATAAACCAAATATCAAATGTAAAACATGGACAATTTATCACTCATACACATAAAAGCAGAGGAGGAAATGGAGGGGATGAAACTGGAACAGGCAATAAAAGAATGTAGCAAACAGATAAATTTGGAAGTTTATATTTGCTCTAAGCAGTTGCAGTGGGCTTTCATTAAAACCCAGATCCTTTAGAACATGGAGTGGGAATTGTATACTCTTGCCATAATGCACTTTACTGCTTCTGGCTGCAGAGTCCATTCATTTAAGCTTTTCTGCAAATTCTTAGCTCCACTTCATATACAGGAAAAGTGTGACAGGAGTCCAACCATTGTAACTCTCAATGATAGGCCTGATTTACTTATTCTTCAAACCCATGAGTAATTCAAATGCTGCTTATTTCATCTAAGAAATAGTCAAGAATTATCAGCACAGCTGAGTTTTTTCTCATGATAAATGTGAACACCATCACTGTCATCTATTGGTATTGATGAAACATCAGCTTCTTGTATAGTCTTCTGACTAGACGAATCTGTGAGCCACTTAGACTGCTGCCCTTCACAAATATACCAGGTGAAAAATGCTTATCTATAATGAAACCTTCACCTTCCATATTACTGAGTCATGATGATATCTACCATTGGCTTTCCTTCCTTTCTTCCTTCCTTCCTTCCTTCCTTCCTTCCTTCCTTCCTTCCTTCCTTCCTTCCTTCCTTCCTTCCTTCCTTCCTTCCTTCCTTCCTTCCTTCCTTCCTTCCTTCTTCCCTCCATCCTTCCTTCTATCTTCTCAGGGGAGGTGTTTCTTTCTATGGCACTATTTACCTTAGGACTTACAAGCTGGTCCCAAGGGCAGGACCCAGATGACATACATGTAGAAATCAAACATAGCCTTGGCAAATCAATCAGTTCTGCTTCTAGTGAATATTTAGTCACAGAAAGAAGTCATAAAAAGTCCCTATGGTAGAAGCAAAAATTCAAACGCATCCTTTTCCTACTAATGCTCCCGGAAGCTGATGGCAAAAGACACCAGCCTGTTGAACAAGCAGCTTTCTTGGGACTTCTTTTCAGCACATTTTACAATCACCTATCTAGAGCTTTGACAATGAGTACATGCATTTTTGTGTGACTCAAATCGAAGTTAAATTCTTCATCGGTTTCTATATAATCCAATAAAAAGAATGGCCCTCTAATTCTTTTATGCTTCTTTTTATGCCTGGGACTCCTAGTGATAAGGCTGATTCCTAGAGGGAAGTTAGTCATTATCCACTTTAGCAATTTCTCTAATTATACCCACCCAGAATTAAGTTTTACTATTTATGAAGAATGGTGCTTAGTGGGGAGGGTGAAAAGGAATGGAAACAGCACCTGCTCTTGAGGAGCTTAGATGCTACAAGTCAATATGTTAGAAATGAAAGTGGGGGAAGGTCAAAATACATACCCATCATTCTCCAATTTTATTTTGACAAATTTCTTTAAGAGGTAATCAACATGAAACTGTTGACTTAATAATGGACTTGGAGTCAAGGAAACTACATGGTTCAAATTCCATCATAGTCACTGGCTGTTTGATCCTGGGGTTACATTATGTTACTTAGGGGTATATAAGGTGTTCATTGAAAACTAGCATCTCCAGGGTGAGGGCTTACTGAGCCCTTTTCAGGACTGCTCATCTACTTTTGGTGTCCTCTCTCACCTGTGTGCTCCAAGAAATTATATTATGTGCAGTGGCCACGCCCCACTAAATCATATTGGCAGATGGGTTAACCCAGACTGCGGGTAATTGGCAGGCTTTAAACCTGTTGGTGAGTTAGAGGGATGTTAATCCTAAGCATGTAAACATTTTCCCCATTGGAATCAGTGGAAAAGAACAATTTGTTCTAACAAACATGAAAGTGGTTGAAGCAGACACTGTGGAGTGTTTAAAGCTTGGTCAGACATTGAAGATACCAAAGTCATCCACTGCACTCCAGGCCATCATCAGTCATCTTGATTTTTGTCCTGCTGCTAGACATTGATGATTCAGGAGGAGAGAGTGAGGCTGATGACTTTATGCAACTCTGCCTCACTTAAATCCAGTGCACAAGCAAGTCAAGATATCAACCGTGATATCTTTGAAAATGAAGGACAAGGGGCAGCTAGGTGGTACAGTGGATAGAGCAACATCCCTGGAGTCAGAAAGACCTGAGTTCAAATATGGCCTCAGACCAAACAACATTTGACATTCACTAGCTGTGTGACCCTGGGCAAGTCAAGTCACTTAACCTCAACTGCCTAAAAAAAAAAAGGAAAGAAAGAAAGAAAGAAAGAAAGAAAGAAAGAAAGAAAGAAAGAAAGAAAGAAAGAAAGAAAGAAAATGAAGTACAAACAATAATGTTACTTAATATCTCTGAGCCTCAATTTCCAATCTGTGCACTATGAGGGTCAGTGAAACATAATCTGGGGTCATGACTTCAGCTAGATTCATTTAAATGATGGAATTGCCTTTTTTTTTTTCTGGCAGACAATCCCAACCACATTTATTGTACTACTTTTACTGGCAAGTCAGACAAATGAGCTGATCCCAGGCTTGAGGCCAAGGAGCTGCACAGCCCTGTGAAGCATAGTATTGCAAATTCACTTTCTTTTTGGCCTGCACCTCCAAGATGCCCTCCATGTAGTCTTCATGGGTAAGTTCAGTGGCACCCCGTCAAAGCACAATCATTCCTGCTTCCACACACACAGGCTTGCACTGGGCCCCATTGAAGTCGTTGGTGCAGTGAGCCAGCTCCTCATAGTTCTCATCAGGGCTCACGTTCATCTTTCAGGAATGGATCTGCATAATCCTGGCTCTGGCTTCCTCATTGGGCATTGGGAACTCGATCTCATGGTCCAGACGACCAGAGTGCAGCAAGGCAGGGTTCAGAATGTCCACCCTGTTTGTAGTGGCAATCACCTTCACCTGGGTGTTAGGCTGAAATCCATCCAGCTGGTTCAGGAGTTCCAGCATCGTCCTCTGAACTTCTCGATCCCTGCCTTCTCACTGTCAAAGCTCTTGGTTCCAATGGCATCCAGGTCATCAATGAAGACAATGGAGGGAGATTTGTCTTTGACCAATTCAAAAACATCTCAGACAAGCTTTGCCCTATATCCAGTGAACATCTGGACCATGGGGTCCAGCCAGTTTTAGAAAGGTGGCCTTGGTCTTGGAGGCACATGCGTGGGCTAGCAGGGTTTTTCCCATGCCAGGGGGTCCATACATCTATACTCCCTTTGGAGGCTGGATCCCCAAATTCTCAAATTTCTTTTTATGTTTCATTGGCAATACAATAGCCTCTACCAGCTCCTGGATCTTCTTGTCCAGTCCTCCAATGTCACTGTACTGCTCTGTGGGCTTCTCATCCACCTCCATGGCCTTCACTTGGGAATCATACTCACTGAGCAAGGTCTCCCAGGATGAGGTAGGAGTCTTTATTTACTCCCACCACGTCTCCAGGTTTCAACTTCTCTGCTTCCACCAAACCAATCACTGGCAGGAAATAGGTCTGTTGGGTAGAGGTTTTGATCACAGCACATTTGCTCTTTCTCTGGGAGTCAAGGTCAATGTTTGCACCATCTTCTTCTTAGCCATTGGGGTCAACATCCAGCAGCTCGATGATGTTGGAGACAAGGCAGAGCAGGGTCTTGTTCACTTTCTTCTTTTTACTGTTCTCTTTCATCTTGTCTTTCATAACCTGTAGCTCTTGGGTCACACGTAACACCTCACTTTTCATGATCTTGATCTGACTGTGCAACAGATGAGTCCATTGAATAATCTCCTCTGTGAACATTTTGAGCACTCCCTCCCCAATTCCATGCTTCTCGGACTCGTCCCACATGGACGCCAGCTTCTTCTGCCGCGTCTCTGGGCCCACACTTTCGTGCACACATTCGCCACTCGGCCGTGGAATTCCGTGGGGCCGGGCCGGGATAAATGCCCAAAGCTGATCAAGGACCAACGCTGCCTAGCCCGGCCTCCAGCCCCACAGCCCGGGCAGCATTGGCGGCCTGCTTTAATAAACCGACATTCCGGGCAGTGGAATTGTCCTTTAATAATGGAATTTGCTTTCTTTGAAGTCTTGGAACTTGAGTGGAGCTCTTCTACCTCAAAACATTATTCATGAAGAAACAGAAAGATGGGGAGGGAAAGACAAATAGAAGGAAAAAAAATATTTGTAATGTGTTGTATATTTGAAAGGAATAGCATGTTATGCATAGTAGATTTATAGTTTCATGTGCAATCTTCTATATTTTATTGTGCTATGTTATGAAAATGATTGTTTTATTTCATAACTTAAAAATAAAATGAATTTAAAAGAAAGAAACATCTGAAATATTTTCTCTGGTCGTTATTAGCAACTGACCAATATCTGATTTCCACAGTGTACATTGAATAACTTTTCCATGAAGGAAGCCCACATTCAGGAGCTCCTACACAGAAGCCATACCCAAACTTCTCTCTGTCTCTGTCTCTGTCTCTCTATCTCTTTCTCTCTCCATCTCTTTCTCTCTCCATCTCTCTCTCTCTCTTTCTGAATTGGATATGGAAGTAGGGTTAGAAGAAGGGTTAGAATAAGCATTAAACATGGGAAGTAAAGATATAGATAAGGAACACATAGAATGTGAGTGCGGAGAGGTGTTTTCTTCTGGACTGATGGAGGAAGTGTCAAGCCAGATCAGGCCACCAAACTTTTGAAGTTGGGAAGTCTGTTTGCCATATATTTATGTGTGTAAGCATACATGTAGGTAGGTATTATATATGCATATATGTTTTTAATATGTGTGCTCATACCATATGCATACACACAGAAAAATCATGTATACTACCATATATACACATATATGCATACATGTATATACAGGTATATACATAGAAATATATGCACACACACATATAGTTGTTCAGTTGTGTCCAACTTTTTGCAACCCTGCTTGGGGCTTTCTTGGCAGATACATACATATATATATATATACACATATATATATATGTATACACACACATCTTTATCTATCTATCTATCTATCTATCTATCTATCTATCTATCTATCTATCTATGAAAAAGAGACTGATAGAGAGAGGCCTTAGGATCACATATTTAGAAATGAAAGAGACTTTTGAAAAATAATTCTGCCCAATTACTTACGTATATAAAGCAGATTACACCAAAGGAGTCACTAGGTTTCAGACAAGTGATGATGGTCTGAGCCCATACACCAGAATCCTTTTTTTTATCCTGATGTAATGTGTATCACCAATGCATTAAACTATGGGCTGATCTCTAGAGTGCAAAGCCCAAGATCCGGTACTGCTCTGGATCCCAGATAAGAGATGCAGTCTACCTCTTTGTATTAACTTAGTGTACCTGCTACCAATATCCAACCCATGTGGAGAGGAAACACTACTCTAATTATTCTGCTCCATGGGGATAATACCAGGACTTCTTCCAACCCACCCCATCCATTAGAAAACACTAACTCCCCATCCTTTTCATTTGTTAGCTTTAATAATATTAATTTTACTATTGCATTTTGGCTACCATTGCTATGGTGTTCCCCACAATCCCTAAACTCAAGACTTAAGCATTTTATATTCCAACTGATTAATTTTCAGAAGAGGAAGCTGAAGCCTAAAGATGCTCAGTGACTTGATAAAGTGGCTGATGAGCCGCCATTTAAAGGTGAGGCTTTTTGTCAGAGATCCTACGTCTTTGCACTGTGCCTCGTTGCCTCTTATTGGTGACGGGGATTCCTAATCTTTTTTTCTCCCCTTTTTGTAACCTTTGCATGTTGCTTTGAGAAGAGTATCCTCCAAAGACCATTTTACCTGTTGATATAAAGGCAAGAATGCCTTAGTTGGTGTGAGAGATGAGAATGGGGATTTCTGCTGGTCTGGAGGTTTTTAATCAGGTAGTCACAAGGTTAAATATGAGAAGAACAGACAAGACTGGGAATATTAGAGACAGTACAAGTAGGTACTATGCTAAGCCCCCCAAAGAACAAATCTACTGTGTTTGTGTCTTAGGAGGCAGGGTACAGAGTCCCGGAGGTCAGAGAGAATCAGCAAGAGTGCTATCAAGAATAAGGCAACAACAAATTTGAGCTCTAATCCTAATCATATTTTATTTTGTTTTCTGACATTTTAATTTTCTTTCCAGGGTGTGGGCAGGCCTGGATGCAAAAAAAAAGTCATAATTAGTGATTATGGCAACCAAGGGAAGCTTTAGAAAATGTTCTGGGCAAAGGACATCAAACTCAGCCCTTAGTCAACTGAAAAAAATTGCAGAGGGGATACCCTGGCAAACTGCTGCACAATGGGGAGATGGAGACATTATGACAGCAACTTCCATATGGAAAGCCTGACAAGCTAAGGACCCATGAATTTATGGGTGGAGGAAGGCAGTGCCATCCAAGAGGAAGCCTTCCTGGACTAGGGTCACTGTGCAGTGGGGAAACGCTCTAGTACCTTCCTATGTTAATTATTCTTTCTCACTGGTTGTCAAACACAATTGACCTGCTGCTCAAGGAAGATGTTGTCTATAATTCTGGCCAGGGAGAAAAGTAACACTCATACTGCCCTAGCTGTAACTTTGGCCCAGAGGTATTGCTCCCAAAGGAGATCAAACATCTATGTGAGGAAATTTGGCATCATGTATAGAATCATCTTACAATCAGGAAGAACTGAGTTCAGATCCTGCCTCAGATACTTCATTTGTAAGTCTTCCCACACAAAGAATTTAATCTTTTTTTTATCCTCAGTTTCCACATATGTGAAATAGAGATCATAATAGTACGTACCTCACAAGGTTGTTGAGAATCAAACGATATCATATATGGACATCACCTTTCATATCTTAAAACCCTATGTTGACTAAAATCATAATTATTAATCTTATACTGACATGCCATCAATCAATGCAGGGGAATAGAAATGTGATGATCCCCCTAGGAAGTCTAATAGCTCTCAGATTAAACATTAGTTTATAAAGCCTTATGTGTCTACTTGATCAGGTCTAAACTACTCTGTCTATACCTCTCAAGATCAATCAGAAACTATTCTCCCCATATGTCAATAAGTTTGCTTCCCACTAATAACTAACAGTCTCTTTACACCTTACACACTGTTTTTCTCCTGAGATGCTACATATAAAAGGCAAACCCTGATTGTAAATATTGTTTCTCTTTATTTGTTCAAACGACCCTTTGTTCACTTACTGGAAAATGCATTCCATCCCCTCCTCTGGCAGGCCAAAACCTATTGATTGAAGCCCAGCTTGAATTCGACATTACACACGTATGCCTTCCCTGAGTGCCCACAGCCCACAAGGCTGTTTACCTTTCCTGAACACTTGGAGCATTTTTAGTTTGGTTTGTATTTGTCTTACATTTGCTAATTTTTTTTCTGATATGCATTAATCTTTTCTCTCCAGTTAGTTTTTATTAAGTTTCTTAAGATATTTTTTTGCTTACTTTGCAACCTTTGCAACACCTTGAAGGACTGGATAGATTGCAAATTGTCAATAAATCAATTTTTGTTAATCAAAGTACTTCGATATTTTTATCAGATTGTACATTTAACCAAGCCAGTCAATAAAACATTGCTAATTAACACTAAACTATGAGGAATGAGTAAGTATTCATTCATTCATCCATTCATTCATTTTTTCATTCATTCAATTGTTCTTTTCTGTTAACCAACTAGCCCATGAGAAAGGCAATGTGGGCTTTTCATCAAAAGAATGACATTGATTAACCAATCCCCTAATTATCATGCATTGAGTCAGTAGGTGCTTCATAAATGGTTGTTGATTGATGGTCCCTGCTTTATATGTATCCCTGAGATACATATCTATAAGTGCATACAGAAAAATACAACAGAAAAATTAGTTTGGGGACAGATTAGGGTCCAGAAATATTCTCCAAACTTATTTGATTCTACAAAAACCACTGTCATCATTCCAAGTGCCAAGCTTCACTATCTCAGAATTATGCTTGAACTACCTCTTACCTTCACCTCTATATCCAAACTATTTATAACACACGTAAATATCCACAAGTATTAGTATTTTCTCCCTTCTCCCCTTACCTCAGACTAGATAACATTTGCATATAACATTAATCTTTAATGACTTGACCTAAATCTATGAATCCTTTGTGAAGACTTTGTGAGAAGTCAAGTTTGGGTAATATATGTTTTCAGAAAGTGGAGGAGTGCTTTTCCTGGACCCTAATAATCATCATGTTCCCAAGATGATTGCCTAATTAATCACTAAAATATTAGTTTGGTGATAAATTTCAGGTTCTCCATGTGAGTCTATAGGACTACCCAAATTTCATAGCCTGTTCTCTTAAAACAATAATTAGCACAACAGTATGACAGAAAGAAAGGCAACTTAGATAGACTTCTAGTCCCCAAATCTTCAAAACCAGGGCTCAGATCTTATCTGCGTCCCACCGTAGCTGTGGCCCAAAGGGCCAGTGACTGAAACACTATGCCTCAAATTTTCCTCATTTGTTAAATTGTAATAATCAATCACCAAACGTTTATTAAATTATAGTTATGCGTCAGGCTCTGTGGATACAAAGAATGCAAAGAAAATTCCTGGCCTCAGGACACATGCTATTTTTGAAGTCAACAAAACTCAGAGAAGAGAGGAAGGCACCAGAACCTGGGGGTAAGAGGAAAAATTCTAAGGGAGAAAGTGAAGTAGACCAGATGGCTATCATGTGAAGAGGCCTTGACATGGGCATTTCGTCGACACGCATGAGGAACAACACAACGCTGAGTTTGGACAGACCAGACATTCTGTGGAGTGGAGTAACACAGGAAAAAGCATGGGAAGGCGTTCAGAGCTAGATTTTGGGGGGTTTAAATACTAAAGAGTACAACTGAATTACTTAGTACCTAGTTTACCAGGTTTTTGTAAAGCTCAAACGAGATAATATATGCACAGTGTTTTGCAAACATTAAAGTTCCTTAAAAATGCCAGTTGTAATTATGTTTCAAGTTCCAGGCCTGGAATTGAAACACTTGAGTGTGAATCAAAGTGAAATCTTAACTCAGACCACAAGCAAATCACCACTTCTCTGAGCCTCACTTTACACAACTATGAAAATGGGTCAATACATACTCCTTCCGTACTTCATAGGGACTTGGGAAGGGAGAAACATGATTGCCAAGTTTAAGCCACTTCATTAAACTGGATTTTTGGGTTGCACTGGAACAACGACACAGGGAGTAAAAATACATGTATGCATGCAAACTCCTTAAAATACAGAAGATTTTCTTGCATAAAATTAAGAGAATGAGTCCAGATTGCCCAGAGCTGGAAATATCTTGTGAATCAGACTGGCTCAGAATGTGTAGCAGTTGCAAAGAAAACTGACCCACTTCAAAGAGGCCAAAGCAGAGGCTGGAAGTAGCAAGTTTGGTACAAAATTAAAAGGCAAAGGAAACACACAAACCCAAAGCTATGAGCAGGTAAAGGGCCATGAACTTGGAGCTCAGTTCACTGGGTGGGAAGGAGAGTCAGGACAAAATACCAGAACCCATGTATCCACCATGTGTGGGAGGAAGGGGTAGGCTGGGGAGGCCTGGCCCTCAAAGGCAATCACTGGGGGGAATACAGCTTGTGGTAGCTAAGGAGATGGCCAAAACTGGGAGAAAGCTCACAGTACTCATCTACGTGTCTGCACATGTGAATGCTGCTCAACTCACCTGAGTTTCATTATATTTCTGCTCCAAAGACATCCTCCACAACAAGGAATGCCTGGATACATTTCTTTTTTTCTCATGAAGTGTGTAATTCTTATTTCAGCTTTTCTCTTCTTCAGCATTCCCCTCTTTAACAGTTGGAAGAAAATCTAAGGTATTTTTTTTCCTTCTTTATTGGCAGATCTTCTAGGGATTTGCTTTAAAACCACACACACACACACACACACACACACAGACACGTGTGCACACACCACCACCATCGTCTCAATAACAACATCTTTATGCAGAAACTCAGAGTAAAATTGTGAAAATCCAAGGCCAAATATAAAATCATCAATCTGACTGGCCATCATTTCTATGGATTAATCATTTCTTGTTGCCTTAGGTCAGGTGAATCATAAATAAATAGAAATGCATAAAACACACTTATATTTACACATTCATAAATTCTTTCCCCTGAACTGCATGTCAGTTTCTTAAAAATCTACATAATGCTAAAAGAGTAGCTTGCTCCCAAACCAATGGATCTGAGGGGCTGGGTTGTCATGGATACACACCTTGTTTTGTTGGAGAGCTCTTTCAAAATGGAGCATGTGAGTGCCTGCTTGGCACATCTACACTGATGTTCCAGGTATTTTACAGTAGTAAATAAAATTAAGCAACTTGGCAACTTATGCATAGGGAATGAACACATTTACCTGTGCACATTTTAATAAATCTGTACTTACAGACATTTAAAATATCAGCAAGCTGAGTGCAATGTTACTCAAGGTAGAATGCAATCAGATGAGGGAGGCATTGCTCCTGCCTCATAAGGTTTTATTACACCCAGTATAGGAAGTGATCAAATGTAAGGAAGAAGGAAACAAAAGATAAAATGAGGCACTGGGTCTATTTTAAAATAACATTCCCTTCTTCATGAGTGAAAAAAGTATTATTTTCTTAAAGAAAAATAAAACACATCCTGACTCATTTCAATAGTGAAGGAATTTTACCCTCAAAATATGCAATATCCCACATCTCACACTCATTCTTTTACTTTTTCTTTTGTGTCATCATAACTTTATCTTTATGTGGTAGTCAGTTCCTCGAAGGGAAAAAAAAATGCAATCTAAAAGTGTTAAAAGAGCAAAGATTAAAACTGATATTCTCTTTTCCTCCCCTACCCCAAAGTCATGGACATAAAGGCAGCTGACGAACAAAGACTTATGGGAGTATGTATTGGATGGCAGCTTCTGGGGGAGGAAGATATAATGTGATTCCCGAGCACAAGGCACACAAAACAGACTTAATGTCACCCCTATTGAGAGGTCAGCTCTAGTGCAGCACCCACTCAGCTTTGATTTAATCATATATATGTAGAGAGGAAAAGTTCATGCTGGAATAAGTGTGTGTTGAAGTGCCAGGAGGTCTGTAACAGAAGGAGAAAGAAGCAGTCGAAAATATTGTCTGCCTTAGCCTTTCTCAGTTGCTCAGCTTGCATAAACTAACAGGTTTATCAATCCCAGGGAAGTGAATTCCAATATGGGCAGTGTGGTAGGAATATATTAATATGTATTTCCTGGTTTGCATTCAATTAACACTTCTGCTATTTAGCACATGGAATGGCATCATTGATCACTTCTTCATGTATATAACGATGCAAGGGTGGGAAATGCCTTTTTTATTCACAGTTTATTCATTTATTCATTGAATAAATATTTATAGGGTGCCTACTATGGTGGCTGAGAAGGAGGTTGGGATAGTGGCTAGAATGCTCAGCTTGGAGTCCACAAGATACTCTACTCTTAGCAGGTGAATGACCATGGAAAAGTCCCTTAATCTCTTGAAGCTTAGAGTAACCAAGATAATAACTTGTCATTGGTCACTCTCTGTACTGCAGAAGTAAGTTCTTATACTGGAGAAATAATTATTCCTTGACCTGTTGGTTCTAGTTAACATCAACTCAATGGAGAATCTATGGGATTTACTATGGATTTGATGTGCCTTACTATTTTTTTAATTAGTAATTTATACAAAAATAGCTATGTCATAGTAAAAAAGAAATACAACTGACATCAAAATGGGAAGGAAACCCACTGCACTTCATTATAGGAATGATCTGAACAGTGCTGGACAGGGTCGTGAAAAAATTAGACATGATGACGGCTGGCATACAGAGAGGCCTCGATTCCAGGAATGTAGAAAGTGGAGGCCTTCTGTAGTTAGACCATTCCAGGAGTATGGTGTTTAGTTCTGAATGAGACAACATGTAGGAAGTGTCCTGTAGAGATGGAGATAAGAAAGACAGAGGCCAGTGAGAAGGTCCTTGAATCCATGCCAATTGAGGATCATCTTTAGACTGCAGAAAACACTATATGGAAATGGTTAAAGAAAAGAGAAGTGATGGGGAGGGAAGAGACAAGGATGGGGCAGACAACAAAGTGAAGTCATCAACTTTCTCTTTACAAATGACAAAATCAGAAAAAAGGACACTGGATACCTGGCTAGTCCATGGACAAAGCAATCCATCTCTAAACTCCAGATTTTTTTTTTCTGGCTATCTATGCCTGGAATGTTCTCTGTCCTTTGCTCTGGGTACTGACTTCCCTGGCTTCCTTTAAGTCCTCCCCCAATCAATAATTTTATAGGGAGCCTTTCCTAAACCTTGTTAATTTTCATGCTTGCCTTTTGTGAAATATTTCCCATTCATTCTGTAGCTTGCTTTGTACGTATTTGTTTACATGTCTTCCATTCATTCTGTTGCTTGCTTTGTATATATGTTTACATGTTGTCGCCCATTCATTTGTAAGCTTCATGATAGAAGATGCTGTATTTTGCCCCTTTTTGCTCCCCAGTGCTCAGTGTCTGGAATGTAATAGCACATAAAAAAATGTTTATTGGTTGATTGATAGATTGGTCTTTCCCATGATTCCTTTGGCATAAATAATTATCAAAGAGGAATCTCACTTTACCAGTGGATACCTGACCGTGATCAGTCAGGCAGTGAAGCTATAAGCATTTGTTAAGTGCTTACTATATGTGGACCACTGAGCTAATCACTGGAAATAGCAGTAAAATTAAGATAGTCCTTGCCCTCGAGGAGCTTACCTTCCAATGGGAGGAGGAACCATGTAAAAGAAATCTGTGAAGCTGAGAGAGGGAAATGGAATGGGGGAAGAAGCTTCTTGGTATGGAGGCACATTAAAGAAAGTGTGGAGAAGAGCCTGAAGGAGAGGGAAATGAGACATGAACATCTTGGTCTTGGGCATCCTCCTTAATTGAAGGTGCTGTGAAGTCTTCTAGTTGGAGAACAGGCTGCTGGGACAGATGGCATTTCCACCATGTGAATTTCAGGGCTGCAGTGAGACTTCAGAATGAAGAGCTGTGTCCTGGCAGAGGCAGTCTGGAGTCAACCTGTAAAGGAAGAAGCACAGCTCTTCTGGAAGCCGGATTTGAATACCCAGGCCAGGCATGTCTCCATTATGTCATCATTCTTTTTTTGATAAGCAATTACGAGATGCTTCATTCTCAAGATCCTCACAAGAGCTCATTGCTATGTAGATAGTAGAGAAGGAGCGCCATATTGCTCGTGAATACTGGCTGATTCTGCTTTGAATCACTTTATTTTAAGGATTCCTTACAGCCAACATCACAAAATGGTGGAACCTCAGAGTGAGAAAGGACCACAGAATGCATCTACTCTAATATTTTGTTGTTCAATCAGTCATGTCCAACTCTTTGTGGCCCCATGCACCATCTCATGTCAGGCCCTTATATCTTCCATTATCTGCCAAAGCCTGTCCAAGATTATGTTACATTGTTTCCATGACACCATCCATCTTATCCCCTGTCATCCCCTTTCTTTTATACTGTCAATCTTTCTTGGCATCAGGGTCTTCTCCATTGAGTCCTATCTCTTCATCATGTGGCCAAAGTGTTTAAGCTTCAGTAGCTGGCTGTCCAATGAATAGTGTGAATTCATTTCTTTAAGTCTTGATGATCTGATCTCCTTGCTATGCTATGGAGTCTCAAGAATCTTCTTCAGCACCAGATTTTGAAAGTGTTGATTATACAGCACTCAGTTTTTTCTTACAGTCCAATTCTCATAACCACACATTGCTACTTGAAAAACTGTAGCTTTGATTATACAGACATTTGCTAGCAAAGTGATATCTCTGCTTTTTAGTTAGCTGTCCAGATTTAGCATAGCTTTCCTTCCAAGGAACATGAGTCTTTTAATTTCATGGGTGCAAGGCACAGGGGGTGGAGCCAAGATGGTGGATTAAAAGCAGTGACTTGCTTGAGCTCTCCCCCAAAGCCCTCCAAATACCTGTAAAAGTGGCTCTAAAAAAAATTCTAGAGCATCTGAACTCACAAAAAGACAGAGTGAAACAAATTTCAAGCCCAAGACGACCTGGATGGTTGATTGGAAAGGTCTGTTGCACCAGGGTGGGAGAGGACCACAGTTCAGTGTGGGCCTCACAAAGACCAAGCCTCAGAAAAACCTGGAGCAGGCCTCAGAGGACTGAATTGCAGGCAGCTGAGGTGGTTTCCAGACTTCTCAACCTACGAATACTAAAGACAACTTACATGGTCAGTAGGAAATATCTGTCACTGTGGTGAAAGAGGATCTTGGTCCAGCTCCAGTTCCAGCGAAGTCCCGGGGTGGTGGCAGTTTCTGGAAGCACAGCTCAGTGTGGCCCTCACAAAGACCAGGACTCAGCAAAACCTGGAGCAGGCCTCATAGGACTGAATCGCGGGCAGCTGGGGTGGTTTTGAGATTTCTCAACCCATAAACACCAAAGAAAACTTAGAAGATCAATAGGAAAAGTCTGTGTCTTCAGTGTAACAGAGAAGCCTGTCCCAGCCCCAGTCCCTGAGCATGGCCCTGGGCTGTAGCTGCCTCCATAGATTCCAGCCCACAGACTGGGGTGGGGGGGGATCAAGTGACCAGTCAGAGGGGAATTGCAGGGATCTTTTTGCTAGTACTGAGGCAGTATTCTCTTGTTTTCCCCGTGCTTAGATCAGAGTCTCAATTCTCACTTTTGGTTTATTTAGCTGTCATTTTACAAGACGCACTTTACATACAAGTTTAATAACTTAACCATATACAATCTTGTCATACTCTTTTTCCAATCTTAAACCAATCAGTCGTTCCATGTTTGATTCAAACTGTTGCCTTTTGACCTGAATACAGCAACCTCAGAAGACAAGTAAAAATATTTGGTACTCCCATCTCTTTGAAAACTTGTCATATTTTGAGGTGATCTACATGATTAAAGGTTTCAGTGCAGTCAATGAAACAGAGATAGATGTGTATTTGTTTGTGTGTTTTCAGGAACTTCCTTTTTTTTTCATAATCCAGGAACATTATTATTTTGGTGTCTAATTCTTCTGCCTCTTCAAAAACCAGCCTGCTCATCTCATTTAAAATATTGCTGAAGCCTAGATTGTAGAATCTTAAGCACAATTTTGCTGGTGTGCAAGATAAGTGCAATTTTTCAGTAATTTCAACTTTTGGGTTGCTGAAAAAGGGGTTGATTTGAGCAGTACATTATCTTACCAAAACTTGATTAGTCTCTGCCCTACTTCATTTTATACTCCAAAACAATCTTGCCTTGTTCCAATTATCTTTAGATTTCCAACTTTAGTATTCCAATACCCTATGATGAATGTGACATCTTCTTTGGTGTTATTTCTAGAAAATGTTTTAAGTCTTCATGGAACTGATCAACTTTGGTTTCTTTGGCATCAATTGGTGGAGTGTAGACTTCTATTGCTGTGATGTTGAACAGCTTGCTTTGGATCTGAACAGATGCCATTTTGTCATTTTTGAGATTATGCCCCAATACTGCTTTTCTCACCCTTTTTATTGGCTATGAGAAATACTCCATTCCTTTTAAGGAATCCTTGCCCACAGCTATATGTAGTGTTTACCTGAATGAAATTCACTCATTCCCATCCATTGAAGAACACTGATACCCAAGATGTCAATGTTTATCTTTTAATGTCCTATTTGACTACGTCCAGTTTACCTTGGTTCATATATATTACATTCCAAGTCCCTATTCAATATTAATATTTAAAAAAAATCTTTATAGCATATGAAATAAAAGAAGCATTTCCATAACATAGTACAATAAAAATGATGATTGTACATAAAACTGCAAATCTGCCAAGGGACACATCTTCTGGAGTCATATCTTATATCATTTTAATACTGTCCATGGGACTTTCTTGCAATAATCCTAGAGTGTTTTTGTGTTTCCTTCTTCAGTGGACCATTTTTGACAGAATCCTCTCCTATGACCTGTCTGTCTTGAGTAACCTTGCACAGCATAGGTCGTAGTTTCATTGACCTACACCAGCCATGGTGACAATGCAGTGAATCTAGGAGGAGAGTCTAATTTACATCTCATCAATAATATATTCTCCTTCCCAACACCTTTCAATAAATAACAATAATGACATCCCTTGAAAGCTTCTTGTGAAAAAAGACTCTCCTGTATCCCAAGGAAGCTTATTTCAGTGTCATGGATTTCCAGGACAGTATTACTTAACATCCAGTCAAAAACTACCTCTCTGGAAATGCAAATTAAAATAACTCTGAGTTACCACCTCATAACTACCAGATTGGCTAATAAGACAGAAAAGAAAAATGACGAATGTTGGAGAAGATGTGGGAAAATCGGAACACTAATGCATTGTTGGTAAAATTGTGAAATGATTCAACCATTCTGGAGAGTAATTTAGAACTATGCTCCAAGGGCAATAAATCCATGCATACCTTTTGAATCAGCAATACCACTATCAGGTCTGTATCCCAAAGAGATCATGAAAAAAGGGAAAAGGACCCACATGTACAAAAATATTTACAGCAGCTCTTTTTGTGGTGGCAAAGAATTGGAAATTGAGGGGATGCCTTTCAATTGGGGAATGGCTGAATAAGTTGTGGTATATGAATGTAATGAAATACTGTTCTTCTATAAGAATAATGAGCAGGCAGATTTCAGAAAAACCTGGAAAGACTTACATGAACTGATGCTTAGTGAAGTGAGCAGAACCAGGAGAACATTGTACACTTTAATAGCAACATTGTGCAATGGTTAACTTTGATAGACTTATCACTTCTCAGTAATGCAAGGATTAAGACAACCCCAGAAGACTCAAGATAGAAAATACTATCCATATCCAGAGAAAGAACCATGGAATCTTAATGCAGATCAAAAATACTACTTTCACTTTTTTGGCTTTCTCTTAGTTTTTCCCTTTTATTCTGATTCTTCTTTCACAACATGACCAATGTGGAAAGATGTTTAATATGATTGTATATGTATAACCTATATCAGATTGCTTGCTGTCTTGGGGAGGGGGGAGGAAAAGGAGGGATAAAAATTTGAAATTCAAAATCTTACAAAAATGAATATTGGAAACTTTCTTTACATGTAATTAAAAATACAATTAAGAGAAAATAAAAAGCTACCTCTCTGCATCTTTATCCATTTACTTCTGCTTCTAACTTCTGGTGCCAAAAAGAGGAGACATTTTCTTTCGTATGGAAGCCTGCCCAAGTCATGTTTTCCTGGCAATGTCTTTAGGTTCTGTTCAACATATTCTAATAGTTAAGCAAATAATTTTTTAAAGAAAAATAGCTAATAAAAGCCAAGGAAACTGTGACAAGCCCCTAGGATAATCTGGAATCACACTAAACCTGCAATTCAGACATTGCAGAATAGCTCATTTTGATTCTTCTAGATACAAATACAATGTCTTCTTCAATGATCTAAGGAGTACAATGGGGAAAAATGAGCAAAAACCAAGATACGCGTCTTAACTCTGTCCAGATAATTGCTACTACCTATCATGTGCTGATGGGTAAGACCTTTGTAGTACCTGTTTTTTTCCAGAAAAAGACTAACTGCTATAATGTGTCACAATAAGATGAAATTTAACTGTTGATTTCAAGTCAATCAATCAAGTAATGCATAAGCATTTTAAGTGCTTATTTTTATGTACAGGTTACTAGACTCTAATATGAAGCAGCCTTATACAGCAGAAAACTGGATGGCCCTTTCCAAACCATGCTGCCTGAACTCTTCTATCTTCCTCTTATGCAATTAAGACTCTGTTCTTGAACCCTGGAATCAAATAGGTATAATTTCACACTACTTCACCTGTAAGTAGTCCACTACATGGCCATGTCAAATTCTTCCTACTCTGACCTGTAAGACTCCCTACTGAGATCTGAACCAGCTTAACATAAAATTTAGAGAGATTAAACATAACTAATAAACTGTTATTCAACATAGATGATGTTAGTCAGATATTTTAAGTCAACATGTGGCCCTTAAGAACTGTTTCTATTTGAGTTTGAAAATACTGCACTACTCTATTTTCTCACCTTTTCCAAGCCCTGTCCCCCAGCTTTACTCCCTACCAATTCTGGTTCAATTTTATCTGATGTCTTCCTTTTTTAAAATGTAGGTTCTTTGAAAGTAGAGACTATTTTTTCTTTGTTTCTCTCTCCCTCCTCCTTAGCACAGAGCCTCACAAATAGGTAACATTTAAAAATGCTTTTTCTTTCATTTCTTCATTAATTTAGTCATTAAATGAGTTTAGATCTCATCTTGGCTACTTATTTCTCCTCTTGTTAATTGCTATCTGTCACTTAAGCACTCATCCTCTGTTTTCTCGATTTTAGAAGAAGAGGGTTGGATGAAGCGACTTCTGAGTTTTCTTAAAATTGTAATCTTCAGTCCTATGGTAGCCATTGCATAGATGTATGCACGTGTGTACATATTAATATATGTGCATAGAGGCAGAGTTAGAAGTTAGGGATCTCTCTGCCTGAGGAAGTTGTGTGTATAGACTCATCTGAGATGCTATAACTGAATTCATCACTGATTTGGCTTTGGTCTCAAGGTGGAGTGGGAAGGGTGATGGAGAGTTTCTTTAAATCTGAGGTCAACTTTCCAGTTGACAATTTTCCACCAACATCTTGCTCAGTACTATCTATCTACCTATCTATCTATCTATCTATCTATCTATCTATCTATCTATCTATCTATCTACCTACCCACCTACCTATATCTTTATCTAGCTACATCTTTCTCTCTCTATCAATATAGTATCTATCTCTTCATCCTCCTAGCTTGCATCTATCTACTATTTATGTTTGTTTGTTCATGCATTCATCATCATCATCATCATCAATAGGCCCATGATTTCCTTTGTCTAAGGCATTCCTAGTGAGCAACCTTTCACAATGTAGATCTATAACTTCTCTGACACCTGTGGTATCAGAGAGTTACCCGAGGCACTGATGGGCAAAGCAAAGTCAGCCAATAGGTGCCTGAGTTAGAATTTGAATCCAGTTCTTCCTGACTCCCAGACAAGTTCTACATTTGACCATGGTGGTTCTCATAGTGTCTCTCGCACAACAGACACCATTCAGTAGGACAGCCTCAAGGTTGGCACCGAAGAGGATGTATTCTCTTTCCATGTAGAAGTGTAGATAATCACTGCTTAGGAAGTCAAAATCCAAACCCAAACTTCATCTAGCTCTAGAGAAGTTAGAAATCAGGATGATCCCATGAACTACTTTCCATCCTCATACAGTTTTCCCCACTATAACAGGGCTGCCCACAGTTTTCTGAACCTAAATCACTGCCTAAAAGTTCTAAGCATAGACATTCCCTGGCCAATATATGGCAGCAACCAGATAATGATTGCTATCCTGACAAAGCACGTGACAGGTGAATATACAAGCTTCTAAACAAGTACCAAGGTTCATTCTCTAGGAAGGTGAGGCACATTCCAAGTGATCGGGTGATGGGGGAGGAGGAACATGAATGGAGAGGGGTGTCATCCTATATAAAAATCCCCTTAAATAACCATTCTTTGAATGGAATGGAAGAAGGAATTCAGTCTTCTATATTTGTGCCTTATCCTCCTACCTAGGCTATAAAGCCTATGAGAACAGATATTGCTTTATTTAAAATTTCTTTAGCTCTCTCTCAATTCCTAACACTGTGCTCTTGACAAAGTAGTAGATAACTGGCAAATATTTATTAAGTGATAAATTCCTTCCTATCAGTTTGCCATACTTGGAAGACTTCAGCCACATCCTTAACCTCTAAGAAACTTCCAGAAGCCATACACTGGGAAGTGAAAAAAGGACTGCTCGCCATGAATTTTTTGATATTGACCAAAAGGGTTTTTCTGAGAGAGATAATTATTTTTTTTCTTTATCTCTTTCAGGATTATAAGCACTTCCTATGTCTGTGGTTCTTTCTACAATATCTTGCTTTATACTAATGCTAATAATAATTTCAGGTTTTGTCATTCATGTGAAAGTGAAGATAATATCGAAGGTAACAAAGTCATTAAAGTGGCTCCATGGAACTTTCCATAGAGGCAGGGTGTTTTCATGGTTGTTTGCTTAGGTTTGTTTTAGATTTTAGTACTGAAGAAGCAAAGACAGCTTAAGCTCAGTCAAAGCTCATGCTAAAGTGGAATTAATTTAGATGGGGTATTTTTTCCACTGAACAACTTTTAAATGAGGAGCAAATTGTATTATTCACTCACTCTCAAGTATCAACCAATAAAACTCACTTAGAACTGAAGGGATCAGACATGGAGGCAATCACCATCTGATCTACTAAGCTATATTTTAACTTGCAATGACAACTTGTTAATTAAGTGGATTGGATTGGAAGTAATTCAAACATATTTGTAAGCAATTTGAGAAAGAGTTAAGAAGAAAAGAAGAAAAGAATGGGAAGAAAGGACAGGTCTAGATCAAATGGCCTCAAACCAATTCCCTTACATTTCAATCACATCAATGTAATTTGACTGAAATGGAGAAAGGAAAATATTGATGCCATTATTCTAAAATGACCAAAAGGCATTTAGGAAGAATATCAAGTGTTCAGGGAATGGAATATTGGACTGTATATATATCTAGTCTAATATCCTTATTTCATAAGTCAGTGGCAAAGTGACTTATCCATAGTTACATGATTGGCAAAGGGCAGAGAGATCCCTAACTTCTAACTCTGCCTCTATGCACACGTATTAATATGTACACACATGTGCATACATCTATGCAATGGCTACCATAGGACTGAAGATTAAAATTGTAAGAAAACTCAGATTATCGGTAAGTTTGAAGACATTTTTGGTATAATAAATGGGTTGGAAGCTAGATTGTAGGGAGTTAAAAAGTGAGCAAGAGAAGGTAAAGATACCTAATGAAAATGATCTTTTCAAGGAGGGTAGTCACAGACAGCAGAAGACACGTAGGATGATAGAAGTGACTGAAGGATCAAATGATTGTTGTTGGTGTTGTTTTGTTCTTCTTGTTGTAGTTTGTTTGTTTGTTTGTTGAGGATGAAGAAGACACAACCCTGTGTAGAGAGTAGGAAAGTAAATGGTGGCCAGGGAGTGATTTAATATAGGTGACAGAAGGGGGATCGAAGAGGGGGCAATGTGTTGGAGCAAATGTGATGGAACTGTCTTGCCATTGTAGATGGTGGGAGGAGTTATAGTGGAGATGGGTGAAGGAGTGGCAGAGTGATATGAGATGAAAAAGAAAGAAGAGGCAGATCATAGATAAAGACCTCAAATTTTTCTGTAACATATGCAACAAAGTTCTCAGATGAAAGGTGAGGGCTGGAGAAGCATGGCAAGTTTCAGGAAGAAAGTAAAGATTTGGGCTCAGATTCTTAAGATCTGGCCTGCCTGCATTAGCAATACAAATACTCAGATTCCTTAAGAGTCTGACAAGTATGCTGAGCTTTAATAAATCTTGTCTTTGGCTGAAAGAAGCCATGGTTGAATTCACTCAGGCCAGACCTGCATGTTATGATTTTGGGGTCCCAGCACCCCTAAACCTCTAACCCTCAATATTTTGGTGGCCCATACAGGGAAAGTGCCCAACCCCAAGTTCCTTCTCCAGGCAAGATTGGAAGGTATCTAAGCCTCCCCACCTTTCTTTCTTGTCCTGCATTTGGGATCACTCTCGAAGCACCTAGGAAGGCTTGGAGGTGCTTTTCAGGCAGACAGTTATGAGGTTGTCTTGAACTCGAGCTTGATGCTCTCAGGCTCCAGTCCTCTCATTTAGTTCAAGGCCATGAACCTGGGTACACCTTCCATAGCATAGAGGACAAAGATGGACACCTTATCTGGAAGCATATGCCCAATTCTGTCAATTCTCTTTGTGCTAGGGAATCGTGAAAACTTCATATGCTTTTTGGTTCCCTGAGGCTTACTTACTCCCTTCCCCCTACACCCCTGTATCCTCCTTCATAGAGGCTTCATAGAGGGAAGAGTCAGAAGAGCAAAAAACATCTTAGCAAATTCTGGAGGTTTTGTGATCCTTCAGTAAGGAGTTTTGAGACTTCTCCTTACAACCTTGGTCACTACCTTCTCCCATTCCCTTCCCTTGAGTCAAGAGGGTATCTCTGTTAACCTTCTCATAGGAGAAGAGAGTATCACCATTTCCCCCCCTCACCTTTGAATTCACCTTCCACCACCTGGCAAAAGGACGGAGGGTGGAGGGTCAGCAGCTACAGCGTGGGCCCCACTGGCAATGCCCTTGGGCCCTGGGGCAACCTTTGCCTGGAAGCATCACCCAAGTTCAGCACATCCTGCTCACCCCCCAACACCACCTCAATCTCCAGCAGTCATGGGAGAGAAAAAGGGGGGATGGGTCAAGGTAATGAATTTAGCCAGTTTCCGAACTTGGGTAAGTCCACTGTTTTGAAATTGTAGTTTTAACTGTTTTTTTAATTTTTTTTAAATTTTATTAATTTATTTTGATTTATCAACAATCACTTCCATAGTTTGAGCTAATTTTTCTCCCCCTCCCCACCCTCCCAAGATGGCACACTATCTGATATAGGCTTTACATTTACATTCCTATTAAACATATTTTCACATTAGTGAAGTTGTAAGTAAAAATTAAAACCAATAGGAGGAACCATCAGAAAGATGAAACAAAACTCAACAGAAGGTAAAAATAAGTGATAGCGATTCGACTTCCATATTCTTTCTTTGGATGTGGACAGCATTTTCCATCCGAGGCCTCTGGAGATGTCTTAGATCCTTGTAATGCTGAGAAGGGTTCAGTTTAAATATTAGTCATGCATAAATGGGCTGTTAGTGTACAAAGTCCTCTTGGTTCTGCTCACTTCACTCAGCATCAGACCATATAAGTCTTTCCAGGTTTTTCTGAAGTCAGCCTGTTCATCATTTCTTATAGCACAATAGTTCCATTACATTCATATACCACAACTTGCTCAGCCATTCCCCAATTGATGGGCATCCTCTCAATTTCCAATTCTTTGCCACCACAAAAAGAGCTGCTATGAATTTTTGTACATGTGGGTCCTTTTCCCATTTGTTTGATCTCTTTGAGATATAGCCCTAGAAGTGCTATTGCTGGATCAAAGGGTATGCACATTTTTGTAGCCCTTTGGGCATAGTTCCAAATTGTTCTCCAAAATGGTTGGATCATTTCACAACTCCACCAACAATGTATTAGTTCCAATTTTCCCACATCTTCTCCAACATTTATCATTTTCCTGTTTTGTCATGTTGGCCAATCTGATAGGTGTGATGTGGTACCTCAGAGTTGTTTTGATTTGCATTTCTCTAATCAATAATGATTTAGAGCATTTTTTCATATGACTATAGATGGCTTTAATTTCTTCATCTGAGAACTGTCTGTTCATATCCTTTGACCATTTATCAATTGGGGAATGGCTTGTGTTCTTATAAATTTGTCTTAATTCTCATATATTTTAGAAATGAGGCCTTTATCAGAGAGACTGGTTGTAAAAATTCTTTCCCAATTTTCTACCTTCCTTCTAATCTTAGTTGCATTGGCTTTGTTTGTGCAAAAACTTTTCAATTTAATGTAATCAAAATTATCCATTTTGCTTTTCATAATGTTCTCTATCTCCTGTTTGGTCATGAATTCTTCTGTTCTCCATAGATCTGATAGGTAAACTATTCCTTGTTCTCCCAGTTTACTTATGGTATCAGCCTTTATATCTAAGTCATGAACCCATTTTGACTTTATTTTGGTATATGTGAGATTTGGGTCTATGCCTAGTTTCTGCCATACTCTTTTCCAGTTTTCCCAGCAGTTTTTTTCAAAGAGTGGGTTCTTATCCCAGAAGCTGGGTCTTTGGGTTTATCAAATAATAGATTACTATAGTCATTGACTACTGTGTCTTGCATATTTAATGTATTCCACTGATCCACCTCCCTATTTCTTAGCCAGTACCAAGCAGTGTTGATGATTGCTGCTTTATAATACAATTTAAGATCTGGAATTGCTAGGCCACCTTCCCCTGCATTTCTTTTCATTAGTTCCTTTGATATTCTGGACCTTTTGTTTTTCCAAATGAATCTTGTTATTATTTTTTCTAACTCTAAAATAATTTTTGGTAGTTTGATTGGTATGGCACTGAATAAGTAAATTAGCTTAGGTAGGATTGTCATTTTTATTTATCGGCCTACCCATGAGCAACTGATGTTTTTCCAAATTATTTAGATCTGATTTTATTTGTGTGAAAAGTGTTTTGTAATTGTGTTCATAGAGTTCCTGGGTTTGTTTTAGGTAGACTCCTAAATATTTTATAATGTCTACAGTAAGTTTAAATGGGATTTCTCTTTCTATCTCTTGCTGTTGGGCTTTGTTGGTAATATATAGAAATGCTGATGATTTATGTGGGTTTATTTTATATCCTGCAACTTTGCTAAAGTTGTTTATTATTTCAAGTAGTTTTTTACTTGATTCTCTAGGATTCTCTAAGTATATCATCATGTCATCTGCAAAGAGTGATAGCTTTGTTTCTTCTTTGCCTATTCTAATGCCTTCAATTTCTTTTTCTTCTCTTATTGCTAAAGCTAAGGTTTCCAGTACAATATTGAATAACAGTGGTGATAATGGACATCCTTGTTTCACCCCGATATTGGAAATGCTTCTAGCCTGTCCCCATTACATATAATGCTTGCTGAAGGTTTTAGATATGCTATTTATTATTTTAAGGAAGACTCCATTTGTACCTATGCTTTCTAGTGTTTTTAATAGGAATGGGTGTTGTATTTTATCAAAAGCTTTTTCTGCATCTATTGAGATGATCATGTGTTTTTTTTTTGTGTTGATATGCTCAATGATGCTGATAGTTTTCCTAATATTGAACCAACCCTGCATTCCTGGTATAAATCCTACCTGGTCATAGTGTATTATTCTTGTGATAAGTTGCTGCAATCTTTGCTAGTATTTTGTTTAAAATTTTTGCATCTATATTCATTAGAGAAATTGGTCTATAATTTTCTTTCTCTATTTTGACTCTTCCTGGTTTAGGTATCAACACCATATTTGTATCATAAAAAGAATTTGGTAAGACTCCTTCTTCACCTATTTTCCCAAATAGTCTATATAGTATTGGAATTAATTGTTTTTAAATGTTTGATAGAATTGCATGTAAATCCATCTGGCCCTGGAGATTTTTTCCTAGGGAGTTCATCAATGGCTTGTTCAATTTCTTTTTCTGAGATGGGGTTATTTAAGTATTTTACTTCCTCTTCGTTAATCTGGGCAATTTATATTTTTGTAAATATGTATCCATTTCACTAAGATTGTCAAATTTGTTGGCATATAGTTGGGCAAAATAATTCCTAATTATTGTTTTAATTTCCTCTTCCTTGGTGGTAGCTTCCCCTTTTCATTCTTGATACTAGTAATTTGGTTTTCTTCTTTCTTTTTAATTAAATTAACCAAAGGCTTATCTATTTTATTGTTTTTTCATAAAACCAGCTCTTAGTTTTATTTATTAGTTCAATAGTTTTCTTAATTTCAATTTTTTAATTTTTCCTTTGGTTTTCAATATTTCTAATTTGTGTTTAGTTGAGGATTTTTAATTTGTTCTTTTTCTAGTTTTTTTAGTTGTATGCCCAATTCATTAATCTCCTCTTTTTCTTTATTTATGTAAGCATTTAGAGATATAAAACTTCCCCTAAGAACTGCTTTCGCTGCATCCCATAGTTTTGGTATGTTGTCTCAATATTGTCATTCTCTTGAATAAAATTGTTGGTTGTTTCTATGATTTGTTGTTTAACCCAATCATTTTTTAGGATTAGATTATTTAGTTTCCAATTATTTTTAGTCTATCTTTCCATGGCCCTTTATTACATATAATTTTTTTTGCATCATGATCTGAAAAGGATGCATTTAATATTTCTGCCTTTCTGCATTGGATTGTGAGGTTTTTATGCCCTAGTACATGGTCAATTTTTGTGTATGTGCCATTTACAGACAAGAAAAAAAAAGTATATTCCTTTCTATCTCCATTCAGTGTTCTCCAGAGGTCTATCATACCTAACTTTTCTAATGTTCTATTCACCTCCTTAACTTCTTTCTTGTTTATTTTGTGGTTAGACTTATCTAGTGCGAGAGGGGGAGGTTCAGGTCCCCCACTAGTATAGGCTGTCTTTTCTTCCTGTAACTCCCTGAACTTCTCCTGTAAGAATTTGGATGCTATACCATTTGGTGCATATATTTAGTAATGATATTACTTCATTGTCTATGGTGCCTTTTAGCAGGATGTAGTTTCCTTCCTTATCTCTTTTGATTAGATCTATTTTTGCTTTTGCTTTGTCTGAGATCAGGATTGCTACCCCTGCTTTTTTACTTCAGCTGACACATAATATATTCTGCTCCAGCCTTTTACCTTTACCCTGTATGTGTCACTCTTTTTCAAATGTGTTTCCTGTAAACAACATATTGTAGGATTATGGTTTTTAATCCATTCTGCAATCCATTTCCTTTTATGGGAGAGTTCATCCCATTCACATTCACAGTTATGATTACTATCTGTGTCTTTTTCTCCATCCTTTTCCCCCTATTTATGCTTTTCTTTCTCCTTTTTCCTTTCCCCTTCACTAGTGTTTTGCTTTTGACCACTGCCTCCTTCAGTCCCTCCTTTTATTATCCCTTTCCCTTTTCTTCCCCTTTACTCTTACTGCTTCTTCCCTCCCTTCTTTCCCCCCCCCTTTTCTTTCCCCCTCCCTTTTCTTTCCCCTTTTCCCTCCTACTGCCTATAGGGCAAGTTAGATTTCTATACCTAACTGATTATTTATGCCCTTCTTGAGCCAAATCTGATGAGAGTAAGGTTCAAACAATGCTCCCCCCCTTCTTTCCCTCTGCTGTAATAGGATTTTGTGTCTTTTCCTGTAATGTAATTTACCCTTGTCTGCCTCCTCCTTTCTCAGTACATTTTCTAAGATCAGATTGATCCACTTATTTGGATCCATTTAACCCACTTGATTAGATTTTTTTTTATCATTACATCAAAGTCAACTAATATCCACCCTCTTTATGTATACTCCTTTAACAAGGTGTAATAACAATACAGTTCTCAAGGGTTGCAAGTGTCATATTCCCTTGTAGGGGTTTAAACAGCCCCCCCTTATTAACAACATATTGTATTTCTGTCCCATTTACCTTTTTAAGTCCTTCTTGAGTCCTGTACTTGAAGATCAAATTTTTTGTTGAGCTCTGGTCTTTTTATCAGGAAAGTTTGGAAGTCTCCTATTTGTTGAATATCCACCTCCTCCCTTGAAAAATGATGCTCATTTTTGCTGGGTAATTGATCCTTGGCTGCATTCCAAGCTCCTTTGCCTTATGGAATATCATGTTCCATGCCCTGCGTCTTTTAATGTAGAAGCTGCAAGGTCCTGTGTAATCCTGACTGTGGTTCCATGATATTTAAATTGTTTCTTTCTGGCTGCTTGCAGCACCTTCTCTTTCATCTGGTAATTTTGGAATTTTGCTATTATATTCCTTGGTTGTCAATTTGGGATCTCTTTCAGGTGAGATGTGGATTCTTTCTATGGTTATTTTCCCTTCTGGTTCTAGGACTTCGGGCAGTTTTCCTTTATGATTTCCTGAAAGATACTGTCCAGGCTCTTTTTTCATCATGATTTTCAGGTAGTCCAATAATTTTTAAATTGTCTCTCCTGATGATTTTCCAGGTCGGTTGTTTTACTGATGAGGTATTTTACATTTTCATCTTTTTTTCATTTTTTTGTTTCTGTTTGACTGATTCTTGCTCTCTCATAGAGACATTAGTTTCCATTTGTCCAATTCTAGTTTTTAACAGATTTTTTCTTCTGTTAGTTTTTGTACTTCCTTCTTCAACTGGCCAATTGTGTTTTTTAGGGACTTGTTTTCTTCAGTGTACTCTTCTGTTTTTTTGTCCTTCCTTCTTCAATTGGCCAATTGTGTTTTTTAGGGACTTGTTTTCTTCAGTGTATTTTTTTCCAATTGGCCAATTGTATTTTTGAAGGACTCTTCTACCTCTCTCATTTGACTATTAAAATCCTTCTTGAGCTCTTCTAAGAAGGCTTTTTGGGTTTCAGACTAGTTAATATTCCCTTTTGTTGTTGCAGATGTTGGTTTGTTGACAATGTTGTCCTCTTCAGAATTTCTGTCTTGATCTTCACTCCTCATAACATGAATCTATGGTATGTTTCTTTTTACTCATGGTATTTCTTTATTCCATGGCCTTTAAAGAGATTCTCCTGCTGGGAACAGAGGCACTGACCCAAGCTTCTTGTGTTGGGAGCCTAGGTCTTGGTACTGGCTTTTGTGCTGGGGCTCTTATTTTGGCAATTGGAGGCTGTAGGCTTGTGTCAGCTTACCTCGTGTTGGGGTGGAATCAGCAAGGCTGGAACTTTCACACAATTCTAGATTGCCTGCTTTTCCTTTCCTTCAGCTTTCTTCATCTCCTTTTAGATGGGTGTTGCAGGGTGTTTATCTGCCTAGGGCCCCTGGAAGTGTTGTCTCCCTCGTTTCTACTAATACACTGGAAGATTCCCTGGAAGTGTTGTCTCCCTTGTTTCTCCTAATACACTGGAAGATTCCTTTGTGGTAGAGTGCCAAAGTACCTGGTGGTTTTCTGAACTGGTTTCCACTGGTTCCCTGCCCTCACTTAGGCACTCAGAGTTCCAGGTGTTGTTGTTTGCCTGTTCTACCACCAGGGTTTTAGGATTTCTTTGCAGTTAGAAGCTGCAGGGCTCTGACAGCTCACCTGGTGTTGGTCTGGAACCAGCAATGCCGGGGCTTTAGGAAGCATTTAGATTGCTTTCTTTACTTCCTTTCAGATGAGTGCCACAGGGTACTTATACGCCTGGGGCCCCTTGTAGTTCTGCCTCCCTTATTTTTGCTGAGGCACTCAGAGATCCATTTGCTGGGCTGCTGCACTGCTCCCTGTCTTTCTTCTAGTTCAGCTGTTTCAGGGTTTTTTCTGGGGTTATATTTTCTGGGTTTTCAGAGTTTGATAGGGGAGAGTGAGAGCGACTACCTTTTCACTGTGCCATCTTGGCTCCTGAAAGCAGAAGTCCTTTTTAACTGTTAATGATGAGATGTTGATTCTCTGTGTAAAGTAATCTGGAAATGCATTTAACAAAACTGAAGTCACATGATTGGTAATGGATTTGTTTGGTTTCAAATTGGTAAATGTTTTCTCTCAGTTATGTCATGAAACTTCTCGTAATTTTGTTACAGATAAAACAATTTGGCTCTTGTTGGTTACTGTTTTAATGTGTGAAGTTGCCAAAAAGCTTGTTTGGGTTATGGGCTTGCTGAGAATTTCTAAGTCCAGAAAAAGTTTTTCCTAAGCTGTGATTAATGAAACTTGCTGTTTTAGATAAAAGCTCATGGGACCATAAATGTGTTTATTTTGAGCTGTCTGACAGTTCATAATCCATCAGTAATCAATAATCCACCATCTGAGAGAAATGCCACAAGCTACTCAGAGAGAATGTGGTACTGGTGGGAAATCAACATCAGGAAAAGCTGAGAGGACAATTTTAGCCTCAGTCTAAGATAGCATCCTCTTGGCTCAGTTTCCCCCTTTTGTTCCTTTGAAAAGGAATGCCACTCACCTGGCTATACCTGAGTCTAGTCATGAGGTGGGTTTGATACTGCATAGTTGGAAAATTGAATTATCTGAATCCGAATAGAACTAAGGATGTTTTATCCTGTCATATTTGGGCCCCAAATCTTGTCCCTGTTTTATCCTTTTACAGCAAATTTCTATAATCAGAGCAAGTGATCAATAAAAGATCAATTCAAGTGTGTAAGATCTTGTTATTTTGACCTGACTGTGTAGTCATTCAATACCCCTAAACAACTGAAATTAAATCAGAAAAAAATTCAGTTTGGTTTGGGGGAGGAGAATTTCAGTGATAATTGCAGTGAAAGTCAGTCTCTTGGCAATTTCATTTGTATAACTCTTGAACCCAGGGATGGAAAACTTCTACCTTCAAAAGTGTTCCTTAAACTTTTGAAAAAGTAATGGTATCAGATAATCCTGTAGGTCAAATGTAAATGATTTTAATGGGGCTCTTACACTTTTACTTCTCCCTAAATCTGGGCTCTGAAGTCCTTACTGTCAGATTTTCATTTTCCAGACTACAGGCCATTCACCTGCAGTTGGTAGCAAACAATGGGTAACAGCCAATGTCTTCCCCCCACGCACACTGTCACCTGTATGCAGCCTGTGCTTGGTTCCAGTCAGCCTCCTCTTTGGGAACCCCTTGAGGAGGGGATAGCTGTATGTCCCATGCCAGCAGGAAGGAATTTCTGAAGAGAAGACCTTCTTTCCTTACCCCAAGAGATTTTGAGTCCTATTTGTTTGAGGCGGCAATGATGGGTATGCTGATGGATATCCTCATTGCCCCTGACCACTTCCTACCCTTAATACTACCTAGTCTCCTTTCTCCCTTGGCCAAGTGGTCCAAGTCCCTGGCATTCTGTTGCCTCATAGTCACCCTAGCTTTCTGGCCACTTCTATCCAGATCTTCCTTAGACCCTTCCTCCAGTCTTCCCAGACAATCCCAGATTCCTCCCATAGTCTTTTTGTATATGAGGTACATCTGGCCTCCATTAAGGTGCTCAGATTCTTAAAACAAGTTCTGCTTGCATTACCAATATAAATGCTTAGATTCCTTCAGAGTCTGGCCAATATGGAAGATTCTTTAATTCTCATCCATCCCAAATCAATATTCTAATCAACCTTGTCTTTGGATGAGAAAATAATAAAGCTTTGGAAAAGCCATGTGGAGAGCAGGATTATGAGTTGATAATAATTACATAACAGCAGTAAGGACCCACTTAAGATTGTGTAAGATAAATTTTCAGTGGACCTAGATAGAATGGTTATGTGATTTTCTCCATCTAAATTCAGCATCATGTATGTAGAGTTGAGAGTGTCCAACTCATCTCAGCTGAAGCCCAGCAGTACACAATCAATAATATAATAATAGAGTCAACCACTCAAGAGAAAAGTACCTTGTAGAGTTGAGCTGTTTCACAATGGGTCAAGAAGAGGAAGAGAGAGTGGTTAGAATAGGGGAGATGGTCTGGAAGAGAGCTGAGGGGGTAAGGGATTGGAGTTCATTTGTGAATTAAATTTAGGGTTTAATAAGGGAAGGCAGAGGGAGAAGTGGAAAGTCAATAAATTGTAGTCAGATAAGGGGATTTTAGAATTCTTGAACATGGAGGTGTTGCATTTTGTGGTGATGGCAAGACCAAAGATGACAGTATGTGTGTGTGTGTGTTGTGTGTGTGTGTGTGTGTGTGTGTGTGTGTGTGTGTAGGACAGGGTTGAGGAGTAAAAATGGGAAAAGTATAAGTTGAGGAACTGAGTGGTTATGGAATTTGAAGGATAGTCAATACATATGTTGAAGTCCTGTAGTATGAGGGCAGCAGTTGATGAGGAGAGAAAAATTGTGAGGCAGGTAACAAACTCAGTGAGGATGAAAGTGACCTGAAGGTTGGTAGACCAAGGTTCTTTAGACTGGGGTCCTTCCATCATGATCTACCATCATGATTGGCTAGTAGCAATGAAAAGCAAGAACCTCAAAGAGATTTGATCATTAAGTGATGGAGGTAGCAGGAAAACTTGAAAGTGGCAATGGGTTGAAAGGTATATTCCAAGTCTCTTGCCTTGATCAGTGAGCTGAGGGAAATGACTGAATATGCTGTTGCTACTTGCAATGGTAGAAAAAGAGCCTATGTTATCAGTGCAGTGGCAGATTTCAATGATTGTTGAAAGAAGGAAGGAGTGGAGGAGGCCAAAAATAAGGTGAAAATAGGTCTGTTGCCTATGGAGAGATATTCTGAGGACATATTGGAAGGGGCAGGAGGTGTTTGGTTGGGACTTGGGAGAAGAATTATTGAGGTCAATAGGAATAAGGAATTGAGTACCCACAATGGTGAGACAATTGAGGGATTCACATACGTGTATTTTGAAAGAAGGGAAGATACCGCATGAGTGGAGCATAATCTCAAATGTTATTATTAATGCGACAAAGAAAATATTAGCAATTACTTATGATTACTTTCCCAATCTATACAATATCTATCTAAGAGTGATCCGGAATTGAAGGGATGCTTTATATAGGTATTGATGTTGGATAAGTGTAGTGTCTCAAAAGATACTCAACAGTGACTTAGATCTTTACCATCTCAAAACTGAATAAAAGATATAGAAAATATGAAAGCACATTGGAATTTATTTATGTTGACCATGTAAAAGCATTTGATGGTGTTCAGATAGAAATGTTCCTGTGATATGTCACTATACCATTATACTTTTACATTTCTTATTCAACAGATATTTCTAAATTTAAACAAAACAAGTATTTTTTTTTTATAATTGATCTTTTTTGTGTGTGTGCGTGTGAGGCAATTGGGGTTAAAGTGACTTGCCCAGAGTCACACAGCTAATGAGTGTTATGTGTCTGAGGTCGGATTTGAACTCAGGGCTGATGCTTTATCCACTGCACCACCTAGCTGCCCTTATAATTTAATTTTAAAAGTTAAATATGAAGCCACAGGACTTGACGTTTTACTGAAAGTATCCTAGGCAGAGTTCTAGCTGCAGAGAAATTATCATCATCCTCATTTTCATCATCGTCATCATCAGCAGCAGCAGCAGCACATCCTCAACACCACGCAAAGAAGACCCTTGGCACATCCTCTCCAGTAAAATTATGGGAGTAAATGATCTAAAGGCAAACATTGATGAGTTGTGATGAGGATCTTCAGAGGGAATTGCCACATCAGTGACACCTCAGCTCCTCTGGTGTATTTGGGGAGCAGTCTCAACACCTTCATTTATCACCTTATGTTATCACCATTATCCAGGCTGATGCAACAGGACTGTCGTGATCTCAGACAAAAAATGAATGCTGTTTCCAGTTTTCTTCTTTCTGTGTTGATTTTTGATACAATCGTTCCCCCATTCATCATTCAATAAACATTTATTAAATGCCTACTACATTCTAGGTACTGTGCTAAAAGCCACTAATGCAAAAAGAAGCCTAAGAAAGTCCCTATCTTCAAGGAGTCTATAATTTAATGGGTGAGACAACATGTGAGAAAATGCATACTAAGCAAGCTATATATGCGATCAATAAGGAAGAGTTAACACAGGAAATGCAAAAGACTTAAAAGTAGTTGGATTTCCATCAGAGAAACAAATATGAAATAGAATGCTCTACCTGAGCAACATGTTAGCAAAAACATTAAAAATTATACACACGTAATAAGAGTATATTTAGGGGCACATTGTTGGTGCCAAGGTCACTTGAATTTTTAAACTTCTTAAACAAAATTAGTTGGGGAGCGCTTGTGATTCAAAAGCAAGCAACACTATGCCTAGTTTCATTAAAGAAAAAAAAACTTAAAAAAACCCCTTAAACAGATGTCTTTTTAATATAAAGGAGGAGGAAGTGTTCATGCAAATGCAAAACCTGTTTAGATACGTTTGTACCAAAGGAGTGAAATATCAACTGTGAAAATCTAGTAAACCTTTCCTTGGTGATATTTTAAAGGACCCTGTTAAGTAAATGAGATAAGTGCTTTGAATTTTCTTAAGAAAATGTAGTGGAAAAGAAAATAAAATATAGTGGAGAGTGAAGTAAAGAAAGAGAATTAGAAAGAGAGATGAAGAAAGAGACAGACAAAACACATAGAGATAAGGAGAGATATATAGACAGACAAAAAAACAGTGAATAAGAGTTATATAAAAGACAAAGAGATAGAGAAGAGATGTGATAAATATAAGATATCTACAGAAATGGACATTGAAAGAAACAAAACAAAGACTTGTTACCTCTAGTGAATAATGTGAGTCACAGAAAACTGAAGATGGACCATCCTTCTTCGTTCTTGGCGGAGAGAGATGGGACAATAAGTGGAGAATATTACATGTGATCTCAAACTAGTTACTCTTTTGGTGAGTTCAGATGCTTATTTTTTTAATCTTATAAGGAATGCTCACTGCAGTGGGGTGGCGTAATGGTGGATTTTATAAAAGACATCAATAAAACAATTTTTAAAAATTGATGCTGAATGTAAAAGCACCTGAACATTGAATTCATTTTAAACTCGGACTTTTGAAGTCACTGTTTAGCCTGGAGCAAACCAGGTGTTACCATCATTCATTGATAAAAGTATGATAAAGAATACTTCATATCTAAATAGAAAGAAAAATAGAGAGATATACTATATGTGTGTGAATGTGCCCACATGTACTTATGTGCACACACATAATCCATAGAGTCAAATGTTGAGTTGTATGGGAGATTTGAGATCATGTAGTCTAACATCCTCATACCCTTGACAATATGGGCAGATGAGAACAGTGTGTTCCAATGGCCATGAAAGTGGTTGAAGCAGGAACTATGGAGTGCTTAGAGTTTGGCCAGATATCAAAGAGTCCAAGATCATCCACTGTGTCTCATGTCCTCACTATTTCTCTGGAGTTTTGTCTTGTTTGAACTTCAATGACTTTGGAAGAAAGAGATTAAGGCTGACAACATTGTGCAACTCTGCCCCCACTTAAATCCAATTCACACCCAAGTCTAAGCATCATCATCCTGTGATGCTATTGGAACTCTTCAAAAAACAAAGCCTGAAAAACATACCTGGCAGAATTTTTTAAATTATTTTTATTTTAAACTTAAATAGCAAAACAAATGCACAATGAGAAAAAAACAAAGAAACATTATAAACTTAAATATTGAAACAAATACAAACTAAGGAAAATTTTAAAAAATGCCATGTGCACAGCATAAAATAAGAGAGGATTCAAAATATACAGCAATAAATTTGATTTCAAGAGAGCCTATATAATAAACATCATGCATTTTGTTCTGAGCTGTCCATCTTTTCTTTGCTAAGTTTTGTTTTGTGTTATGCACTTTTTACTTTGTTCTTTTTTCCCCCTTCCTTCCTCACAAGAAAAAGTTATAATTGAGCGTGGATGTATTTATATATACAGGTATATACACACACACACACACACACACACACACACATACATACATACATACATACACACATACATACATATATACATACACATGTACAACCAAAGATGTACACATATTTATGCACATACATAGAAACCTAGATGCGTATAATTATATACACGTATACTTAGATATCTAAATCATACATACACACACACACACACACACATATACATTCAGATGCATCTATATAAGTCCATACAATCTTTATTTGTCCTGTTTCTCTGGTGAATAACCTTTTCCTTCATATGTCCAAATCCTTCCCATTTTTCCAAGTTCACCAACTTGTCATTTTCTATTCCAACCTTATACTGTGTAGTTATTTTAGCTAGTTCCAAACAGCATGGACGAATTTGGCTGACTCTTAGTGTAGTCTCCCTATTTTTCTCTTTAGATTAAATCTGTTTTAGGCTTAACTATGTCTGAGATCATGATGAACACCTCTGCTCATGTTTCGCTAAGAAATTCTACGCCTGAAATTTATTTTATGCATTGTGTATATCATTTATTTACTTTTCCTCCTGACTCCTCTACTTTACTTCTTCCTCTACCTTGCCCTCCCCAATTATCCCTTCCTCCTCCTCCTCTTTTTAATTTACCTACCCTTTTATCCTATTCCATCCCTCTTCCTTTTAAAAATTCCTTCTTTATCTTCTCCCCCCTCCCTATCCCCTGTGTGTGCGCGCACGTGTGTGTGTGTGTGTGCGTGTGTGTGTATTCCCTCTTAAATCCATTCCTGATGAAAGCAGGGTTCCATAGCTATCACCCCTCCTCCCCCATTTAATTTCTCTGTTCCAGTTCATCCTCTAGCACCTCATTTGTGTAAGTTAATTACTTGTTTGTTTGTTTTTTTACCTGTACTGAAATAGTTCTACTTTTAAAAATCATATATTATTCAGTTTTATCTCAATCTTTCTTATCAACTACCCAATTACTAATAAGAATCTTAGGCATACATTTTACATTCCCTCATATAAAAGGTGAACAGTTTGTCATTATTGAGTGGCTTATAAGTAGTCTTTGATTTATAACTTACATTTCTCTTGGCTCTTGCATGTCAAAACTTTTTTTTTTAATTTAACAAAATCCTTAAAACCTGGCAATTCATTAAATATCCACTTTTTTTTCCATTCAGAATCGTGTTGAACTTTGCTGGGTATAACAGTTTCTACTATAACCCGAGTTTCTTTATTTTTCAATATATAATGTTCTAAGACCTATGGCATTCTGGTGTCACTGATGCTAAGTCTTATGTGATTCTAATTGTGATACCACCATATTTAAATTGTTATTTTTTTTCTTGCTGCTTGTAATATTTTATACTTGAGCTGTGGCTTTAGAATTTTACTGTGAGATTCCTGTAGATTTTCCTGGTAAGATTGCTTTTAGATGATGATTGTAGGCTTTTTTTTTCCTTTTCCTATTTTCCCCTCTTGCTCTAATGCTTCAGGATAATTTTCTTTAATTATCTATTGTATTATTGTATCTAGATTCTTTTCTTGATCATAGCTTTGAAGTAGTTCAATTATTCTGATGTTTTCTCTTCTCAATCTATTCTTCAGATCAGGTGTTTTTCTTATGCGATGTTTCACATTCTCTTCTATTTGTTCATTCTTTATAATTAATTTTATCTATTTTATATTTATATTTTTATTTTTAAATTAAATTCAGTTTATTGAAAGTATTAAATTGAATATCAATTAATATTTAATGTTTATATTATATATATATATTCATTCATTATATTTCATTTTATTATTTCTTGTTCTCCTGTAACTCTGCTGGCTTCCCCTTCCCTAATTCTGATTTTCAAGGAGTAATTTTCTTCCTTAAGATTGTGAATCTCCTTTTCTAACTGGCTCTCCAATTCTAACTATTTTTTTTCTTGGTTTATTGTTATTGTTAATTGTTGTTTTCTTTTTAATTTTTCTTCAATCTCTCACTTGATTTTCTTTGGTTGTTTTTTGACTAGGCAGTGGGGTTAAGTGACTTGCCCAGGGTCACATAGCTAGTAATTGTTATGTGTCTGAGGACAGATTTGAAGTCAGGTCTTCCTGAATTCATGGCCAGTGTTTTATCCAATGCACCACCTAGCTGCCTCTGTCTCATTTGATTTTTAAAACATTTTTAAGTTCCTCTATGAATTCTTTTTGGGCAGGTGACCATTTGACATTACTCCTTTAGGTAGGAGAGGCTTTCTTTGCCTCAGTATCCTCCTCTGAAGATGAACCTCAGTTTTCTCTATTCCCATAGTAACTTTCTATGGTTGGATTCTTTCTCCTTTGCCCACTAATTTTTTTTTTTTAATTTGTAACAGCTTACTTTTTGTAATCACCTCTAGTCCTGGGGAATGGGCTATGGTGCCTCTGGCCTCAAATCCTCCTTCAGTTATCCCTTCTGGCCTGGAACCAAAACTAAAGACTCCACCCTTCCGTAACTGGCCCACAACCTTTGCACTCAGTCGGTGTGTGCTGGTTTTTCTTGCCCAGGGCTGAATCTCAGCATCACAGCTGGGTCTGGCATTCCTTCTCAGCGAAGTTCCTTTAATCTTCCTTGTCTCAGATGCCCAACTACCCTAGCAGTATGGAGGTAAAAGTTCCTCTGTCTGGGGCTGAGGCTGCCCCCTCAACCCAGCTAATCCCAGGCCTCACTGCTTGTTATTTAAGCAGAACACGCCTGGAAGAGTTTCATTTTCACACAGACCAAACTTCATCCTGGGATTTTCTTTGGGTTTTTTCCAATTGTTCTAGGAGGACCACTGCTCTGCTCCAACTCTTGTTTATTTTTAACTGCTCTATGTTCTCCATGACGCACTATTTAATCTAATTAATGGGGGAAATCTGAAGAGCTTGTAATTTTCTCACCTACTCCATCATCTTCCCAGAAGAATCCTTTGCAGAAAGTTGTAAGAACCTTTTCCTACCCTTTCACTAACAGGGAGAGGTTGGAGGAAATCATTATACTTCCTGAGTGGCTATAACAAAGGATAAGGGAAAGAGCAGAGACTATCAATATATTTTCCTCTTCATTTCTCAACCAGTTGCTTTCCTGACCTATATCATCTCCAGAGACCCATCATTTGGAAAAATGAAATCAGCTTGGAAACTCACACATCTTCAAATACTTTCCCATAATAGTGCATGCCCCTGGATCAAGAAACCCATCCATTTTATTCACCCATTAATTTCCCCAAATCTCTCAGCTTTTCTTATGCATGGTGTTTTTCATTAGAACATGAGCTAGTTGGAAACAGGTACCTTATTTTGCCTTTCTTAATCCTGAGCGGAGTACCTTGTACAAAGTAGGCATTTAATAAATGTTGTTTATTGGTGGCATTACATAGAATACTCTATTCCAGATGTTTATAAAAATATCAAGATTTGGGGGGTTAAGGGGAGAAATGGAAACCCTAATTGAAGAAACAAATCTTGTGAGACCCAAGAAACTTCCTGGTCCGTGGTGTCTACTGGATTATATAGGAATACTTCCCATTGATAGAGTAAAACAAATGACTAAATTATAATGACTCACATACTTAGTAGAGATTGTGATACTTTCTTCATTGAAGTTTCTGTCCTTCCATCTGGATAGAGTGAGATTGCTTAAGTTTCTCCTTCTGGAAACAGGGATATTTGGAGGGGATGGCAATGAGTCAATCCATTTTTATGGGGATATGGAGCATACACAAAGTGCCTGGAAGAACTTCTCTGCATGTGTGGAACCTGGGAAACCAGTTCTGAGGAAGATCCTGAAGGCATATAATGGAAATGGCTTGGAGAGAATGGATCATATAGAAACATTCTGGCCAATAATAATCTCCAGCCCAAACCTCAATTGTTCATTATTTAGGTTATGATGGTTCAGAGTGAGTGTAAATAGCAATTCTTTCTGTTCTGACCAGAAACTCTGAGGGTCTTCTCCTCCCAAATTCATTCTTTTGTGGAGTCAAACTAGACCATCTTTTGCCTCAATTCTCACCTGACCTTTAATTAATCGATATTGCCTCAGACAAACTGAGACATGGTTAAGTTTAAAAAGGCAAAGTTCTCCCAATGCATCTGGGGCTATCACCACTAATGATGACCTATGTCTTGCCACTGGACTCTGATGACTCTGAGGGAGAGAGTGAAAAGGATGACTCTGCTCAGCTCTGCTTCAATCAAATCCAGTTCACTTGAAAATCAAGACATCACCCTGCTGATGCCACTGGTACCCCTTGAGCAGGAAGGACAAGCCACAACAACGACAACAACTAATTCCAGTTACTAAGCATGGATAGAAGAAGAAGCTATTTGACTGAATGCAGAAGTCTTCGAAAAAGGCTGTCTGCTTTACCTCACACACTTTGGGCTTCAACCAGTTGCTCTTTAGCTCACTTTGGCCCCTTAGAGACCATACTGTCTTTAGGGTTTTCAAAAGTTTAGAATATGAGAAATAGAAATCTGAAAGTCAGAGAGCAGGCCAGCTTTCATATCCAAACCCACATTGATGCCCTGAAGAGTAAGGAGTGGCTTTTGGGAATCCATCCCAGCTTATGTGATGGACACGCTGCATCTAGATGTGAATATTATGGAACAAATACTATATCTAAGTTGAGCTAAAATAATCATAACAAAAGTCATCTGGAAAAAGAAAAGGTCAAGAATATCAAAGGAATTAATGAAAAAAATGTGAAGAAATGTGGATTAGCAGTACCAGATCTCAAACTGTATTACATGTTAATCATCAGAACAACCTGTTACTATTTAAGAAACGACATAGTGGATCAGTAGAATGGATCAGGTGCACAATACATAGTAGCAAATGGCTATAATAATCTATTATTTGACAAGCTCAAACATCCAAGATTTGGGGACAAAAACCTCACAAATAACAAAAATTTCTGGGACAACTATAAAGTAATTGTGCTAAAAGTAGGCATAGGTCAACATCTCACGCTTTATACCAAGATAAGGTAAAAATGGGCATGTTATTTAGACATAAAGGGTGATTCGGTAAGCAAATTAGGGAACCATGAAATATTTTATTTGTCAGAATTATGGATAAGGGAGCAATTTATGACCAACCAAAAAACAAATTGAAAGCATTATAGGATGACATTACTTTTGATGACATTACAAGCAAATGTTATTTTATTTTATTTTATTTTATTTTATTTATTTTATTTGCAGAAACAAAACCAATGCAGCCAAGATTAGAAATGAAAGTAGGAAACTGGGGAGAATCAAGCAAGTGTCTTTGATAAAGGCCTAATTTCTCAAATATGTAGAAAAGTAAGTCAAAATTATTCGAATAATTCCCCCATTGATAAATGGTCAAATGATATGAATAGACAGTTTTCAGAAGAAGAAATCAAAGCTATCTGTAGTCATATAAAATGTTCTAAATCACTACTGATGAAAAAATACAATTAAAAATAACTCTTTGGTACCACTTTACAGCTGTTGGATTTGCTATGGCAGGAAAAGAAAGTGAGAGAGGTTGAGGAAATTGGGAAACTAATGCAATATTGATGGAGTTGTGAACTGTTCTGACCATTCTAGAGAGCAATTTGGAACTACGCACAAAGTGCTATAGAACTATGCATACCCTCTGATATGGAAATACCACTACTATTTTTATACCCCAAAGAGATCAATGAAAAAGGGAAAAAATAGCTATTTACAAAAATATTCAAAGAAGCTGGTTTTTATAATGGCAAAGAATTCGAAACTGAGTGGATGCTCATTATTTGGGGAATGGCTGGAAGAGCTGTGGTACATGATCGTGATGGAATGCTATTGTGCTATAAGAAATGCTCTGCAGGATGGTTTCAGAAAAAGGAAAGCCTGGGAGAGCTTATATAAAGTGATGTAAAGTGAAATGAACAGAACCAGGGAAATACTGTGCACAGTAATATTAATATTCTAACGATGATTAGCCTTGAATGACTTAGCTATTCTCAGCAATATAATGATCCAAAACAATTCCAAAGGACTTATAACAATGAAAAATAATATCCATTTCCAGAGAAAGAACTTTTGGTATATGAATAGGAATCAAAGCATACTTTTTATTTATTTATTTATATGTTTTTTGTCTAGGCAATGGGGTTAAGTGACTTGCCCAGTGTCACACAGCTAGTAAATGTTATGTGTCTGAGACAAGAGTTGAACTCAGGTCCTCCTGAATCCAAGGCCAGTGCTCCACTGCACCACCTAGCTGTCACTGAAGCATATTTTTAAAACATTCTTCACTATTTTCTCTCTCTCTCTCTCTCTCTCTCTCTCTTGTCTGTGTTTTCTTTTCATGTGTATCATATAAAAATGTTTTGCATGACTACAAATGTATAATCTATATCAAGTTGCTTGTCTTTTTAAGGAGACAGGAGAGGAAAGATAGAAAATTTGGAAATCAAATAAAAATGTTAAAAATTGTTTATGTGTAATTTAGAAAAAAAATTAAATGATTAAAATATAAATTGGCTTGAAATTAGAATCTAAATCTAAGTAGTAAATCTAATTACACTTCGGTGGTCTAAGAGTGAACATGCCTGAAGAAGTGTGTGTTCAGGAAGTGTTTGAACCTTTGTTAGCCATCTGTAAGGAAACAGCTTTTTAGAAATGTTTTTAGGTTAAATGGTACTGTGACAGCAACCCATTAAAATGATGCCGTGTTACAAGACCGATGAAGACCACTGGTTACTCTGAGGAGCTGGGAATTGATTTAATGGTAAAAGATTAAAAATACATATGTCTAAATATTTCAGGGCACTCAGATACGTTGCTGAGGGTAGACAAAGCAAGTTTAAAAAAATCAATATACAACATGAAGAGGTGGGGAACAAAGTAACTAAGAAAAAAAATCAAAGAAGAAAAAGAGAAAGAAAGGAAGAAAGAGAAATGTTGGTTCCTTTCATTTCTATGTGCATGGGCAAATTATTTTCAGAAGTAATTTTACACTCATTATTACCACTGACAATGGATTGGATATTCAAAATATCCAGTGTAGTGTTGAGATCCCAACTATCATGGGCCACTTTTGGTATTTGATGTTCCTGAAATTCAAGGGCTCCAATAATGTGGGTGCCTGACTTGACTAGAACCAAAACACATTTACAACTTATAAGCTTCGTGACACCGAAATTTTTCTGGTGCAGTGCTTTTGACCTTTGGAGGATATGAAAAATTCAGGGATAACATGATCTTTATCTTCTCAGCATGGCATATTGATATATTCTGTCATTTTCCCTCATATGGCTTACAGTGAGGCAGATTTTGATCTTCCCTATCTGGGGTATTTTTTTAGTCTCATAATTATGAACTCATTGGGTAATCTTTTCAAAATTAAATAGTCCTGGTAATCAATTCATTGGACATTTTCATCACTGTTCCAGTCACTTTTATGTTCTATTCCTCCCTCCAAGTTATTACATTGACTGATTTTTCCTAGTTTAGATGGTTCTGTATTCTCAAATATATATGATGTTTCATATACTTCAGAAATGGCATCCTTCATTTCTGAAACAAAGGTTCATATTTCAAAAACCAGGATTCTCTTGTAATGAGATACCATTGTAAGTTATGAGGCACGATAGTCTCTAAGTAATTGAGCATAAGGATCAGACAAATGACAACAAAAAGGTACAGGATAGGCATGAGCAGGGTTATGTTCTCCCATAAGATCAACAGAGGGACACTATAAAATGTTCAGGAGGACATCATTGTTTCCTCTTGAAATCATAACCCTACTGATGGCTCATGAAGTGTGTATTCATTGGGCAACCTGCACGTGATACGCAAAGGAGAGAATCAGGAAGACCTAGGTTTAGGTCAGACTTTTGACATATACTGGTTATGTAACAATGGATATCCATTAATCTCTAATCTTTGAACAATGTCTAAGAAAATAGATACCAATTCCCTTGGATGGAACAAAGTTTCCTCAACTAGGGGTCGTCTAAATCTACAAAACAATGTCACACTCCCTCCAAAGTCAAATATTGTGTCAGTGAGCAAAGGTATGTGGCATTTATAGATATCTCAAGAACAAACAAAAATGGAACTTAGTGGATTAATGTGGTGGTTGTTAATGTAGGATTACAAGTTAAATAAAAAGTATTTCCCTATTGGGAAGATTTTTCTGAGGCAATTAGGTCAGAATAAGTGACACTGCTCTGAAGTGTGCTCAAGAGGAGCCTAACATGACCATTCCTTCAGCAAGTAATAATAATAATGAAAAATAACAACAATAGCAATGACAAGAAGAAATAATGAAAATGACATTTATTTAATACTTCAAGTTTTGTTATGTACTTTACAAATATATTATCTGATCCAAACAACTCTAGGAGGTAGTTGCTATTATTTCTCCAATTTATAGGTGAGAAAACAGAGGCAGAGGTTAAGTAACTTAAAGTCATCCAGCTGGTAGGTGCCTAGGACTAGAATTGAACATAGGTCTTATTGAGGGGTGTGTGGTGTGTGTGTGTGTGTGTGTGAGAGAGAGAGAGAGAGAGAGGAGAGAGAGAGAGAGGAGAGAGAGAGAGAGAGATAATTAATGGGAACAATAGATAGGATAGATGGAATTACACAGTAATTGCAACTGTGAATGTGAATGGCATGAATTCACACATAAAATGGAAGCAGATAGTAGAATGGGTTAAAAACTAGAATCCTTCAACAGGTTGTTTAAAAGAAACATATTTGAAGCACACACACGCGCGCGCACACACACACACACAGAGGAAAGGTAAGGGAATGCAGCAGAATTTCTATGCTTTAGATGAAGTAAAAAAAAAAAGAAGGGGTATCAATCACAATCTTAGACAAAGCAAAAACTAATAGATCTAATTAAAAGAGATAAGGAAAGAAATTACATCTTACTAGAGGTACCATAGACACTGAAACAATATCAAAGCCCAAAACTGTGAACTAAATTGTATAGCATCTAAGATTTTGAAGCAAAAGTTAAATGAATTACAGGAGGAAACAGATCACAAAATTATACTAGTGGGGGACCTCAGCTTTTCCTTCTCAGAACTAGATAAATCTAACAAAAAATAAAAAGGAATTAAGGATAATTAATACAGTTTAATTATATATATATATATATTTATATATATATATACATATATGTATATATATATATATATATATATATATATATATTAATATAGTTAATAGAATTCTAGAAAAGTTTGGTATCATACACCTCTGGAGAAAATTGAATGGGAATGGAAAGGAATATACAATTTTTTGTCCTTGGTACACATAACCTATTTAAAAACTGATCATGTATTTGGGTACAAAAACCTCAAAATCAAATGCAGATAAACAAAAAAAAATGATTCTTTTCAGATCAAGTGCAATAAAGATTACATTCAATGAATGGCCATGGTAAGACATAATATAATTAATTAAAAACTGAACAATATAATCCTAAAGAATGAATGTGTCAGAGAAGAAATCATAGAAACAATCAGTAATCTTATTAAAGAGAAGGAAAATAATGATATGGAATAACATAATTTATGGGATGCAGCCAAAACAGTATGTAAAGGAAAATTTATATATCTAAATGCTTATATCAATGAAAGAGAAATAATAGATCAATGGATTGTGCACACAATTAAAATATAAAAAGAACAAATTAAAAATAAGTAATTGAATGCCAAATAAGAAATCCTGAAAAGAACATGAAAGATTAATAATATGGAAGGTAAGAAAACCATCACATAGCCCACAGACTTCAGCTCTGAGAACCATCGCATGTGTCAGTGCCGCCATGGTAGGGGGAGGTGAGTGGCCTACAGCAACTAAAACTCCACATGCCACAGTCCTGGCAGGGAGGCGTCCTCCAGAGGGAGGACCTCCCCATGCCCAGGGCATATCCAAGCACAGCCCAGGGCAAACAGTCATGCTCCAGGTTCTAGATCTTCATGTATTTTAACACAGCTCCAGGGAAATGCAGAATCAAACCCTACCTCAGAACAGTCCAGACACCACCACTAGGACCCCAGCTCAGCACCAGGTAAGTTACAGCCTCCAGCATCACTAGCCAACCTCCAACCCAGCTCACCACCACAGCATAACACCAGATGTGAGCATCCCAGGTGGATGTCTGGACAACATCAGTACAGTGCCAGGTAAAAAGCCAGGACCTGCAGCTACTAGCACTAGAAGCCAGAGAGAGTGCTCCCTTCCACTATGGGAGCAGAGCCCAAATTTAAAAGAACACATGTATAACCTGTTGCTTTCCATCTCAATGAGTGTGGGTGGGGAGAGAGGAAGGGAGAAAATTTGGAACCCAAAGCTTTAAAAACAAATGTTAAAAACTGTTTTTATATTCAACTATGAAATAAAATATACAGGCAGTGGGGTATAAAAATCTATGTTGCCCTATAAAAAAACAGAAAGGGAAGGGAATAAGAGAATAGGGTTGTGATAGAAGGAAGGGCAGATCAGGGGAAGTATCATTCAGAATGAATGCAATTGGGGTGGGGGGAGGGTCAAGATGGGGAGAAAACTTGGAACTCAAAGTCTTATGGATATGAATGTTGAAATCTAAAAATAAATTAATTTTAAAAAAGTCCACTAGGTGGGGGAACTTATAGAGGACAATTGAACAAATGGAAAAGAAAGTAAAAATGAAGGAAAACACCTTAAAAGTAGGTAATCAGCAAGTTGAATTTAATAACTCTGAGATATCATGAATCATTCAAATTCAAAAGAATGAAAAAAATAGAAGAAAATGTAAAATACCTCAGGGAGGAAAAAAAATAAAAAGACTGCCCTGGCAAATAGATCCAGGAGAGACAATATCAGAATCATTAGACTACCTGAAAGTCATAATCAAAAGGAGGACATAGATAGCATATTTCAAGAAATCATCAAAGAAAATTACCCTGATATCCTGCAACCAGAAGGCAAAATAGGCTTGAAAGAATCCACCAATCACCTCAGGAAAGATATCCCAAAATGAAAACTCCCAAGGACATTAGAGCCAAATTTTAGAACTATCAAATCAAGGAAAAATACAAATGACTAGACAGAAATAATTCAAATATCAGGGAGTCGCAATCACCTTTATTCAGTAATTGGCAGCTGCAAAATTGGAGGATCAGAGGTCATGGAACATGATATTCTGGAAAGCAAATGAGCTAAAACTACAATTAAGAAACATACCTGGTGAAATTAAGCATAATACATTGGGGGGCAGGGGGAATGGTCATTCAATGAAGTAGAAGGATTTCAAGCCTTCATAAAGAGATGACCAGAATTAAGCCAAAATTTTGACCTCCAGTATCAAGACCCAAGAGAAGCATAAACAGGTGAAAAGATAAAAAAAAATTGAAACAAACAAAAAACCCAGAAGGGATTCAATAGAGCTAAACTGTTTACATCCCCACATAGGAAGATGATACTTGGAACTCTTAAAAATTGTGTAATAAAAATTGTAGCAATAAGAGAAGAAAAAGAAATTTAAGATATTAGAATAGTCAGTAAAAAACTCATTTTTTGCAGATGATATGACAGTATACATAGATAATTCAAGAAAATAATTTTTAAAATAGTGGAAATAAATAATTTTAGAAAAATTGAAAGTTCCAATATAAATGAACATTAAAAACCTGTGTCTCTATATACTACCAATAAAGTCCAATAACAAGAGATATAAAGAGAAATTCCATTAAAATATATTTAAGGAATATAAAACACTTGGGCATCTAACTGCTAAGACAAATGCAGGAACCATATGAATATAATTATAAAACCATTTTCACACAAATAAAGTTGCATCCAAAAAAATATCAATTGCTCATAGGTAGGCCAATGCACTACAATTTTTAAAGGATGAAAATTCTATCTAAATTATTTTATGTATTCAGTGCCATAACAATTAAATTACCAAAGAATAATGTATAGAACTAAAAAAAATAATGAAAGTCCCTCTCAAGAATACCAAAGGAATTAATAAAAAAAAATGTAAAGGAAGATTGCCCATTCTTTCAAGATCTCAAACTCTATTATAAAGTGGTAACCACCAAAACAATTTGGTATGGGCTGAGAAACAGACTAGTGAGTAGGTCAGTGAAGTTGAGCAGTCTCTGGAATAAAGCTGGTTAGGCTGATGCACACATTGCCAGAGATAGCTCAGTGTTTGGGAGGCTCCAAAGGAAAGTAGGGGAAAGAAGTATTAGACTGCCTAACAAACTGAAGGTCTATAGAACCATTGTGCTAACCTCCTTGTTGTATGCCTGGGAAACCTGGATAGCATACCAGTGCCATGCCAGGAAACTGATTTGCTTCCATTTGAATTGTCTTAGGAAGAGTCTGAAGACCACTTGGCAGGGTTGGATGCCAGACATGGAAGTCGTTTGTCATGCTAAATTGCCAAGCATTCAAACACTATTTCAGAAAACATAACAGAAACTGGAAAATAAATGAGGCCATTTCATTATGGTTTATGTCAACCAAACTAGGGATAGGGGGGCATTGGCAATAACTCTTTCTCTACAATTCAAGAGTCACAATGGTAACTCTCTATTAGGTGCCATAATGCCTCTTCACTCAAAACATATCCAGGCAGGAAAGAGAACAAGGGCAAATCACTGAGTCTTTCTATCTATGTTCAATTGTATCTTAGAAGCTAGTTTAAAAGTCATTCCTGACCACAGGTTAAGCAGATAAGAAACAGTTATAGAAATCTTGGGATATTCAAAGTCCATGTAGGGGATCGCATTAGGACAAGGAAATTAAACCTACTTATCAAAGTTGAGCTCTCATTGACCAATCTCCCATTGAAAAGATAATTCATTCCAATGTATTTCTTGATTTTATGGGCATTTCCTATTTTTCTTGAAATGCCTTATAATTAATTTCTATTTCATCTGAATAGTGTCACAACCATATACTCATGTAGCCATCCATTAGTAAGAATAAACATTATTCATCTACCCATGGCAGGAAGTTGGAAGACACATTGAAAAACCTGATCCAGAAGACTGCTGGGAACATTGTTTTCCTCATTGTGTGTATTGATGATATATATTATACACATAATCACACATATACATGCCCCAGACTGAAAGGAGGACACATGTAAAGAAAAAAAGAAGCATAGATTAAGGAAAAACAAAGAAGAAATAGGTAAAACACAGCAAAAGGATATGTTATTCTATTATTGTGACAAAACAACCAATTTATTGCAGGTGGGAATTCAGAGAAAAATAAAAACAGTTAGAATAATGAATGGTGACTAATAAAGAAAGGTTATGTTAATAACATTTCACTCATTAAATTACATGGAGGTGGAAGAGAAGAGGAAGAAAGTGTAAGAGCAATATTGTTTCCTTTTTCACTTAATTTTCTTGGAGCTCTCTTGCAATATTTTGAATATGCTGCCTTGAAGACTGCCATCCTGACTCTTATTGGCCTCCGGCCCCTGAATTAACACACTGCAGAATGACATTTAAGTTGCTTTCTAAAATGGCAAATAGATATATTTGAGAGTGCCAGCCCTATTTAGAGAAACAATTCAGGATGTACCACAGGAGTGACGCAGGTGCTGAGCATTCCCTCAGGAAATTTCACATATGGGCTTTGGTAGAAGGATTTCTTTTAAGTCTTGGTCAGTCTTTCTCCTCAGGCAATATGCCCCAATCAATTCTTTTGTTAAAAGATTACACAGTAGCTGCCATTGAAGCTTTTCAGCCACTCCTGGGTCACTTGTCTGCCTAAAATGTTGGCAGCTACCCTTACATCTTCAAGATGCCATTTCTTTTTGGCAAGGTTGTCCCCAGAAAGCCCTATTTCTTGCCATTCCCATACAATGTCAGCCCTTGCCAATGGATTTCTGATCAGAGCAGAGTGACCAGCTCACAATGAGCTACTGGAACATCACAGTGCTATTTAGAACCACATTGTCCAAATTTCATAGAGAAAAGACAGAGTCTCAGGATTTCAAAGTTGGAAAGTTGTTAAGGGAACCTAGCATGACTTAGATTTGAAGAATGTTGCCAGCCATATGTCAATGAACCTTCCATAATTTGTTGGCATTTAGCTCATGGACCTGGGGTCACCTGGAGTCATCTTCTCCTTCTCAGGTTAGAAATTAATCTGTCCAAGGGGAAAACTTTTCCATTATTCCCATAGGGAATGGGGCCAAGTCTACCTCTGTTGCTGGCCAAATTTCTAATAGTTCTGTTACACAAAGGGAATGCCAATACTTTTCTAAGTGTTCCTATAGCAAGAAGAATTCTTATGAGGCCTGGGCAGATTTCTAGGGCTTTCTATATAAAAGAGAATTTTTTTTTAAATTTACAAAAAGTTTACCAATGGACATTTGTCACTTTGAGGGATTCAAAAGTCACCTAATAGGACGAACAAGCTAAAATATTGAAAAAAATAGGGTCAATAAAGCCATGATGAAGTATGAGGCTTCAAAGCAAAGGGTATGGATACTTAAGATTTCTTAATTAGGCTTTCTAGATCAATAGGGAAAAATAATTCCATGGACCTGCAATGCACAAGGACGTCTTTACTAAGTCACATCGTGAATTTCTGTTCAAATACAGAAGGAAAATATGAACATTTGTCAGCTAGGCTCCAGCATTTTAAAAATGAAAAATTCATATTCTTGCTCATTAATGCTTCCTCTTACTAAGTGGTCTTCCTAAGATTTCCCTCCCATGTGCCAAAGAGATGGTGAAGAAAATATATTGAATCAGTAGGGTCTTTCTCATTCTGTCTTTGTTATTCTCCAATCAGATCTCATTCCAGAAAACATACCAGAATCCCAACACTATGAAATCAATAGTGTATACAAAATTAGAGTCACTACAGGCAATAACCAAGTTGTACATGTGGGGATGTGACAACAATGTTACCTTATGTTGTCATTTGAACACAGTTGTTCATAATTGGAGTGAATAAATATTTTAAATGAACAAATTAATTTTTAAATTATAATTTCCTCAGTCATACCCCCAATCTTTCCATAACCTGAATATCACAGTTGTAAGTTTTCCCTATTTTCAGATAATCTTGTATGTACTTCCCTGTGAACAAGTTGCATCTTCTAATGCAAAAAGTCATCACTTTAATCATATGGACAATTTCATTTTTTCTCTCTGTTCTCTTGACACCAATCAGAGTGATAAATGATAATGATGAAGATGATGGTGCTGGTGGTGGTGATAATCATATACAGCTATACAAATATACGTGTGTGCATGTGTTTGTTCACATATGTGTATATGTATGTGTGTATCTCTCTCTAAGTGGATCTTTCTGTTTGTCACGAATTGCAGTAAAATGTCAAAGTGCAGGTTGTCAAATTACAGGTTTTGGTTCTTGTAATAAGATTCCCATTAGGAAATTGTCATGTAGACTGTACCTTCTGGTAAAGAGGAGTTACAAGGACTTTCTAAAGAAAAATCAGACAGATCGGGAGCCAAGATGGCGGAGTGAAAAGGTAGTCGCTCTCACTCTCCCCTCTCGACCTCTGAAAACCCAGAAAATATCACCCCAGAAGAAAAAAAAACCCTAGAACACCTGAAGTAGAAGAAAGACAGGGAGCAGCAGTGCAGCAGCCCAGCAAACAGGTCTCCTAGTGCCTCAGCAAAAATAAAGGAGGCAGAAGTACAAGGGGCCCCAGGCCTATAAGTAGCCTGCAGCATTCATCTGAAAGGAGGTGAAGAAAACAACCTAAAGGCTTCCTAAAGCACTGGCCTTGCTGATTCCAACCCAAAGCCAGGTGAGCTGCCAGAGTCCTGCAGCCTCCAAATGTGAAGAAATCCTGAAGCCCAGGTGGTACAACGGGCAAACACCAACACCTGGAGCTCCGAAAGCCACAGTGAGGGTGGGGGTAGGGGGGAACTGGCGGAAAACAGCTCAGGAAACCACCAGGTGAGTCGGTACTCTACCACAAAGTAATCTCCAGTGCATTAGCAGAAACTAGGGAGACAACACTGCAGGGGGCCCCAGGCAGATAAACACCCTGCAATACCCATCTAAGAGGAGCTGAAGAAAGCTAAAGGAAAGGAAAAGCAGGCAACCTAGAATTGCCTGAAAGTTCCACCCTTGCTGCTTCCACCCCAACACGAGTTGAGCTGCCAGAAACTTACAGCCTCCAATTACTAGCATAAGAGGCCCCAGCACACAAAGCCACTGACCAAGACCTAGGCTCAACACAAGAAGCTTGGGTCAGTACCCCAGCAGCTCAATCTCTTTAAAGGCCAGGGAATAAAGAAACACCATGAGTAAAAAGAAACGTACCATAGATTCATATTATGAGAAGAGTGAAGATCAAGACAGAAATTCTGAAGAGGACAACATTGTCAACAAACCCACATCTGCAACAACGAAAGGGAATATGAACTGGTCTGAAGCCCAAAAAGCCTTCTTAGAAGAGCTCAAGAAGGATTTTAATAGTCAAATGAGAGAGTAAAAGAGTCCTTCAAAAATATAATTGGCCAATTGGAAAAAAAAATACACTGAAGAAAACAAGTCCCTAAAAAACACAATTGGCCAATTGAAGAAGGAAGTACAAAAACTAACAGAAGAAAACAATCTGTTAAAAACTAGAATTGGACAAATGGAAACTAATGTCTCTATGAGAGAGCAAGAATCAGTCAAACAGAAACAAAAAAATGAAAAAATAGATGAAAATGAAAATACCTCATCAGTAAAACAACCGACCTGGAAAACTGACTCAGGAGAGACAATTTAAAAATTATTGGACTACCTGAAAATCATGATGAAAAAAAGAGCCTGGACAGTATCTTTCAGGAAATCATAAAGGAAAACTGCCCAGAAGTCCTAGAACCAGAAGGGAAAATAACCATAGAAAGAATCACCATCACCACCTGAAAGAGATCCCAAATTGACAACAGCAAGGAATATAATAGCAAAATTCCAAAATTACCAGATGAAAGAGAAGGTGCTGCAAGCAGCCAGAAAGAAACAATTTAAATATCATGGAACCACAGTCAGGATTACACAGGACCTTGCAGCTTCTACATTAAAAGACCACAGGGCATGGAACATGATATTCCATAAGGCAAAGGAGCTTGGAATGCAGCCAAGGATCAATTACCCAGCAAAAATGAGCATCATTTTTCAAGGGAGGAGGTGGATATTCAAAAATAGGAGACTTCCAAACTTTCCTGATAAAAAGACCAGAGCTCAACAAAAAATTTGATCTTCAAGTACAGGACTCAAGAAGGACTTAAAAAGGTAAATGGGACAGAAGATACAATATGTTGTTAATAAGGGGGGGGCTGTTTTACAAGGGAATATGAGACTTGCAACCCTTGAGAACTATTGTATTACACCTTGTTAAAGGAGTATACATAAAGAGGGTGGATATTAGTTGACTTTGATGTAATGATAAAAAAAAAATCTAATCAAGTGGGTTAAATGGATCCAAATAAGTGGATCAATCTGATCTTAGAAAATGTACTGAGAAAGGAGGAGGCAGACAAGGGTAAATTACATTACAGGAAAAGACACAAAATCCTATTACAGCAGAGGGAAAGAAGGGGGGAGCATTGTTTGAACCTTACTCTCATCAGATTTGGCTCAAGAAGGGCATAACATAATCAGTTAGGTGTAGAAATCTAACTTGCCCTATAGGCAGTAGGAGGGTAAAGGGGAAAGAAAAAGGGGAAAGAAAAGGGAGGGGGGAAAGAAGGGAGGGAAAAGCAGTAAGAGTAAAGGGGAAAAGGGAAAGGGATAATAAAAGGGGAGGACTGAAGGAGGCGGTGGTCAAAAGCAAAACACTAGTGAAGGGGGAAAGGAAAAAGGAGAAAGAAAAGCATAAATGGGGGAAAAGGATGGAGAAAAAGACACAGATAGTAATCATAACTGTGAATGTGAATGGGATGAACTCTCCCATAAAACAAATGGATTGCAGAATGGATTAAAAACCATAATCCTACAATATGTTGTTTACAGGAAACACATTTGAAAAAGAGTGACACATACAGGGTAAAGGTAAAAGGCTGGAGCAGAATATATTATGTCAGCTGAAGTAAAAAAAGCAGGGGTAGCAATCCTGATCTCAGACAAAGCAAAAGCAAAAATAGATCTAATCAAAAGAGATAAGGAAGGAAACTACATCCTGCTAAAAGGCACCATAGACAATGAAGTAATATCATTACTAAAATATATGCACCAAATGGTATAGCATCCAAATTCTTACAGGAGAAGCTCAGGGAGTTACAGGAAGAAATAGACAGCAAAACTATACTAGTGGGGACCTGAACCTCCCCCTCTCTGCACTAGATAAGTCTAACCACAAAATTAACAAGAAAGAAGATAAGGAGGTGAATAGAACATTAGAAAAGTTAGGTATGATAGACCTCTGGAGAAAACTGAATGGGGATAGAAAGGAATATACTTTTTTCTCGGCAGTACATGGCACATACACAAAAATTGACCATGTACTAGGGCATAAAAACCCCACAATCCAATACAGAAAGGCAGAAATATTAAATGCATCCTTTTCAGATCATGATGCAATAAAAATTATATGTAATAAAGGGCCACGGAAAGATAGACTAAAAAATAATCGGAAACTAAATAATCTAATCCTAAAAAATGATTGGGTCAAACAACAAATCATAGAAACAATCAATAATTTCATTCAAGAGAATGACAATAATGAGAGAACATACCAAAACTATGGGATGCAGAAAGCAGTTCTTAGGGGAAGTTTTATATCTCTAAATGCTTACAGAAATAAAATAGAAAAAGAGGAGATTAATGAATTGGGCATACAACTAAAAAAAAAAACTAGATAAAGAATAACTTAAAAATCCTCAAGTAAACAGCAAATTAGAAATATTGAAAACTAAAGGAAAAATTAATAAAATTGAAACTAATAAAACAATGAAAGAGATAAAACTTTGGTTAATTTAATTAAAAAAAAGAAAGAAAACCAAATTACTAGTATCAAGAATGAAAAGGGCGAAGCTACCACCAAGGAAGAAGAAATTAAAACAATAATTAGGAATTATGTTGCCCAACTATATGCCAACAAATTTGACAATCTTAGTGAAATGGATACATATTTACTAAAATATAAATAGCCCAGATTAACCAAAGAGGAAGTAAGATACTTAAATAAGCCCATGTCAGAAAACGAAATTGAACAAGCCATGGATGAACTGCCTAGGAAAAAACCTCCAGGGCCAGAAGGATTTACATGCAAATTGTATCAAACATTTAAAGAACAATTAATTCCAATACTATATAGACTATTTGGGAAAATAGTTGAAGAAGGAGTCTTACCAAATTCTTTTTATGATACAAATATGGTGTTGATACCTAAACCAGGAAGAGCCATAATAGAGAAAGAAAATTATACACCAACTTCTCTAATGAATATAGATGCAAAAATTTTAAAAACAATACTAGCAAATATATTGCAGCAACTTATCACAAGAATAATGCACTATGACCAAGTAGGATTTATACCAAGAATGCAGGGTTCATTCAATATTAGGAAAACTATCAGTATAATTGAGCATACCAACAACAAAACCAACAGAAATCACATGATCTTCTCAATAGATGCAGAAAAAGCTTTTGATAAAATACAACACCCATTTCTATTAAAAACACTAGAAAACAGAGGTATAAATCGAGTCTTCCTTAAAATAATAAATAGCATCTATCTAAAACCTTTATCAAGCATTATATGTAATGGGGACAGGCTAGAAGCATTTCCAATAAGATTGGGGGTGAAACAAGGATGTCCATTATCACCACTATTATTCAATATTGTACTGGAAACATTAGCTTTAGCAATAAGAGAAGAAAAATAAATTGAAGGCATTAGAATAGGCAAAGAAGAAACAAAGCTATCACTCTTTGCAGATGACATGATGATATACTTAGAGAATCCTAGAGAATCAAGTAAAAAACTACTTGAAATAATAAAGAACTTTAGCAAAGTTGCAGGCTATAAAATAAACCCACATAAATCATCAGCATTTCTATGTATTACCAACTGCAAGAGATAGAAAGTCCAACTGCAAGAGATAGAAAGAGAAATCCCATTTAAACTTACAGTAGACATTACAAAATATTTAGGAGTCTACCTACCGAAAAAACCCAGGAACTCTATGAACACAATTACAAAACACTTTTCACACAAATAAAATCAGATCTAAATAATTGGAAAAACATCAGTTGCTCATGGGTAGGCCGAGCTAATATAATAAAAATGACAATCCTACCTAAGCTAATTTACTTATTCAGTGCCATACCAATCAAACTACCAAGAAATTATTTTATGGAGTTAGAAAAAATAATAACAAGATTAATTTGGAAAAACAAAAGTCCAGAATATCAAAGGAACTAATGAAAAGAAATGCAGGGAAGGTGGCCTAGCAATTCCAGATCTTAAATTGTTATAAAGCAGCAATCATCAAAACTGCTTGGTACTGGCTAAGAAATAGGGAGGTGGATCAGTGGAATAGGTTAAATATGCAAGACACAGTAGTCAATGACTATAGTAATCTATTATTTGATAAACCCAAAGACCCCAGCTTCTGGGATAAGAACCCACTCTTTGAAAAAAAACTGCTGGGAAAACTGGAAAAGAGTATGGCAGAAACTAGGAATAGACCTAAATCTCACATTATATACCAAAATAAAGTCAAAATGGGTTCATGACTTAGATATAATGGCTGATACCATAAGTAAACCGTGAGAACAAGGAATAGTTTACCTATCAGATCTATGGAGAACAGAAGAATTCATGACCAAACAGGAGATAGAGAACATTCTGAAAAGTAAAATGGATAATTTTCATTACATTAAATTGAAAAGCTTTTGCATATAGAAAACTAATGCAACTAAGATTAGAAGGAAGGTAGAAAACTGGGCAAGAATTTTAGAACCAGTCTCTCTGATAAAGGCCTCATTTCTAAAACATATAGAGAATTAAGACAACATATTTAAGAACACAAGCCATTCCACAATTGATAAATGGTCAAAGGATATGAACAGACAGTTCTCAGATGAAGAAATTAAAGCCATCTATACTCATATGAAAAAGTGCTTTAAATCATTATTGATTAGAGAAATGCATATCAAAACAACTCTGAGGTACCAGACCACACCTATCAGATTCACCAACATGATAAAACAAGAAAATGATGAATGTTGGATGTAGCAGATTTCTGAGTCCACTACGAAGTTAGCCGGTGAGGCTGAACAGAGTGAAAAGGAGAAAGAAGGAAAGTGAGAGAGAGAGAGAGAGAGAGAGAGAGAGAGAGAGAGAGAGAGAAGAGAGAAAGAGAGAGAGAAAAAAAATGTGGACCAGGGGGTAGCAAGTTGTAAACAAACTCCGTTTATTGATCTCAGAGTTAGGGTTTCTATTTTATTTTATTTTTTTTAATAGAAATTTGTTTATTTTTAGTTTTCAATATTCACTTCCACAAGTTTTGGAATTCCAAATTTCTCACCCCTCCCCTCCACCCAAAGATGGCATGCATTCTGTATACCCCTTCCCCTGGTCTGCCTTCTCTTCTATCTCTCCCCCCTCCCTTCTCTTATCCCCTTCCCCTTCTATTTTCCTGTAGAGCAGGATAGACTTCTATACGCCATTTCCTGTATTTCTCATTTCCCAGTTGCATGTGAAAACATTTTTTTTAAAACATGTTTTTAAAACTTTGAGTTCCAAATTTTCTCCCTTCCTCCCTCCCCACCCACCCTCATTGAAAAGGCAAGCAACTTAATATAGGTGGTACATATGCAGTTATGCAAAACACTTCCTTAGTAGACATGTTGTGAAAAACTAACTCTATTTCCCATAATCCTATCCTGCCCTCCCATTTATTCTATTCTTTCTTTTGACCCTGTCCCTCCTTAGAAGTATTTCCTTCTGATTACCCTCTTTCCCAATCTGCCCTCTTGTCTATCACCCCCTGCTCTCTTGTCCCCTTCTCCCCCTATTTTCCTGTAGGGTAAGACAGATTTCCATACCCAATTGAATGTGTATGTTATTCTCCTTAAGCCAAATCCTATGAGAATAAGATTCCTCATTCCCTCTCACCTTCCCCTGTTTCCCCTCCACTGTGAGAGACTTTTCTTTTGTTTTTTTTTTGAGATAATTTACCCCATTCTACCTCTCCCTTTCTTCTCCGAGTATCATCCTCTCTCATCCCTTAATTTTATTCTCCAGATATGACCCCTTAATCTTCAACTCACCCTGTGCCCTCTATCTATCTATCTATCTATATATACATACAATTTTTTTCCTTCAACTACCCTAATACTGACAAAGTTCTCATGAGTTACAAATATCATCTTTCCATGCAGGAATGTAAACAGTTCAATCTTAATAAGTCTCTTATGATTTCTCTTTCCTGTTTACCTCTTCATGTTCCACTGGAGTCCTGTATTTGAAAGTCAAATTTTCTGTTTAGCTCTGGTCTTTTCATCAGGAATGCTTGAAAGTCCTCTATTTCACTGAATGACCATTTTTTCCCCTGAAGGATTATACTCAGTTTTGCTGGGTAGGTGATTCTTGGTTGTAATCCTATCTCCTTTGCCCTCCGGAATATTATATTCCATGCCCTGCGGTCCTTTAATGTAGAAGCTGCTAAATCTTGTGTTATCCTGATTGTGTTTCCACAGTACTTGAATTGTTTCCTTCTGGCAGCTTGTAATATTTTCTCCTTGACCTGGGAACTCTGGAATTTGGCTACAATATTCCTAGGAGTTTTCCTTTGGGGATCTCTTTCAGGAGGAGATCTGTGGATTCTTTCAATTTCTATTTTGCCCTCTGGTTCTACTATATCAGGGCAGTTTTCCTTGATAATTTCTTGAAAGATGATGTCTAGGCTCTTTTTTTGATCATGGCTTTCAGATAGTCCAATAATTTTTAAATTCTCTCTCCTGGATCTATTTTCCAGGTCAGTTGTTTTTCCAATGAGATATTTCACATTGTTTTCTAATTTTTCATTCTTTTGGATTTGTTTTACAGTGTCTTGATTTCTCATAAAGTCACTGTCTTCCAATTGCTCTATTCTAATTTTTAAGGAAGTATTTTCTTCAGTAATCTTTTGGACTTCCTTTTCCATTTGGCCAATTTTTCTTTTAGGGCATTTTTTCCTCATTGGCTTTTTGGACCTCTTTTGCCATTTGGGTTAGGCTGTTTTTTAAGGTGTTATTTTCTTCAGTATTTTTTTGGGTCTCCTTTAGCAAGCTGTTGACTTGTTTTTCATGATTTTCTTGCATCACTCTCATTTCTCTTCCCAGTTTTTCCTCTACTTCCCTTACTTGCTTCTCAAAATCCCTTTTGAGCTCTTCCAAGGCCTGGGACTGATTCATATTTTTCTTGGAGGCTTTGGATGTAGGAGCTTTGACTTTGTTGTCTTCTTCTGGTTGTATATTTTGATCTTCTTTTTCACCAAAGTAAGATAATATAGTCTGACTCTTTTTGCGCTGCTTGCTCATGATCCCAGCCAATTACTTGAATTTGAAACTCTTTGTTAAGGTAAGAGTCTGCTTCCAATGTGGAGAGTGTACTGTCCCAAGCTTCAGGGGTTTGTGTAGCTGTTTTCAGAGATACTTGTAGGGACCTGTAAATTTTCAGTTCTTCCAAGGTGGTATGATAAGGGGTGAGGTGTTTACTCCTTTCCTGGCCTGTGACCACAAGTATTCCTTTCTGTCCTGTAACTGTGAGGAGGGGTTCTCTCCACAGCCACTACAAGCTCCACCACCAGCGCTCCTCCTCACCCCAGCACTCGCCCAGAACTGTGACCCAGATCCACACAGGGCAAAGCAAGAGATTCCTGCCTCAGCACTGGCAAAGAGATCCCTGCAGTCCCTCTCTGATCAGCCACTGGATTCCCCTCAGTCTGTGGGGGAAGCTCGGGAAGCAGCTGCCCCCCCCCAGGGCCAGCTCTTGGGGAATGGAGCTGAAACCCGCCTTCCTCTCTGACACCGACAGAAACAGACTTTTCCCACTGACCTTCTAAGTTGTCTTTGGCATTTGGATTGAGGAGTCTGGAAACCTCCACAGCTGCCAGCAATTCAGTCCTCTGAGGCCTGCTCCAGGTTTGCTGCATCCTGCATGCCCATGCTGTGCTGTGCTGTGCTCCCAGCCCGGCGCAATACACCTTTCTGATCAATCATCCAGGTTGTCTTGGGCTGGAAATTTGTTTCACTCTGTCTTTTTGTGAGTTCTGCTGCTTCAGAATTTGTTTAGAGTCATTTTTTATGAGTATTTGGAGGGGTTTTGGGGAGAGCTCAAGCAAGTCACTGCTTTCACTCCGCCATCTTGGCTCTGCCCCCTGAGTTAGGGTTTTTATACCCCATTCGTTGGAACAGAATGAAGAATGGAAAAAAACCAAGTATCAACAATTTATTCTTCTCATGGTAAAAGTACCTGGGGGGAGTATCCCCCCAGAATCGTCTCCTCACTTCCTGACTATCTTTCAAGATTTATTGAAAAATCCTTCATCCTCTCAAGGGACAGACAGTGCCTGGAAGAGGTCGGAGAGCCAACATTCTGACCTAGATGGCTCTTAGATAATGGACAGTAACAGGAACATCCCAACACGACCTATATCCTCAAACCCATCAGTGCAAGCACTTAACAGTTGGAGAAGATGTGGGAAAATTGGAACAGTAATACATTGTTGGTGGAGTTGTGAAATGATCCAACCATTTTGGAGAACAATTTGAAACTATGCCCAAAGGGCTACAAAAATGTGCATACCTTTTAATCCAGCAATAACACTTCTAGGGCTATATCCCAAAGAGATCAAACAAATGGGAAAAGGACCCATATATAAAAAATATTCATAGCAGCTCTTTTTGTGTTAGCAAAGATTGGAAATTGAGACTATGCCCATCAATTGGGGAATGGATGAGCAAGTTGTGGTACATGAATGTAATGGAATACTATTGTGCTATAAGAAATGATGAACAGGCTGACTTCAGAAAAACCTGGAAAGACTTATATGATCTGATGCTGAGTGAAATGAGCAGAAGCAGACTTTGTACACAATAACAGCCACGTTATGCAATGACTAATATTGTTAAACTGAGCCCTTCTCAGCATTACAAGGATCTAAGACATCTCCAGAGGTCTCAGGATGGAAAATGCTGTCAACATCCAAAGAAAGAAGTATGGAAGTCAAATCAGTATCATTTTTTTCGTTTCTGTTGAATTTTATTTCCTCTTTCTGATGATTCCTCCCCTTGGTTTTAATTTTTACTTACAACTTCACTAATATGAAAATATGTTTCATATATATGTAAATGTAAAACCTATATTAGATTGTGTGCCATCTCGGGGAGGGTGGGAGGGAACAATGGGGAGAAAAATTTTCAACTCAAAAGCATATGGAAGTGATTGTTGATAAATCAAATTAAATTAATAAAATTTAAAAAAATGAGCAACCTTGAAAAAAAAAGATAGAGACATGGGTCAGAGACCTTGAGCCTTTACAGCAGGAGTGAAAAATCTAAATGCCTATCAAGTTCCTGTGGACACTTAGCTAGCTACCTGTGTCCTTGGCCTCTGGAGGTTAAGATTAGTATGATGCCTGAATCATAGTAGACATTTAATGAATTCCTGTTTGTTTGATTAATTGATTTTTTGTTTGATTCTGAATAGGAAACTCTAATCACATCCAATTTTCTGATGGATTTTCCTTAGTCTGATATTGCATGTGTTAATGCCTCTTCTCTCTATAGTGAGCTCTGGTCTGAGAGAGAGAGAGAGGGAGAGAGAGAGAGGGAGAGAGAGAGAGAGAGAGAGAGAGAGAGAGAGAGAGAGAGAGAGAGAGAGAGAAAGAGAGAGAGAGAGAGAGAGAGAGAGAGAGAGAGAGAGAGAGAGAGAGAGAGGGAGAGAGAGAGAGAAAGAGGAGAGAGAGAGAGAGAGAGAGAGAGAGGAGAGAGAAGAGAGAGAGAGAGAGAAGAGGAGAGAGAGAGAGAGAGACAGACAGATGATAGAGCCTATTCCTCCACTGGAATATTCTTCCCTCCTTTGTTCTGACTATTGACCTTCCTGCATTCCTTACCCAAATATCATCTCATCTCCTGCAGGAGGCTTCTTAATTCCAGTGCCTTCTCTCTTTCAATTATTCCATATTTATGTTATGTATTGCTTGATTCATATATATTTTCTGCCAAGTGTCTCCCTCATCAAATTGTAAGTTCCTTGAGGGAAGGGACCTTCTTTTGCCTCTTTTTGAAGCCTTGATGCTTAGCACAGTACCTGGCACATATACACGCTTAACAAATAATATTTGGTTGATCATGCGAAAGAGGTAGAACATCAGTTTAGGACACTCAATGAAGCCAGAAGTTAGAATTGTAGAGAAGCCCTGCAGTCATAGGAAAAAAAGAGCAATGTCCTTCCTTGGCCATAAGACCAGGACAGTATGATGACATTAAGAGCAAAGATCCTCTTGAAAGACACTAAGAGAACCATCTTTCAGTAAAAACTACATATCATTGAAGACTGAGGCCTGTGACCCTACGAAATCATGAATATCATATGTAATTTCTAATTCATTTAAGAAATAGCCTTGATTTCTGTCATAAAATCATCAACTAGCCCTTTTCTGTAAAGACATGAGAAGTGTGCAAATTCAATTTCTCATAGAAATGTGTCAACCCAAAGTCCCAGTACAAGCTATACTCTTTTTGTCCTTCAATATCCCTACTTTCCTGTAGTAGAACAGTGGGGAATTAGAAAGAGAAAGCTCCTGAAAAGAATCTTGTGTCACCAGGATGAGAGCAAGGGAAGACTTTTAGAGACCAGGGAGAGGAAGCCAAAGGAAGACCAGATGGAGGTTGGTGGTAGTGGATGGTGTTTCACAAGTGGCTTTTCAGGACTTACTCTTAGCCCAAGCAAACTGTTCCCCAAAGTGCTGTATTGTTTGAATTTCAATGGTAATGCCTTTCTGAGTTGTTGAACTATTTAAAACTAGATAGGACATAAATATAATACAGGGTGGAAACTTATGCTAGTAAGTGCCAATCAGAAGGCTTGCTGGCAGAGATAAGGGATGCTTCCTTCACAGTCAGTTGGGAGATGTTCCCTTAGAAAAGCACCTTTTGTACAGAACAGGAAAAGGTGATTGAAAATAAAATACAAAAAAAGTCTCAACATTTAGACACTACTGCCCACAAACACCTAGATGGTTCATTTCTGAACTATGCATATGATGGCTTTCATATAAACATAGCCACTCTGTTTCTGTCAACAAATGCAACATTAGTGCCTACTGGAGATAGCAGAGGTTGAAGGGTTGGCTTGTCTCATGACTGCTGCCAAAATGGAGAGCAGAAAATCAAATCTGGGTTAAACCAAAACCACTGAGTAACCAATATGCTGCAGCAGGCTAAGCAATGCAGAGAGTTGATATAGTGATAGCACTTGGAAGTTTTCTGGATGGAGTGCATGAGAAGGCCTGGCCAAGTGAAGGGGACATTGTTCAGGTGGTTCACTGTCACATCCAACTCTTCTTTACCCTATTTAGGGTTTTCTTGTCAAAGATACTGGGGCAGTTTGTCATTTCCTTCTCTAGGTCATTTTATAGATGAATAAACTCAGGCCAACAGAGTTGTGAGTTGCCCATTGTCATACAGCTGGTGAGTGTCTGAGGCCAGAACATAACTCAGGGAGAAAGTGTTCCTGACTCGAGGCCCAGCACTTTGCCACCTAACTTCCCAAAGGGGAGATAGGGAAGGACACATACAGGAGTCCATGAGACCAATGAGTCTCTGTCACTTTAATTCTGAGCTCTGATTTTTCACCTTCTCTTGCCTGGATCCAGGCTACCACCTCCCTTCTTGGACACTTCCACATCATGTGACTATACCACCCTCCTTCCCATGTCCTGTCCAATTGTGGTCCTTCTCCATTAGAATGGATGTTCTTTAAGGTCAGGAACCATCTTTTTTGCTTTTATTTGTATCCACAGTGTTTACTGCAATGCCTTGTTCATAGTAAGCAATTAGTGCATATATTTAAAAGTAATTAAATAGCTCATTCTTTCATCTGAGTCTCATTGGCTGCCAAAGTCAGACAAGTGAAGAAATGCTATATTTGGAATCATAGAGTCTGATTTGGAAGAGACCTTAGTGATCATCTAATAGAGATAACAAGGTGGCTCGGTGGATAGAACACTGGACCTACAATCAGGAAGACCTGAGTTGAAATCCAGCCTCAGACACTACCTACCCTTGTAATCCTGGGCAAATAGTATAACCTCTCTTTGCCTTAATCTGCTAGAGAAGGAAATAGCAAATTACTCCGTTCTCTTTGCTAAGAAAACCGCATGTAAGGTCACAGAGAATTGACATAACTGAATAACTGAACAACAAAAGTTCAATCTAAAGCTGAAGCGAATTCTCTCTACAAAATTCCAGATGAGTCTTGAACTTCCTACTTTGGACAATACTATATCCCTGGACAGGTCTCTGATACTCTCTGAGGCAATTCATTCATTTTTTTTAAATTTTTAGGCAATTGGAGTTAAGTGATTTGCCCAGGGTCACACAGCTAGTAAGTGTCAAGTGTTTGGTCTGAGGTCGGATTTGAACTCAGGTTCTCCTGACTTCAGGGCTGGTGCTGTATTCACTGTGCCACCTAGCTGCACCCCCCACTTCTTCATTTGTTAAAAAAAAAGGCGAGGGAGGTTGGTTTAGAATTCAGAAGTTGGGAAACTGAGGCCTCAAGGCCACATGTGGCCCTCTAGGTCCTCATGTGCAGCCCTTTGACCGAATCCAAACTTCACAGAACAAATCCTTTTAATAAAAAAGATTTGTTCTGTAAATCTTGGACTCAGTAAAAAGGCTAAACCCAAGGACCTAGAGGGCCACATGTGGCCTCTAATCTGAAGGTTCCCCAGCCCTCTTTCCAATCCAATTCTTTCCCATTCTTTTTTTTTTTTTATTTTATTATTTATTTTAATTTATCAAGAACCACTTCCATATGCTTTTGAGTTGAAAATTTTTCTCCCCTTTCCTCCCCCTCACCCTTCCCAAGACGGCTTACAATCTGACATAGGCTTTACATTTACATACCCATTAAACATATTTTCACATTAGTGAAGTTGTAAGTAAGAATTAAAACCAATAGGAGGAACCATCAGAAAGATGAAACAAAACTCAACAGAAGGTAAAAATAAGTGATAGCGATTCGACTTCCATAGTTCTTTCTTTGGATGTGGACAGCATTTTCCAACCTGAGGCCTCTGGAGATATCTTAGATCCTTGTAATGCTGAGAAGGGTTCAGTTTAATAATCTTAGTCATTGCATAATGTGGCTGTTATTGTGTACAAAGTCCTCTTGGTTCTGCTCACTTCACTAAGCATCAGACCATATAAGTCTTTCCAGGTTTTTCTGAAGTCAGCCTGTTCATCATTTCTTATAGCACAATAGTAGCAATTCTTTCTCATTCTTAATCCTATAATACTAAAATGTGGGATAAAAGAAAGCTATAATCAGAATCCAATGTAGCCTGTCAAAAAAACTGAGAAATGAAGGATCCCTCCTCACAGGTGGGTTGGGCAGTGCTAAAAGGGTATTGATAAGTGACAAGGTAAAGCTTCCTTTCACAAACTGGTCTTACCTTTCTAAATGTGATAGAGGGACTACAAGGAATCATGATGACTCATGAACCTGTTATGTTTGACTAATGTAGACTATAGGAGATTTTTCTGAACAATTTGAGCTGGACAACCTGAAAGAGTGTGGATTTAGGGCTTATCTCATCTCCAAGATCTTGAAGCCCCTCTTACCCTATCAATTCAAGCTGTAAATAAGGGCCTGAACAGGTGAAGTACTATTTCTCCCTTCACTAAATTTTATGATATGACTTTCAATAAAAAGTGAATCCAATAATATGTTTGAGGGCTTTGAGGAAGTGATTAATTATTTGTCTTCCAACTCAATTTCTGAGTAAACGTATTATGCACATGAAGTAAATGAAAGTCTTCCTAATTTATAATGAATAGATTTGTTTCTTCCGTATTTATAATATTGGTTGTATTTCTCATGGCATAGTACTACCACCTGGGGCATAAAGAGGACATTTTGACTTGGTTCATGATTCCAGCAGTAACAAATCAAAATGCTTATTTCTTTTTCGCATTACTTTCCAATAATATCACCATTTATTGGATGGGATTCAATATAATGTGGTGTTCACTTACATAGATAATGACAGATCATTTAGGGAAGATATTTCTTTGAACATAATATTAGAAAGGCAAGAAAACCATTGGTATGCTCAACTCTCTCCTGAATGTTATGATTCGAAGTTTCACAAGGTTTATGTTAGGACCAGCTTGTCAATGATTTCCCTGTAGCTGTACAATGTTTCACTTCCTGGATTTTATGGATAACAAATACTAAACCTAAGCCTGAGAAAGTGGTGTTCTAATGTGTGTACAGGCACATGAGATCAATTAATCAAATAACTGAATTAATGAATAGGTAGTCTCAATGATCATGTCTAGTCATATCATACCAGAGCAATTTACCTGATACTGCTCCATGGGAAAAGCAGCTGTATACCAAGTTGTTTGAAAGGTCAGTGTTTAATTAGAAGTTCATAAAGAATACATTTCTAATAGAGTTTCAAATAAAATCCAACCATTTCATCTCTACTTGGAAACAAGCCAAAAATCAAAAAGGGATAAGTTGGACAGTGACAAAAGCATGGTGGGCCAATAAATCACATGAGTAAATGCTCTTATTTAACATTTTAAATTTAATCAAAGTGTATTTAGTTTTAAATAATCCTTTGATAAATAATCTACCTTTTCCCATAGGCAGAGCTTTGTGGTACCTAGAATCAGTTCTTTTTTTTTTAAAGGTAGTACAATGATTGTCTCCTATTATAGTTAAATGATCATCATCTGATTTGATAGTCCCAAAGGAATAGGAATAGTTTTATCTGCAAATTAGTCCAAACCTGCTAATGCATGGATTTACAATGTAACAAATTACTAACCTATTTCCCACACTTTTGATCATCCAGCTTTCCATACATCTGCTCTGGTACTTTGGAGGGACAAATGTGAACAATCCCTCCCCCCACCCCATGTAGTAGGACTTGCCAGTAATTACTTAGGGCCAGTTGGGTATTATGGTGGAGTTGTGAACACATGTTTTGTTTCAAAAGCCCAAGAAATTTGGAATGGTTGCCATTGGACCAGACTAACTGACACTGCGTCATGCTCCTGTTAGCCAGCACGTGTGAGATAATAATCTGAGCAGCAATGGCAGACAAGAATCATCGACTCTTTGGAGTGGAATGGCAGTATCAAAGTCTGGCGCTGCCATTTTGACCTGGTCCACAATGGAATAGTAAATGTAGCTCTTTCTGAAAATCACCTAACTCTACTCATTTATATTTATCTGATAACCCATTGAGGGGAAAATGGGAATGAGCTGGCAGGTGGCCTTTCAGATTTAAAGGGCACATGGCAGTGGGGTTGTTAGTTGCTTACTCACAATAGAATACTAAAGATATTCCAGAATATGAATATTCCTGGAATTCCTCTTTTTCATTTTAATCACTGCTCTCTACTCAGCTTCCAAAAATACATTGTGGAAATCTGCTTAGTTAAGTGAGATGCATTTCTGTATACTTAATACATTGATGTACATAACATATGGCTTTGTCTTACCAGGCCATGTCAGAATTATGGCTGGGATTATAGTAATTTCATTTGTGCAGTATTAATGCAGACAAATTTATGGGGCTTTTGTTGTTTCCAGCTTAATGAATAGAAACTAAGCCTCTATTTCTTCTTCAGGCATTTGTATCAAATACTTTCTCACAATACTGAATGATGAGACTGGTAAAAAGCAATCAATAATATGAATTTTTTAAAACCAACATTTCATAAACAGGTAAAAATATTTCACTTGAGAAATAATTGTTATGCAATGACTGTGCAAGGAATTCTGTAGTCCCTGGGGATTCAAGGATACTTTGTACACTGATGCAAACTTCAAAATACATGCATTCTAATGATACAAAAAGAAGTGACTAAGGGACTAGGAAGAGTGCAAAAGAGAGATCTATGCTCTCTGCTATGGGAAATGGAAAGAAGGAGAAATCATTTCCACCCAAAAGATTCAAGAAAGGCTTAATAGAGGGGATGATACCCAAAGTTGGACAAGTGAAGAAAATTTCATTTAGAACTTAGCAAATGAAATGCTTGAGCTTTTAGAGGTAGTCATGGTATAATGGATAAAAAGATAACTTTGGGGTCAGGAAGACTTGGGTTCTATTTCCATCTCTGACACATACTGTTTGTGTGAGCCTGGGCAGATCACTTAACTTACCTGTTTCCTGAGCAATTTTCTAAGTCTTTAAGTTTCAGAGCAGGTGCTGCCTGTGTGCCTCCAAGACCTCACGCTCTGATTGTATGGCTCCTCCCAGATACTCCATTTAAAGAGAGTGCTCAAGCTAGCCATGTGTCATTTCTCTCCTAGAGCCTCTCAGGAAATTCTCTAGCATGCCTCTTCCACCCTGACCCCTTTGGATCCCTCCCCAAACCCTCTTCAACTTTGTTGTCTGTCCCCTTTAGAATAGAAGCTTCTTGAGAGCACAGGCTGACTTCTTTCCACTTGCAGCTTTACTGCCAGTGCTTGGCACACTGTCTGGTATATAGTAAGCTCTTCATTCATCTTCATTGGCCCTCAGTATTAGGAAGAGTTTCCTCATCCAGTAGTTCCATATTTCAATGAAGGAATAGATATACTCCTTGGCCTATGTTGTTGTTGTTGTTTTTAATGTAAGAGTCCCAGGATGACTTGCACAGCCACACCCGTGGGGCAGGGAAGGGTAGGGGTTTGGAGACCACATTGTTAGGCAGGAAGTCTCCACTGACTTTGGTCATTCCTGATAAACATGACTAGTCCCTTTAATTGTATAGAGGTGCCCTTGGGGAGGGGCAGAAATTTGAACAAAGATTTGAAGACACATCCCACTTGCCAGGGACATGGCTACCTCAACCATTAGGATGCCCAAGGTGGAATACAAGAGATGCCACACATGAAGAGCAGGCCCAAAGGCCCTACCCTTGGGATCTTGCTACACCATTGTACCCCCAGACGGTACTTACATCCTCCTGCCTCTTTCTTCACACCCACATGCTACATGCCAAAAAGTTGTACTCAGTTTTCCAAAGAATACACCAAGATGTTCCTAGTTTCAGCTTCTTTCAAATTGCCCCCAGCACAAGCAACATGACCCGGAGCTTGCTTCACAATATCCACTTTGGTAGCCACAGGACAAGGAAACTAGTGATCGATCTCCTATAGTCCCCGGTGAGTCTCCCTGGAATTCCTCCCTCTTTTCAGAAGCCCACATGGTTCTCTCTGACATTCACAGATGTGTGTTTATTAAATAAGGTTATGATGAAGAAAGAAGAAAAGCCTTCTCATCCCATTTCTACACACTTGGTTTTCATCATTAGCTCAAAGCCAAGCTTCTCTTCTTAATCTCATGAAGCAAGTGTAACAATAAATTGGTGCAACAAATGAAACGAAAGCAATCTCTTATACATTCTGAGAACTTTCCTAGGGACCAAGATTACGTCCCAGCAATGAAGGCACCAAGTCAAAGCCAGTTAATAAGTAGCTCTTAAGCACCTGTTCTGTCGTGGAATGGAATAAGAAGGCCAGGCTGCAACTTTGTCCACTTTTTCTGTGACCCAGTGATAGCTGGGATGTCATGGGCTATGTCACTAGGATGTCTGTGTTGACATTAGGAAAAATAATGCATGGCCTTAACAACTTTCTGTATACTTTGGCTCAATTAATCTGTGAATCTGGGCAATTGGGTTTGGCTGTTGGCACTGATTAAAGAAGTTGCATAATTCCCACGTTACTTGCAGACAATTCTATGTAATTCCAGGCTGCATTTTTGCATGTGCAGTCCACACAATCTTCAAGAAAACCCAGATCCTTTACAAGGTTAATGATGGAAAAGCTGCAGATTCTCTAAAGTCCCCTACAGCCATGACAATTGCCTCCGAAAACAACATCTCTACTGTTTGTGTACTTCTGACAAGTCCTGTAGGATAAGCAGCATGGGTACTATGTTCATTCATCTTTTTAATAAATTACCTCTGATTTGCCTGGCATTCTGCTTAGTGTTAGAGATAACAATGAAACAGACTCTGCCTTCTAGAAACTGGCATTCTACTGTGTGAAGAACCATGTATATCCTTCCCTGGAGGGCTACCCAGTGTGGAAGAGGTCTTTCACTAGGTCATTTACCATTCCACAGTTACCACTCCAGTGCTTGCCTGGCCCTCTGACATTCTTCATCTCTCCCTTTTACTGCAGGACCCACCCATTTCTTCAGGTCAAAAATTCTCTGGATGGTACAATTTATAGCTTGTCTTGTAAATGAGGAATTGTTAATGAGAGGGTGCCCCCTTGTTAAGCCCATCATGTGTCTTGATGGTGTTTTTTTTTTTTAACCTCTCGTATTTGGAGATTTTGGGGTTGTGTGATTGCTAAGGCAATAGAACATAAAGTCTGCTGAATTAAACTTGAGATTCAAAGAACTTGGGTTCATGGCCAACTCTTCTATTCACTTTGGGCAAATCACAACTTCTATGGGCCTTTGTTTTCTAACTTTTCAAATAAATGTGTTAGCTTAGATCATCATAGATCTAAGACTGGAAGGGAATTAAAATGTCATCTTTGTCAACCTCATTTTACAGATGAGGAAACTGAGGCCCACAAAGATTTAGTTACTTGTGCAAGGTTGCTCAGGTAAAAAGCATGAGAAGTGAGATTTGAACCTACTTCCTTTACCTCAATGCTGTTCTTTTCACTGGACCACAGATGAAGAGAAATAAGATGAACTCTGAGGTTCCTTCCAGCCCTCAACCTATGATGCTATGAACTTACGACAGAAATCTGATGTCTTCATATTATTACATAAGAATTATTTTGATGTAAAAGGACAGCTTAAATAGCTGAATGAATTTCTCTGTTTATGCCTACTGATTAAAAAGTTTGGATTTATGGTGTTAGAAGTGTTTCTTCTGTGGATTTTTTTGACTGCCTTGGTTCATGAAAATCATGCTTTTCTAATCTTCAAGGAATAATGCAAGAGCTAAGAATATTCTTTGTTGTAGTCTAGGATTAAAAAAGTCTCTCATAGAGCAGCATAAGGTTGCCATTTGCAGAAAACTACAGGATTCTTTCATTTTTATACATTATTGACTTCTGGGGAAACACAGGAGATCAAGTAATGTGTGTGTAAGAGCTATTAGCTTCCTTGGGATAAGCCTCTCGATTGTGTGGTCAGACAGTTTACTTGGCCGACACTTAAGGGCCAGCTTGTGCATAGGCACATAGATTTAGTGCTGAAATCAACCAGACGGATCATCTAGTCAAATGCTTCCACTTTAGAGAACTGAAGCCCAGAGAGATTAATCAAGGTACAAGGTCATGTAGGTGCTAAGATGTGTATCCCAAATTCAGGACTCCTGATCAACTGCGTCTTCCGTTGTACTTCATCTGGATACCACTAGATGGTGCAGTGCACAGAGCTAGGGGCCTATAGCTAGGAAGGCCCAAGTTAAAATTGGGCCTTTCTAGTTTCGGGATCCTGAGCAAGTCATTTACCCTCTGTTTTTCTCTGTTTTTTTTTCCAATTATAAAAAAGACATAAAAATAACACCTACTCTCCTGTGTTGTTGTGAGGCTCAAATGAGAGAATATTTCTAAAATAATTAGCACATTGCCAAGAAGATAAATAGAAACCTAAAAGATTTTCCTTGTTTCCTCCCTCCCTCCCTTTCTTCCTTCCTTCCCTCTCTTCTTTCCTTTCTTCCTCCCTCCCTTCTTCCCCTCTTTTTTCCCTTCCTCCCTCTCTCCCTTCCTCCCATACCATCTGATTAGTGCCTTGGCTAAGCAATAATGAGAAAGCAAGGCTACATACTATTAGGGTGGTTATTGTTTATAATGTCATCCTTGTGAAATGACCTTGGGTCCAATGCCATTTATGTAAGCTATGTCACCGGTATGCTTGGGTTGACATTGGGCAAAATAATGTGTGGCCATAATAATTTTCTGGTTATTTTGGCTCAATTAACCTGTGAACTTGCTTTCGCCTGGTCAATTGGGTTTGGCTGTCGGCATGGATTAAAGAAATTGCATAATAGCTATATCACTCACAAACTTCTCTGTGTAAATCCAGGCTGCATCTCCGTACAGTCCACCCAAGCAAATTTCAACATACCCAAATCATCCACAAGGTTATTGATGGACATGCTGCAGAATCACTAAGGTTCCCTACAGCCATAGCAGTTGCCCCCAAATCAATAATCCAAAATATTTCCCTATATAATCTTTTTTTTTTTTTGCAATCTTTGGCCCATTTTGCCCACCTTCTCCTTCCCAACACACATATTGACTGAACTTCACTGTATAGTATTTAAATCATTACCACTTCATATCTTGTACATTTAAAGTGATGCTTTAATTCCTATGTTGTGCCACAGAGTGCTTGGGCAAGGGGTGCTGAGAGCTGGTCTGGTGGAGTACAAATAATGCAAACTGACATTTACACATGGCTGGAAGGCTTGCATAGCCTTTGGCTTCCATGGTCTCATTTTATCTTAACAATAACCCTGTGATCCCATCTCCTTTACATCTCCAGCACTTAGCACAGTACCTGGAATATAATACATTCTTAATAAATGAATGCTGACCATGTTTGTTTAACTGAATTATAGATTGACTGGATGATTATGAGTTATATGCTGTAGCCCCATTTTATAAATGGGGAAACTCATATTAGGGGCAGAATATGAACTTATTCACTCAAGTAGTAAGGGTCAGAGGAGGGATTCAGACTGAGGTCTTCCTGAAGCCATATCTAATATTTCATCTACTATCACATGTTAAGAGTCCAAATCATGTTCTTCTGATCACAGGTCCAGTGCTCCGTCCAATATGGTATGCTGGGAACTGCCAGTCGTGGCTGATTCTTTGGTTGGTTTTGCCAAATTGCTTTTGTTTTTTTTCCTCCTTCTTTTAAAATGTCATTGGTGCAGATGTATTTCTAAATGAAAGTGATAGAAAACAATCAACAAATATTTGTTGACAAGTTATGATGTTCCAGGCATTGATCTAAGCACTGGAGATAAAAAGAAAATCAAAAATGCATGTCTCTGCCCTCAAGGAGTTCACATTCTAATGGAAGAGGTGACACGTAAACAACGACATGCAGAAATATACTTGCAGAGTAAGTAGGAGATGACCTCAGAGGGAAAGTGCTACCATTGGAGGAGACCAAGAAAAGATGGCAGTGACCATAAGATTAAGAATCTCAGAGCAGTAAAACAAAATGATTTCCAAAGGATTTCCTAGGAATAAGATCCTTGCATGAATGCCCATAGCAGAAAACAAAATAAACCAGTACCAACAAAACATCCGATATGTCAGGTTCTCTATAGGCTTCCCTAGCACAGGTAGGCAGTCTTATCATAAAACCAAGAAACTGTTAGCTGGTGCTCTTTAACCTTCCCGATTTATTGTAATCCTAAATTAGCATAAATGACGACAACAGATGGCATCTTTTATTAACTCAGATATATTAACTGAAGCCCTGTGTCAGATTGCATACTCCAAGAAGAGTTTGAGCATGCAGTCAGGCAACCTGGAATAAAATCTCAGTACCAACACTCACTGGCTATGAAGCTCTGGGAGTATCTCAGAGAAGTTTGTCCCTGCTCCTTTTACCTTCCCCTCTGCTGCCCAAGTGATCTTCATAAAGTACATTTCTGATGATGGAGCTCTACCTATTTAATCAACATGCACTCCCTATTACTTCCGGATTCAAATCACACAAGGAGTCTAGACAATGGAGCACTTACCATTTAGTCCTTCACAAATTAATTTCTTCTTTTTTTTTCCAGCCTTCTGGAGCTTCACCACTCTCTACATGATGCAATTTCCAGAACTCTTGGGCTCCTTGATTCTCCTAAAACATGCAACTCCGTTTCCCATTTTGGGGCTTTTTCTTCTAGATGTGCCCATACATTTATATCTCTCTGTTTTCACCTCTCCCCCTCAGCTTCCTGGGCTTACTTTAAGGATCAATTCAGATTCCACACTATATAGTTTGTATCTTGGTCTTTCCCTGTCCCTACCTACCACTTCTGGTTCCTCTTGATAGGCTTTCTGTGCACATGGTTTTTACTTTGCATATACCCACTTCTTTTCATGTCCCCCATTAGAACCTAAGTTCTTGAAGGCACTTTTTAAAAATTTTCACCATTCTTTGTTTCCCTAATGCTTAAGAGACTGTTTGATATAATAAGTGCTAAACAAATGATGATTCACCAACTGACTCTTCAGCCTCATTTACTTTTTTTCCCGTGAAATAAGGACAATCATAATATTAGTTCTAGCCATCTCACAGGATTGTTGTTAGAAAAACCTCTTGTGAAGATTAAAATCCAGCATGTGCATACACACACATCATTTTATATTAAACTTTTATCTCTAGTAAATGAGAGCTAACAATATTTGAACATAAAAAGGTAGAAAGATACTTCACAAATACCATTTGGCTAAGACTATGATTGAAGAAGAACATAATGACTAATTAAGTAAACTATAAAACAATAAGGAAGCAGTAACAGAGAGCTGACTTCTGTGTTAGGAATACAAGGGCTCATCTTCTGCCTCTTACACACACTGGATCAGTGACCATGGACAGCTCCTTAACATCCTATTGCCCTGTAGGTAACCATCCCACACTCTAAATGCAAAATAATGTATTGAACTGCAGTGGTACAAAGGGGTTTCATTACCTGGAGTGGCCATACTATTGAAATCACAGATTCAGTTTCAACCCAACAAGATACTTAAGATGACCTAAACCATCCAAGTATAAGGGAAAGAGTTCTGGCTTGGGAAGCAGATTGTGTAGATTTCAGCCCCAGCTGTGTCACTTACTTAGAGAATGTAACCTCGGTAAGGAGAGGGACTGTTTTATCTTGGCCTTTTTGTTTATTACTTTTCCTCAGCACCTGGCACTGCACCTGACACATATGAAGCAAGGCATTTTTATTGAATGAGTGGATTCATGACCTTGGGTCAATCACTTCCCCATTCTGGAGTTTATCATCCCTGTGAAGGAAATTCACTAGTTTCTAAGAGACTTTCCAGCTCAACAACTGTGATTTCCTGTGGAGGACTCAGTCTGGTTTTATATTACTATGTGACTGTGTAGTCATCCAAAAGGTGAAATGTGGATTCTTTGGGCCCATAATATTGAGGCACTTTACATGTCATTAAAAAAAAATAATTTTAGTTCTAACAGAACTAGATTCCTAAATGAACAGCTGATATATTGTATGTATTTTTTCTATATTTACCAAACTTCTCCTTTCTTACTTTATCCATTTATAAGGAGAAATTTTAGAAGCTGCCAAATTAGTGCATTGACAATCAGTTACATAAACTTTGAATTATTCTGCGTTCTCTAGAACTTTGCTTTAGAAATTCACAGATAACGAATTTTTGGGTCAACCAAGATTCATTTAGTACTTACTCTTAAAAAAAATCTATCAGATGAATGGCCAATATTAGTACTTTGATGTGATAGAGTAATTAAGTAGTGAAATAAGGCATTCTAGCAGAAAGGCTGTATAATGAATAGAAAGTATGGTGCTTAAAACCTCAACATATTGAGCACAAATTTGTTTTTCTGCAAGTTCCAACCAGTATTCCTATTATGACTCTCTGGGGCCAAAGAATGCAAGTATTATTATTTTTTTTTTCTTTATGGTCGGCTTTTATATTAATGAAAACAACTACTGTGTTCCTCCTAAGCCTTCTCTTCTCCAAATAAAATATCTCTAGTTTCTGCCATTGATTTTCAAATGACATCATTTCCAAATCCCTCACCATCCTGATCTTTCTACTTTGGCCATTCTCCATTTTATCAACTTCCTTCTTACAATTTTGTGTATAGAAATGAATGCACTACTCCACATATTGCCTGACCAGACCAGAGAATAAGAGCATTATGATTCCCCTTTGTCTTAACACAGGAAACAATTAAGTAACAAAAGATATCTATAAATACTAATGCAATCTTGGGTTGCATTAAAAGGTACATCATTTCCTGGAATGGAGAGGTGATCTTCCTTTTTCACTCTTCTCATATGAAACCTTATGCCCACAGACAGTCAATGTCATAGAGATAAGGAGTAGATCTTAGCTGATGTCTGTACTTAAAAAGCAAGAGGAGCCAACTAGAGGTTACTGTAAATGCACAGTGGTGAGGAGAGAAATGAGAGTACATACGGACTTAGAAGGCAAGGGACAAAATTGTTGGGGAAGGAAGTGGTGGTCGATAGTAATAAATCTGTATTTGGAACCAGGCTATTTAACAATTTAATTGATGACTCATATAAATGCGTAAATGAGGTACTGATTACATTGTCAATTGACACAAAGCTAGGAAGGATAGTTAACATGCCTGATGAAATAGGCAAGGTCTAAAAGGACTTGGCAATCCAATGCATTAGACTGAATATAGTGAGATGCAATTCAATAAGGAATAAATGCAAGGACTTATGCTTGGAGTAAAAAGAAAATGTCAGCTTCCCAAGTATGACAGGGAGGTTAGAGGTGAGTTAGTCTAACATCAATTGTTGGGGAGTTGTTAAGTGGTCTACACGTATGATATGATTCAAGGATTTTATAGGGCAATCAAATAAGAAAATGGAATCTTGAGATCTATATAACTTCTGGGAATTCAGAATTGAACATTTCTCTGTATTCTTCTTTGGTCAGAGTGTACCTGGAGAATCATATTCAGTTCTAGGTAACAATGTTCATAGGACAAAAGAGATAAGATAAAGAAGAACAGATCTAGATATCTCAGATAAGGAGAGGTCATCACTACCTCTCTATGTACCCATTCCACTTTTGATAGCTCTCATTGTTAAGACTTTGTTAATAACATTAATCCTAATTTCACTTCTCTGAAACTTTCACTCATGGCACTTTTCCTCTCTGTTCCATTTAGTGACAACTAGAACAATTTTCATCTGTCTTCCAAATGACAACCTTTCAAGTATTTGAGTTGTTTTATGTCTTCTCTCTAGTCTAAGCCAGCTCAGGTCCTTCCACCATTTCTATCAACTCTCCAGGCCTCATTTCTTCATCTGTAAAATGAGAATTACATTAGATGATCTTTGCAATACCTTTCAACTCTAATTCTATGATTTTGTGATTCTATATGAGAATAAAGTGGAAAAAAAAAAAGAAATGGAAGACACCAAAGTACATGAAACTCCAATCCTATTACCTTATTACGCCAGGGAAATGATCCTAGATTCTGAGATAGTCAGGAAATATAATTTATTATACACAAAACTAGAAAGGTTAGAGAATTGGCTTGAGGATGGAATTAGGCCTCTTCTATTTGAGAAACAACCTACATTCAGAAAGGATCATTACCTAAGTATTAACCTCAAGGAACCTGTCTCCTACCCCCCACAGCAATGTATAGAGACTCTTTACAAATATGTGGAATGGTTATCACCTTCCTATATTTCAGTAGTTTGGGGTAAGATTATGCTGGATATCAATTTTCTTTTCATATTGAAATATGGTAGCCTTACTCTTTCAGTAGACAGCATATTCAATTATCCTTGACATCTGCATTTCCAAAAGCAATGGAATGTTAAAGATGAAATTTGGGGGGATGCACTCCATTTCTGTTGAAGTGAGTAAACTAATGAGGCAAAATTTCTCCTCATCCTCATTCTCTTCCTTCTCAAGAGGTGAAAAAATTCAGCTCTACCTTTTGCTACCTTCTTGATTTCTTTTATTTTTTTCTTCTGGTTTTTGCTAGGCAATGGGGTTAAGTGACTTGCCCAGGGTCAAACAGCTAGTAAGTGTTATGTGTCTGAGGCTGCATTTGATCTCCGGTTCTCCTGAATCTAGGGCTGGTGCTCTATCCTCTTCACCACCCAGCTGCCCCAATTTTTTTTTTTTAAGATTGTAACTTTCATCATTTACTTCCACAAGATTTCGAGTTCCAAATTTTCTTGCCATCTTTTCCCTCCCCCCCCACAACATGGAGTGCATTCTGAATACCCTTTCCCCTAATCTGCCCCCTGTTCTCTGACCTCCTTTTCTTATCCCCTTTCTCTTCAATTTTACTGTAGGGCAGGATAGATTTTGCTACCTCATTGCCTTTATATCTTATTTTCCAGTTTCATGTGAAAACTTTTTTTTTTTAACATTTGTTTTTAAAACTTTGGGTTCAAATTTTCTCCCTTCCTCCCTCCCCACCCACCCTCATTGAGAAGGCAAGCAACTCAATACAGGTTATACATGTGTAGTCCTGCAAAACACTTCCATAGTAGTCATGTTGTGAAAAACTAACTATATTTCCCTTCATCCTATTCTTCCCACCATGTATTCTATTCTCTCTTTTGACCCTGTCTCTACTTAGAAATGTTTGCTTCTGATTATCCCCTTCCCAAATCTGCCCTCCCCTTTATCATCCCCCTGCTCTCTTGTCCCCTTCCCTCTTCGTGTAGGGTAAGATAGATTTTCATTCCTAAATAACTGCATATATTGTTCTCTCCTTAAGCCAAATCCAATGAGAATAATATTCACTCATTCCCCCTCACCTTCTTCTGTTTCCCCTCCACTGTAAAAGCCTTTTCTCTTCTGTTTTATGTGAAAAAATTTACCCCAATCTACCAATCCCTTTCTCCTTCTATCCATATAATCCTCTCTCACCCCTTAATTTTATTCTCCAGATATCACCCCTTCATCTTTAACTCACCTTGTGCCATCTATCTATCGATCTATCTATAGCTATCTATCTATATGGATATATGTACATACACACACACACACACACACACACACACACACACATATATATATATATATATATATATATATATATATATATATATATATATATATATATATATATATATATATATATATATATCCTCCATTTACCCTAATAATGACAAAGGTCTCATGAGTTAAAAATATCTTTCCATGCAGGAATGTAAACAGTTCAACCATAGTAAGTCCCCTATGATTTCCCTTTCCTGTTTGCCTGTTCATCTTTCTCTTGAGTCTCATATTTAAAAGTCAAATTTTCAATTCATCTATGGTCTTTTCATGAAGAATGCTTGAAAGTCCTCTATTTCACTGAATGACCACTTTTTCCCCTGAAGCATTATACTCAGTTTTGCTGCGTAGGTGATTCTTGGTTGTATTCTTATATCCTTTGTCCTCTGGAATATTATATTCCAAGCCTTGCAGTCCCTTAATGTAAAAGCTGCTACATCTTGTGTTATCCTGATTGTGTTTCCACAATACTTGAATTTTTTTCTTTCTGGTTGCTTGCACTATTTTCTCCTTGACATAGGAACTCTGGAAATCAGCTATAATAGTCCTAGGAGATTGCCTTTGATGATCTCTTTCAGGAGGTGACTGGTAGATTCTTTCAATTTCTATTTTGCCCTCTGGTTCTAGAATAACAGGGCAGTTTTCCTTGATCATTTCTTTGAAAGATGATGTCTAAGCTCTTTTTTTGAACATGGCTTTCAGGTAGTACTCAAATTTTTAAATGATCTCTCCTAGATCTATTTTCCAGGTTAGTTTTTTTTTTCTTCCAGTGGGACATTACACATTGTCTTCTATTTTTTTTTCATTATTCTGTTTTTGTTTTACAATGTCTTCATTTCTCATAAAGTCACTAGCTTCGTTTTGCTCCATTCTAATTCTTAAGGAAGTATTTTCTTCATTGAGCTTTTTGACTTCTTTTTCCATTTGGCCAATTCTGCTTTTTAGGGCATTCTTCTCCTCATTGACTTTTTGGAGCTCTCTTGCCATTTGGGCTAGGCTATTTTTTAAGGTATTATTTTCTTTGGTATTTTTATTTTTTTGGTCTCCTTTAGCAAGCTGTTGAATTCTTTTTCATAATTTTCTTACAGCATTCTCAGTTTTTCCTCTACTTCTCTTATTTGGTTTTCCTAATGCTTTTTGGGCTCTTCCATGGCCTGGGACCAATTTATATTTTTCTTGGAGGCTTTGGATGTAGGACTTTTGACTTTGTTGTCTTCTTCTGGTTATATGATTTTATCTTCTTTTTTCACCAAAGTAAGATTCTACAGTCTGACTCCTTTTGCGCTTCTTGCTCATGATCCCAGATAATTACTTGAGTTATAAACTCTTTTTTAAGTAGAGGTCTGCTTCCAGTGTGGAGAGTGTACTATCCCAAGCTTCAAAGGCTTTGTGTTGCTGTTTCAGAAATACTTCTAGGGACTTATAAATTGTTAGTTCCTCCTAGGAGGTTTTTAACTCCTTTCCTGGTCTGTGCTCTGATCTATGAGTGACCACAAGCACTCTTTTCTGTCTTGATACTCTGAGGAGGATTCTCTCTTTACAGCCACTACAAGCTCTATCATGCCAGCATTCCTCCTCGCCCCAAAACCATCACCCAGAACTGTGGCCCAGATCCAAGCACAGGCAAAGCAAGAGAATCCTGCCTTAGCACCAGAAAAGAGATCCCTGCAATCCCCCTCTGATCAGCCACTGAATTCCCCCTCAGTCTGTGGGCTGGAATCTATGGAGGCAGCTGCAAACCAAGGCCATGCTTGGGGACTGGGGCTAGGACAGGCTTCTTTGTTACACTGAAGACAAACACTTTTCCTACTGACCTTCTAAGTTGTCTTTGGTGTTCATGTGTTGAGAAGTCTCAAAACCACCACAGCTGCCAGGTTTGCTGAGGCCTGTTTTGCCAGCATGCCTAGGCCGAACTGTGTTCCTCTCCCATCCCAGCATGATGTACCTTTACGATCAACCATCCAGTTTGTCTTGGGCTGGAAATTTGTTTCACTCTGTCTTTTTGTGGGTTCTGCTGCTTTGGAATTTGTTTAGAGCCATTTTTTTACAGGTATTTGGAGGGTTTGGGGTGAGAGTTCAAGGTAGTCACTGCTTGTACTCCACCATCTTGGCCCTTTTTCTTTTTTTTTTATTCCCAGCACTTAGCACAGTGTCTGACATATATTAGGCACTTAACAAATAAAATTAATTGATTGAAGTGAACTAAGTCATCTGACTCCAAAAGTAGCACTCTTTCCACCACAATAAATTGGCTTTGAACATGGTCACAATGCACAGAAAGACATCCGTATTATGAGCTCAAGGCAGGACTTGAATTGAGTTGTTCTGAGCTCCTCAGATAACATCAAACAAGCAACTGAATCTGGAAGAAATGGAAATAATAATTGAAAATGTGAATATGTAGAAAAAAGATCTAAAGGCAGTGAAAAGGAGCCATGTGGCTCCAAAAAAGTGAGATAATAAAACAAATATTCATTCACTTTGTAGCAGTTCAAAACTCCAAATCTTGGAGATCTGGACACATCCTCTTTCAGGCAATTCTGTTCATAGGAATGGAAATGTTCTTTGTGAAGTCAATTTTCTAGAACGTGCTCTTTGCTTCTTGGCCAGATTTGAATGGATGAACATTTAGCACTTGGGTGTTGATTTGAAATAGTAGCTAATAGCTGCCCTGAGGACAAATTTCATTTTATTCTTTAATCCTGGGATTCGTTAGCAGTCCTTGTAACAACACAAAAGCCTGTTAGGTATGAATGGTCATCTCTAATGAAAGAATATCCTTGTTGGAGGGCAGCATCATTATTGTTAGAAGTAAGAGCATTATCTTTAATTGAACATGGAGAAGGAAGGATAGATCAGGAAAATTATTCAGGAAATCTAAGTGTTTTAGGCATAAAACTTAGAGAACTCAACTCCTTCATTTGTGAATGAGGCAAGCAAAATCCAAGGAGGTTGAGTGATATGTGAAACATCTGATCAGAGAGCTTGTTGGACCAAAGGATGAAGCAGTTAGGCCTTGAGTCAGGAAGAACCATGTTCAACTCAAGTCCCAGTGACTCTGGGGAAGTTATTTCACTTCTGTCTGCATTGGTTTCTTCATCCATAAAATGGGAATGAATAGAATCTACCTTCCAGGGATACTTTGAGAACAAAATGAGATATTTGTATATCACTTCACTACTCTTAATGAACTCTCTAAGTGATAACGATTATTTTAGTCTAAAGCAATTCAATAAATAAGGCCATATGAGTTTTATCCCAGTGCCTTTTCCACTCTATCATGTAGGGAAAGTAGAGAGAGAGAGAACTGAGAAACACAAATGTGAATTTATTATATAAGAAAAGCAGGAGGGTGTAATGGATAAGAAATCTGCCTTCCAGTCAGAAGCCCTGGATTCAGGTACTTTGTGTTTGACTCTGACATATCTTGGTCAGGTAACCCCAGACTAATGAATTGATTTCACTCCAGGTAGTTCCCCATAAAAGTTGAGATTCCTGAAAGGTGCTGCTCTGTATTGCTAGATACATTTTCTGTATTAGAGCTTCCCTACATCAATGGAATCACAGATCCAATTCTAATAGTATAATAAGCCTAACCTTAAATTTTGTTTGGATCAGAACCTCCATAACTAGAATTTCTTGTGTTTCTGGTGGCAAAAGAGGCATTGAGGTGAAATGAATTAAGGTAGAGTGGAAGTAAGGAAGATCTCATTTCAAATCATTTTATTAATACTTTTTGCGTCCTCTTATCAACTCATTTAAACTTTGTGGGCCTCAGTAAAACAATGCTAGATTCAAAGTTAGACTATTCTGATTTAAATCTTATTTCTGCTACTTACTACCTGCATGAACTTGGGTAAGTCATTTTTTTATGTCTCAGTTTCATCACTTGTAAAATGAGGAGGTGAATGAGATGATGTCTAAGGTACCTTACTGTCATAAATATAACAAAGCCTTTGTGTATCTATTTAAACTCTCTAAGTTTAAGCTACTATGTAGGAGCTTCTTCATATTTTCCTCTAAAATATATTCCCTACAAGAACTCATGAATGATGGAATGAGTGAATGAAAGGATGAATGACCTTGTTCAAGGCAATTTATCATGTCAGGGATCAGTTCTTTGCCCAACCTGAGGGCACCGATTGGTTCATTTCTGTTTTTTGTTTTCCCATTGCCCACTTCAGCTTAATATATGTGTGCTTGTGGAATTTAATTGAACTGAATGCTCCCATTTAACAGATTAAGATTGCAAATAACAGAGACAGGAGGCAAGATGCCCCAAGTCAGCCACCTAATCAGTTCCAGACTTAGAAAGAATACAGCAGAGTTCTGGATTCCTGTTCAGTTTCTCAGTCCAGGGGTCACCATGGTGAAAGAAGAGGGGAAAAAAGAGGGAGGGAGTTAGTTGCTTATTATCCTCTTGCCAAATAAACCATGGGAGATGTGAAGAGATATGCATCCTGTGAAGAGGCTTAGGATTCAAGTGAACACATGGTTTTGGCAGGAGAGAGAGGAGAGCAGTAACTACTCCTGGTACATTAAAAAATCATAATAATTTGGCAGAAAAGAATGCCAAATTTACAATGAGTATTGCTAGAGTATTTTGCCAATAAATGCTTATGTAGGCAAGGAGGGATAGAAGGTGGAACAAATTTCATAGAATTAAGTTACGATACTAATTACAAGTTTGGTAAATGGTGAGCCAATTAGAAAAGATGGTATCCTAGGGCACGAAAGAAATGAGAGGGCAATGGGGAGCCATGATCCGATATGAGATAGCTAATAAACAACAGTTTAATCAAAGACACGATGAGGGCAAGAGGTTGAGATCCTTAGGGTTGGCTTCAGATAGTATGTGTGTGTGTGTGTGTGTGTGTGTGTGTGTGTGTGTGTGTGTGTGTGAGAGAGAGAGAGAGAGAGAGAGAGAGAGAGAGAGAGAGAGAGACATAGAGAGAGAGAGAGAGAGACAGACAGAGAGAAACAGGGACGGAGAGATAAAGAAATGTAACAACAGGTCTTTCTACATTGTTCCAAATAACGGAATACATCTTTTGTATGTTTGGATCTTTGCTAAATGTGGATATTTAACTAGATTTTTTTTCTCCTAAAATAGAGTTATGACATTAACTTCCTTTAGAAGACTGCTATTCCAGGAAATGAATGAAATGCTATTGGGACTTTACATCTGGGAGGAATAATACGGGTCAACCCGTACGATTGTGCATTTTAAGTGTTGTTTGAAATGATAACTCAGTAAGGTTGGCAAATACTTTAATAAAAATCCCATGAGGTTTGGAAATGCTAATATTTTTCATCATTACTTGACAGATGTTGAAGCACACTCAGAATAGTGAGGTCACTTACCCAAGATAATACAAGTCCTGAGTGTCAGAGGCTGTATTTGAACCCAGGTTTTCCTATTGCTAAGTACAGCAATCTATGTAAGATCATCTTCATCTTTTTCTTCCTCCTCTCCTTCCTATTTAACATCGTCATTGATAAGAATGAGTTCTCCTAATCCCTTGTGCCACATGAGCTTTCCACTCTACCCATAAAGCCATAGGACAGTCAGAGAAAGTCCTTGCATAAGTCAAAAGAAAGGGGACAAAAATGAATTTTCTTTCATAAAGTAATGACCACTTTGTTAAAGAACCAACAACAGTGATGATGATTTTGATGATGCTAACCGTAATAAAACACATTCAGGACTTTGAAGGTTTTGCAAGGTACCTGCCAGCCCTCATCTCTTTTGAGCCTCCTGTACAAAGCTGGGAAGCAGGCATTATTGTCATTTTCACCATCCCCTGATGTTATCAGTGAGGCTCACAGAGTCTAAGTGACCTGCTAACAGTCTAAAAGTTAGCCAGGTATCAGGGATAAAATTTGATCTGCATTTCTCTAACAAACAGTGATTTAGAGCATTTTTTCATATGACTCCAGATCATCCTAGAATTCTTGATATGAATTATGACTCTGGTCAGATAGACTTCTTTGATATAATCCCCAAATATTCTGCTTTTCTTTTGCATTCTAATCTTATACTATAAGGCAAATGTTTATGTAGCCCTCTATGATTTCCAAAAGCACTAGTAAAGGTCTCATTTCTCAAATATATAGAAAACAGCCAAATTTATTTTAAAAGATAGGAGCTATTCCCCAATTGACAAACTGTAAAAGGATATGAACAGAGAATTTTCAGAGAAGGAAATTGAAACTGTCAATAGTGAATTAAAAAACCCCTCTAAATCATTTATAATTAGAGAAATACAAATTAAAAGAACTCTGAGGTAACACCTCACATCCATCAGAGTGGTTAACATAATGGAAAGGGAAAATGACAAATGCTGGAGGGTATGTGAGAAAATAGACATATTAATACATTGTTAATAAAGCTGTGAATTAGTCCAAACATTCTGGAGAATCATTTAAAATTATGCCCAAAAAACTATAACATTTTACATACTCTTTGACCCAGAAATATCTCTACCAGGTCTATATGTAAAGTAGATGAAAGGAAAATGACTTATTTGTAAAAAACAAACAAAAATAACATTTGTGGTGACTCTTTTTGTGGTAGCAGACTTGAAAAGGGGGGGATGCCCATCAATTGGGGAATGGCTGAACAAGTTATGGTGTATGAACATAATGCAATGATATTGTGCTATAAGAAATGATGAAGAAAATGGTTTCTGAAATGCCTGGGAATACTTATATGAAATGTTACAAAATGAAGTGAGCACAGCCAGAAGAACAATCTACACAGTACCAACAATGCTGTAAAGATTTTCAGGGTAAAAGACATAGTAACTATGATCCATGCAATGATTCACTACAGCTCCAAAGAATTGATGATGTGAAATGTTATCCACATCCACATAGAGAATTAATGGTTTCAGATCACGTAGGTGATGAATGACTATGAAAGATTATATACATATATACATACATGCATTATATATATATATATGTACATATATATATATATATATATATATATATATATATATATTCCTAGCTTTTTTGAAAGTAACTAATATGGAAATAGGTTTTGCATGAATTCATATGCATAATGAACATATTTCTTGCCTTCTCAATGGGTGAGGGTGGGGTGGAACTATGTAAAGCATTCAAAACTGAGAACAAAAATGGAATATAATTTTTAAAATTTAATAAAATTTTTACATTTCATTCTCATAACTCTAGGAAGTAGGTAGGTGGCATAATTATCCACATTTTACAAATTAAGGAAATGAAATTCAACAGACATTTAATGACTTGACCGTGATAAGGTGGCTGGTAAATGTTTGAGTCAGGATTTGAATTCAGGTTTTCCTTATTCCAAATGCATCACTTCATTTACTATGCTCCCCCCCCCACAAGTTCCCTGAGGGACAGAGACACTTTGGTTTTTCATTTGCACAATACCTTAAGCCCAGTTCTGAGTACCATCCTTAGAATATAATAGTCAATTAATAAATATTTAAATGAATGGGTAGAAAAAGAGAAGGTGAAGTTTGTGGATCTCTACTACCTCTGTTCCACCATTAAAAAGACAATTCAAAGTATACTCACATATTATAATGCGTTAATAGTGTAATCCAAACTTCAAAAGCCATTGAAATGGGACTTTTTTTCTCATTGGTGGCGATAAGTGCCACACACTTTTGTGAGGTTCAGGGCAAAGTCATCAGAGAAGAGAGAGATCTGGTCTTCAACTGGCTTCAAGCTTTGAGAGAGAAGGTATATGATGCCAAATCCCTTTCTGGTTGTTGAAGGAAGAGACAATTTAGGAAGAGGCCAATAAGAGAGGAACTAGAAATTGCCATCATGTTCCTATCCTCACCTTGCTAAACTACAAATTTTGGAGAATTTCCACTCTGCATGAAATTTGGGACTCTCTCTCTCTCTCTCTCTCTCTCTCTCTCTCTCTCTCTCTCTCTGTCTCTGTCTCTGTCTCTCTCTCTCTCTCTCTCTCTCTCTCTCTCTCTCTCTCTCTTTTTGTCCTTTCAAAAGAAGGTCTCTTTCAATCTGTAGTGTTTGTATATATTGAGGTTCTATACTTTTTTTTTCTGATTACTGTTTTGCTATAAACTTAGATAAATGGGTTTCCTTGCTATTTACTATTTTTATTCATTGTGATATTGGCATTTGATAGGAAAGAATTCAAGCCTTGGATAGAAAACTTTGGAGTTTCCTTTCTCATTAAGAGATGGCAATCAGGAGCTGTAAGATGAACCTTAAAGTTACACCTTATATACTAATAATCCCTATCTTTCTGAGATACCAGTGCAGCCAGCCTCTGACCCCAACCTCCTACTTCCTTTAGTGGCAAGAATCAGTCTCCCTTGGAGAAGGGTGGGATGAGGAGATTTTGGACATGTCCATCCTCAGCTCCCTGAGAGTAACATCAAAACAGCAACATTGCAATTGGGAGATGGGATAGATAAGGAAATAAGCATTAATTAGGCAATTACTGTGTTGAAACACTTTAAAACTATTATATGTCTGCATGCTTCATACATGGAAATATGTGTACTTTTATTGTTTTTAGCAGCAAGCATGAAATGACAGTGATTCAGACAGCTAACTCCAAATATTTATTTCAGTTGAAGAAAAAGAAATTAAGAGAACAGAACAGTGGAGAATGGAATGCAGAGTACAAAGGGATAGTTACAGAAATAGAGAGAATGAGAGAAACAGCCAGATAGAAATGGACAGAGACAGGGAGATAGACATAGTGACAGAATGAGAAGTGGAGCCAGGAACACATCCATAGGCAGAAAAAGCAATGAATAGAGAGAGACAGAGGACAAGATTCAGAGGTAGAAGAAACATAACGATAATTTATATTGATGGCCAATGTTATTTGATGTCTCTTCTCACAGTCTGGCTAAGATCAGCATGTAAACAAAAATGACCGTTTTGAGGGTTTTCTATTTTCAGAGATAAATGAAAGGGAGCAGTGTATACCTGAACCTTTCCTCCCTCAGCTGACTGGAACCCTCCTACCTTGTTGTTAGGGTTTCCAGATTGGCAAGAAGCCTGGTCTACCAAAAAAAAAAACAAAACCCTGAAATTGAGGGAACCAAATGGCTGCTCTCATCCCTGCAGAAACAGTGACATATTTAGCGGTTCCTTGGCAAAACCTGGTAGGGCAGATGGGCTAACCAAGCAGAAGTCATTCTATTTGTCCCATGGTGCACTTTTGGAATATCTCATTGCATTGCCTTAGGATTCCAGCATTTAAAAATTATGTCAGTCTCACAATTGATCAGTCTTCTGTCCATCACAATGAAACATTTCTCTTACATTCCAGCATCCTACATTCTTGCTAATGGACACTTCCAGTAAAGAAATCTGCTGGATGCCAAGGTACTCATTATCCAAATTCCAATTGATTAGTGGGTCCTCCCCCACGATTGCTCCCCTTAGCCAACTGCCAAAGGATAGACACAAATATTTCTTCATGATTAGCCATCCATTCAGGGGGTACTTCTGAGTTCTTTCCACTACATCTCCCCTGGCAGCTGGGAACTTTTTTATCCTCACTGCTGGCAGATGCCTGAGGGTTCAACAGCCATGGGAAAGTCCCTAATTGTGGTTTTGCTCATTGACGGCTCTCCTCATTAAGCTAATGCTCTCTTCCTTCATGATTCTGACAATTAAAACCAGGAGAGTGCCAAAAAGATTTCCCAAGTTCACCCTGCTTTTGAGCCCAGACAAGCTTAATTACAAGTCAAAGCTGACTTCCAAACTGCAGCGAAAATGAGGACAATATTGAACAGCAGAACACAATGCAGAGACTGTAGTCCTGGAAAATTATCCAAGGGAAGTCACAGGGTCTTGATGCCTGTTAGCGAGCTCTTTGGCTTCCATAGCCTCCCCGTTATGGAATGGCCCATATACTTGTGATGCTCTATGAGTATCCAGGATCAAATCTGTTTCCATAGATGAATGTGGTACATGAGAATTATCGCGGCACAGCCGAGATCAAGTGAGACAAGAGCTGTACCTTTCCTAAGCCTTATACAGAACCTTACCAGAAGGGATGCAGATCGAGCCAGGGGATTTTGCTCTGGGAGGCAGGACGAATTGTTGAAGGGATAATAGCACTTCACCAACATCGTCTATTTCCTACGTGCCTACTTCAGCTGTTACCCCACCTTTGTAGCAAAGCAAACAGAAACTCCACAAAATTTCATTGTGTAGAGCTGAAAAGGACCTTTAAAGTCATTTTGGTCAATGATCACATTTTACCGATGAGAAACCAAAGCACAAAGAGACATATTTTAGCTAAGTTCTCACAGGCAAAGTTTGAACCTCCAGTCTCTCAGTCTAGATCTAATACGTGTCCTTTGTCTATAGGCTTCTGAAAACGCAAAGTGTTCTCTGCCCATGACAACCTCAAGTGGTGTACTCAATTCCATGCCCTTGTCTGATCCCCCCCACTCCTAGACTCAGCATTTTCCCAGGTATCTCTCACTGATTATTTGCTGATATCACGCCCCTTTAAACCTGTATTCTTACACTGCGCAGACTATATTAAAGGAAAGGAAGAGGGTGTATATACAGTGCTCAGGGAGGACTAACTTCTCTAGTGGGAGGGTTTTCTGAGACTTTTTAAGGGATGCTTGTCTACCTTTGATATTCATCTTCACCCAACTCTCACCAATGGCTCCCAGAACTTGTAGCTTGAGCAGCAGCCACATCCCAGTAAAACCATCTTGGCAGACAGGCTAAACCAGGTTGAGGGTGACTGATAGGTCTTAAACCCACTGGTGAGTAAGGGGAATGTCTATCCCAAGTTTGTGAAAACTTTCCTCAGCGGAATGAGCACATGAGAACAGTCTGTTCCAACAGCCACAAAGGCGGCTGAAATAGGCACTGTGGAATGCTTAGGGTGTGGTCAGACACTGAAGGTGCCAAGGTCACCAGTGCAGCCATCCTGACTCTTGCATTGCCACCGCACTTTGAAGATTCTGGACGAGAGAGTGAGGCTGATGAGTTGGTACAACTCATCCTTCGATGTCATTGATCCTTTTCACACTGAAGGCCAGACAACAACTGAAGTAAAATCTATGATCATTGGTCCAGTCCTTACAAACATCACGTTCATTGTTGTGGTGCCACTGTGCAGCAAAACTCTGGGGAAGGGACCCTTCATTTTTATTTTTAATTGTATTTAAGTAGAGGATAAAACAGATTTATTAAAATAGATGCCACACAACTTTTCAATGTCCAAAAAGGTTATTGTTCTCCTATTTACAAAATTACTTTAACATTTGAATGTGTGTTTTAAAACTGATGTATAAAAAGAAGTCATTGATGGTGCTCTATTTTTGTTTTCAGGGAAAAATGTGTTGTAAAATAGAAGTGGGATTTAAAAAAACAAAAAAAAAATTAGTACAAATTGAATAAAGCTAAGAAAAATGGAATCAATTTATATGTATTTGAGAAAACTTTAAAATTATTTTTAAAATAAGAACTAATATCTTGACAAATTATGTTATTCTAAGCAATACAATAACAATTAGAAACATATAAGTGCCAAAGTGAATAACATGAAGGACAGGCCTGGGGAAGACAGAAGAGAGAAAGACTGGCAGCAAGTAGTGGGAAGCACTTCCCTAAAGTCCATGACAGTGATATTGGGTTGAAAATAGCAGCTTATAGAAGCCACAAGTATGTGGCCTCCAAGGGTACTCACTAGCACAAGCCAGTTACTCAAGCATCCATTGAAACAAAATCTTTCCATAAGACAGAGAAACAGCTTTTGTTCAAGACATAGATTTTAAGGTTCCAAGACTATGGTGAGATTGTGGTGGGAAGAGATGTTGGGTATATAGCCATTACAGAAGACTGCAGTCTCTACGAGAGAACTTTCATGACCAGTTTTGGGCGGCTGTCGGGGGTAGGCGGCTTCCTTTTTATACAAGTTGGTCTTTCCACTTCATCTTTACTGTCACCTCCATCAAAATCACCTCCATCAAAAAAATCACCTCCCATCACTGTCATCACAACCATCATCAGCTTCACCAATTAACAATTTAGCATTTACTAAATATCGATAAAGATGTATTCAAGGTGCCAGCTTTATATACCAGAAGCTTACATCATACACTAATAGAAGACAAGTGTCCATATTACAGATATGAACAACAAAATCTTCCAGAAATTTTGATAGACCTAGTATACTGCAATCTGATCACTACTTCAGTTCAGATTCCCATCATCACCGCGCATAACACTGAGCCATAAAAATCTAAGAAAAGAAAGTTTTCTAAGATATCAACCTCTCATTACTGCCAAACTATATATTAGAGGAAAGGTTTCAAAATATAGACATCTTGAAGAGAGAACCAAAATGGTATAGGACCAGGGATAAGAGCGTGTTATCCCAATTAGACTCTGTTACTGGAGTGGTCCTGAGAACGCTTGCAGTAAACTTACCTAAGATGGGCCTGGATCCTAATACTTCCATTTAATTATAAAAAAAAAGCAATCATCTTAGCCAACACAATAAATGTGGTCCTTTTATAATTACAACACTATTAGGTGTATAATAGTCCAACTCACAGTGAGTATAAAGGAATAATAGTAGAAAAGAGACTTGTCCTAGATTCATTTCTATCAGATTCAATACAACATAGAGAACTGTATAAATGGAAAATGCTCATTTATATAATGTTTATTATATGATACATTAATATATAACATATAATTATATAACATATAATAAGTGGAAACTGAGACTAGGTGACTTGTCTAAGGTCACAGCTAATAAGTTAAAACACAGACACTCATATTTTCTGATTATATATATTTGCTCTTTCAATTATATTGCATCACTTTATATAACACCACACTGTTTATCTCAAATTTCCGAGTGTGGCCTGAGGATCAATCCAATCCGCCAAGCATTTATTAAGAGTCTCTTACATGCTGAGCACTGGAAATACAATTAATAAAAAGAAAGACAGTCCCTGCATTCAAAGGAGCTTATAATCTAATAGGAAGAGACAATAGATGAAAGGAGGCAGGAAAGCACAGGGGGAGGCCCCAGCAAGTACCTGCCATGGGGGCATCTCATTCCAAGAAGTTGCAACCAGGCAGAAGAGCAGATACAGAGTGGAGTGAGCCAAAAAGTCCACTTTGTGCCTCCTATGGAAAAGGAATTGGGAGGCGTTTGGTACTCCCCCTCCTAGTCCTGCAGTCAGCTGATGGAGGTGGTGTCAAATAAGGCTTGACTTAGCAGGGTGGTAATGAGCCACAGGTGATGACTTTTCCTGAGCTTCAATATACCAAATTTCCTGCCTGCATGTGCCTCTAGACTCAGTGCGCATCTCCCCTGTTATTTCTGGGACTCCGTGGCTTCTATTTTATTGGGATGCTTGAAATGATGGCAATATTCTAGTACAACAAAAACTCCATCCATCCGTTATTAAACTGTAAGCAAAACGCTTCATCAAAGAGTCACCAGCAAGTTTGTCCTTGATGCTGTATTCAAAGTCTTCTAAAGCACCAGCTTGGGATTTGAAATGTTTCTCCTTACGTATTATCCTTGAGTCAGCAAAAACGCCTTTTGGTTTTGTATCTGAAGACACGAGCTTGCCTCTTGGTTCTGCTAATTATTTGTAAGCAAAGTAATCTCAGCCAAGTCTCTTGGTTTTCCTATATCTCACTTCTCTTATCCATGAGATTGAAAGAATAGATCTAGACTACTTCTAATTCAGAGTTTTGTCAGGTTCAAGCTAAATCTCAAATTTAAATGATCCTGTACTCATTTTCACCTAATTCAACACACATTTATTTGCTTTTGGCTACATGCAGATCATCATGCTAGGGACTAAAGGAGATATAACTTTAAACAAAACTTCTGTGTCAGACCATCACTAGGAATGTATGTATACACACACACACACACACACACACACACACACACACATACATGCATACATATATATATATACAAACATATTTTCATTACACATGTATATATTTGTATATACATAAGTGTAAATATGTGTATATATATATATATATATATATATATATATATATATATTTATACACACATACATATACACATATGCATATGTGTGTTTATGACATTGTCCTCTAGGCATATTGGATATCCCCTTTCAGGAGCATATTGCCTAACTCGTAGGTGACCATGTCACCCCATAATTAATAAATGACACTGTTTCTTATTATATCCAGGAGTAAATCTCAAGTTGTCTGTTTGGAATTTCCAGCTCTCTCACCCTTAGCCCCTTCCTAACTTTTCCAGTCCACATCCACATCATTCCTTTCCTAAATTTTCCATGGTCCAGCCATACTGAGCTACTTGCTCTTACTGGACCACAACTCACCCTATACACTCCAGTCCCCCTACTCTGCTTTTCTGCTGCTTCTCCTGCATGTCTAAAACTCTCTCCTTCCTTACTTCCACCTTTTAGAAGTCCTGGCATATTTCTAAACAAAAACAATCAGTTGGCTCCAGCTGGGCTTTCCAATACATTTGAGTCATTTTTAAAGTCATGTATGACTCTTTGTGACCCTATTTATATTTTGTTTTGCCAAAGATACTGGAGTAATTTTCTGTTTTCTTCTCCAGCTCATTTTACAGTTAGGGAAACTGAGGCAAAGAGAGTTAATTGACTTGCCCAGGATCACATATCTAGTAAGTATCTGAGGCCAGATTTGAACTGATGAAGATGAGTTTTCAGTACTCCCAATCCCAAAATCAATCCACTGCACCACCTCGTTGTATATTTGTCTATCTTTCCATATATGTATACACATGTGTATATATGAGTATCACATACATACATACATACCCAGCTATATATGTATATCTCCCATCATCATGGTACCCATTGGCATGGCAGCCATATGCCCCAGGTGGTGTTTTGTATGTTTGTGTTTTAAGGAAATCTGATTTCCAGAATGGAAGGGAAAGCTCTCCTATTCTCCTCAAAGAAAGGAACCAAGCTAGAATCTTCTCTATCCCCCATCTCCACTAAGTAATGTTAGTCTAGGAGGAAAATTTTCTGTGTTCTTACTGAACTACTCAAAATACCAGGGGAAAAAAATTGAAAATGACCCCCCAGAATGGAGGGAAAGACATTGACAACAGTCATATGGATTGAGAAAGCTTGACTGAATCATGATCTTTATTTTTGTAGGACGTTCACATTGTTATCAGAGAGCCTTTGAAGTATTTAAGCACAGGTTTTGTTAAATTCTCTGTAATGTAAGTTACATGAGGGCTGGTACGGAATTATTCTTTTTGTTGGCATTCCCATATTCTACCACATTGCCGAACACACAGTAGGAACATACAATTTTTTTTTTTATTGAATAGTTGAAGAATGGGGAGACTGAAGATTATTTTCTCAAAGAAGCCTATACTTCATATACCATTTGTTAAGATTGAATCATGTGCAACAATGGGATGGGAGAATATAGAAATAGTTCTAAACTGATCTCATTTTCAACACTGCTTCTCAGTACGTTTTTCCTCCTAGACAGAGCCCATTTCAAGGATGAAAGTGCTATCTTCTTCAAATCGTTACAAGGGTTTGAAAGTTCATCACATTTTGAGTAAGTTTAAGGAGCTGGCTTGAAGCACAATGTGGGAGGTTATTTACAAAATAGTGTTGTGTTTTCTTTGTTCAACCCACCAGATAGAGCTCCTCTCTGTCCACGAGTCAGGCATGGTAGATTTTCATTGCACTGGGGCAAAAAATTCTATATCAGCAAGTATATTAAAAGGGAAAAAATCATGGGAATGAAGCTCTGAAGGTGTGAGAGGCACTAAGAATGGAATGATGCAACACCATTTATAGGATTTAAAGTTAAGGGGGAAATCATTGTCTTCCCACAAAAGAGGGAGGTGGGGGAGGGCAGCAAACCATTTATTAGCTGCCTCTGAGGCTGTCTTATTACCTGTCAACAGTAGGACTTACTCTATAGCTTTGTCACATAAACAGTTCATGTTGATTTGTGCCAGACAGATTTCCCAGCCTGCCATTCAGTATCTGGTTATGTACAAGTAGCAGCAAGTGGGGATATTGCTAATAATAACAGTCTAAGTTGTAAAGTAGTGATGAGACCTGGCCTTGGATCCAAGACGATCTGAGTTCAAGTTCTGCTTTTGAAATATACTGACCTTTTGACCCTGAGTAGGTTGCTTAACCTCTCACCACCCCACATCAATTCTCTAGGCATGGGTTCTTAAAATGGTGTGGATACATTCTACAGGTCAATGAACTTGGATGGGAAAAATATTTTCACTAACCTCTAACTAAAATTTAACATTTCCTTCGACTATGAATAGAGGAAATAAATGGTTCTGTGTTGTTGTTCTCTCTCTTTCTCTCTCTCTCTCTCTCCTTCTCTCTCTCTCTCTCTCTCTCTCTCTCTCTCTCTCTCTCTCTCTCACACACACACACACACACACACACATACATACAAAGCTGACTTTCTATAGTACTCTACAGTTTGCCAAATACTTTAATCTATTTTCTCATTTGAGCTTTCCAAGAATAATGTGAGACAGACACTACAGTATAATTTTATTAATCAGGAAAGTGCTCCTCCAAAATGTTCAGTGCTCACACTTAACTCCGAGTATGTCCACCACTTTATTCATAATGCCTGGCAACTGATGAAGACCTTGTTAATTTGTCTATTATAGATATTGAGTATAAATCAGAGGATCATGTAATTAAGGCCGGAAGGGCCTTAGAAGATGTTTAGACCAATGTTTCATTCCTTTCCAGACATGTCCAAAGTCAAAAAGTAAGAAATGACAAAGAATGAAAAACAAATCCATTTCAGTTGAATGCAGTTGTCCTAACGCACCTGTGTATGGTCTACTTGTACAGTCTGTGAGCATGCAAGTACGTATAAGACTTTGTGTTCCTGCTTTCTGTGCTTTTCAACACTCTTGGAATGAAAATTGTATGAAACATGAAGTCATTTAATTACAAACTGCCCCTGTTATCTAATCCTATAGCTCAATTTCACTGCCCCCCCATCTCCATTTCATTCTGTTCTGGGTAGATCTAGACTATGATATAAGGAATGGAAGCAGCCTTGATTATTTTTCATTGTCTTTATGAGACACATGCATTGATTCAGTAATGATCAATCAATCAATTCAATCAACATTTACTAAGCACTTCCTACATGTCTAGCACTGTGCTAAACATTAGACCTGGAAATCCAAAAGTAAAATGGCTCGTTAACTGACTAATTTTCCCTGTGATCTCTGTGATGGCAGGCATGGCTACTCCACTGCTGAGCCTTCCATTTTCCTGAAACCCTTGCTAAAATGATAGTGTCTCATTGAAGAGAAAGACCATATAGTCAGAAAATGGAAGACCTGCACTACAAAGACCTTGACATCAGAGTTTGTTTCTTTTTGAGGTTTTCCTTTCCTGTGGACATCTAGACTCTAACCTAGTGCCCAGAATATGGGGGATATTAATGCATCTTTGTTGATCGATTATTTGGAATGGACTTTACAGATCATAGAACTCAATCTCCTCTTTTGACCCCTTCAAAAAAATACAGCACAGAAACCTCACATAACAAGGATCCTAGTACACTCTACTTCTTAGTGACCAAGTCAGAATTTGGAGTCCCATCACCTGATTCACAGGCCAGCTTTTTTTTTTTCCCACTATAGAACTTTTCTCCATTGCCTTTCTATTACCATGGGGAATGCTCATGCAGTGACTCTGCTGGGGTCCATTTAAAGAATGTAAATAACAAAGAATAATACACAGGCCAGTGCTTTGCTGTCCTCAAGTGGAGGTGACCTAAATGTGAAGTAGTAGAAGTAGCAGAAAAAATTCAACATCATTTCACCTGAAAGTGTGTCTTACCTTTGGGCTTTCGTATCTGTATCCAGGCATAGATTTCTCCAAGAAACTCTGTCTTAGTTTGCCTGTCTGAAATGTGTACCTATAGGATTATCTGAATCCAGAGCTGTGTACCTTCTAAAAGGGGTCTTTTGGTCCCCTATCTTTCTAAGTGTCATTTCATTCAATGGTGGTGTCAAAGGTGAAAGAAAATGTCTCTATGTCTAAAAAGAAGACAATGATCACTCAATAACTTACTTGGCCTTGTGGGAGATCAAAGACAATTAGGTTTCCAGGGTTGAAAAAATAATATTCTCCAAGCAATGTACATAAATATAAGAATGTAGTTAGTGTGAGGATGGCGTCAGAGTATAATTGACATGGTTCTAATCATGAAAAATGGCCACAAATAAAGTGTGTCATTAGGGAGGGAAATGGAGAGAGAGAGAGAGAGAGAGAGAGAGAGAGAGAGAGAGAGAGAGACAAACTCTGAATTCTCTGAAATTCTTTCACTCAGATTGTTACAAGGAAAGATGTGAAAAAAAATGTGCAGAATTTCAAATACTGTCTAGCCAAGCGGTTCCTTTTCTTCCTATTTTTTTCTTGTTTGGGGTCCTGAAATTCTTTGGGAGTTTTGCAAAGCCTATGGACCCCTTCTCAGAATAATATTTTAAATTCATACAATAAAATATGCATTGTTTAAAAAGGAAACCAATTATATTTAATTTAGTTATCTGTCAATCTATCAATATCAATATATATTGATGATCTCTGCCTGACTATATCAATAAAGTTCATGCACTCCATCTTATAAACTCTTGCTCCAGATCATTAATGGCTATGGAGTCAAAAGCATACAAGAAATAAAAATCAGCTCTAAAACATACAGTGGGGCAGCTCAGTGGCACAGTGGACAAAATACCACCCCTGGAGTTGGGAGGACCTGAGTTCAAATCCAGCCTCAGACACTTACTAGTTGTGTGACCCTGGGCAAGTCACTGAATGCAGTACTTTGCAAATCTTAAAACTCTACCAAAATGTGAATTGTTGTCATTATTAAGAATATGATATATTGTGTACTAACGATTACATTCATATTTTAGAGACTCTGAAAACTATATAATTCTTGGAATTCTTCATCTCCTTTTCTGCTTCAGTGGAGAGAGCTCACATAAGACCAAGGGCCTTTTTGTAGGTTGTTTATTTTGAAAGCTTTTTTTTTTTTTTTGAGTCATGGCAAAATTAATCATCAAAATTCATGAAAGCATTGACCTAAGTGGGCAAGAGTGTTGACAAAGGGCCTTTCTCATATGTTGAAGAAAGATGCAGTCTGAAGCTAGGACAAAAGTAGTTAAGTGCTTGGCATATAGTAGGCACTTAATACATGTTTATTGAATTGAAAGGATTTTGATTGTGGTAGAACTATCAAGGGCATCTCACTATTCTAGTATAATCTTCAATAACCAAGAGTTATCTCCAAGCATGTTGAATGCATTTGACTAGAATATTGTGGAAGAATAGGGATTAGGATAGAGATTTAACCTGATTTTAATGGAATAGGGGACTTAGAGAATTCAGAAACTCCCACAGCTGGAAAGGGTGGGTAGCTTCTTTGCTAGTCATAGACTTAGAAAATTTACTATAGGAAAGAAAACTTAAGTGACTTTCTTAGGGTGATATAGTCTGGAATTGTCATAGGCAGGAAGTAAACCCCCATCTTTCTGGTTTCAAAGCCACCTCCCTATCCATTGTGACATGTGGTCTCTCACAGGAAGGAAAAATATCCCTAAAGTTTATTTTCTCTTTTGTTTCTTGGTTTTAGACTTTTTGACTTCAAGCAAGTACAGATCCTGCCCCCATGCTTTGAAAGAACAAACAAAATCAACCAGAAATATTTGATCCTTTAAGATTATTGCACACGCACATGCACACACGCACACACACACACACACACACACACACACACACACACACTTATGCATTGTCTCTTTCATTAGCCTGTGAGCTCCTTGAGTCCAGGGAATATTTTTTTTCCTTGCTTTGTACACCCAACATTTACCATAAGACTTGGAACATAGGATGTACTAAACATTGCTTATTAAATTGACCTGATAATTTCCTGAAACTGTCATCCTGTATTTTTGCTCAATTTTAGCCAGGTAATAAATTTTATTTAAAAAAAAAGAAGAAAACTACTTTTTTCATTTTCATTTACTGTTGAACTCTTTATTTGGACAAGATAAAAATGCATGTTTTTCCTTTTACCTAGAAAGTAGGAAGATCTAAATAGATTTGTTTTTCTTCTTTCATAGAATTCATTTGAATTCAGTCTTAGGAAATGCTTCTCATTTTAAGATTCTTGTTTTAGAAACACACATGCACCCACCATAGCCCAAAAGCATATTTTAAGCTTGGACAGCCATTCATGATTATGGTTACCATCCTAACATATGGCAAAAACCTTCTTGCTCTTCTTAAAACATCCTTCTTTTCTAATCTTTGTGCAAACCTCTGTTACCAACTTCACTCGTCATAAATTTGGCCTCTCCAGAAGTCTTTCTTCTTGAACTTTGATGAGTCGGTGAACTTTTGAGGTATCTTATCAGTCAACTTTATAAACAACAACAACAGTAACAACTATTTCATTGCCTCCAATAAACGCTTTCCTGAAAATGTGTCAAAACAGATCTCGTTTCTGAAAGGTGGTCTCCATACTGGGCATTGGAACCATCTCAAAAGGGCTTTTACTACTATTGACAAATATCAAAACTACATATATGGAAAAAGGATAGAGTGGGCACATGGGTCACACCTTGATTACTCATAGTGGAGGCTTCCATGTAGAGAAGCAGCTTCCAGGAAAATGAATAATCTATGTAAGCAGGAAGACTCTTCATTGGCCTATTATGTAGGTGGCAGCAACTTCCCCCCCCCATTGCCTACACAGTCAGAACTAATTACATCTTGAAAACAGTGTGACTCAGCAATTCAAATAGGTTTTCCTTCATTTTCACCTGAGGGTAAAGAACTCCTTCCTTCACAGCTGTGACACTAAGCAGTAAGGAGGGAAACCCTGAGAATTGCCTCCTCCCCTGTCTCTCCTTTGGGCCATGTGACCCTGAGAAACAGTCCAGAGGTATGTAACATTTTCTAAACATCCTGTTATTAGACTTTTTTATTCATCATTTTCAGTTCTAAGTATAAAAAGTGACACAAGAAATTTTGTCCAGACCCCAGGTGAGAGGTATTGTGTGGTAAAACACTCATGGAAGTGTTTTCACCCAGAAGAGTTTAGTCATCTAAAAATGAGGGGGTTCTTCCTAGTCAAACTGATATCTTAAATTTCCTTGGGGAGAGCTTAACGTGGTTGGGAAACCTTTTTATTGATCTGAGGTTTGTTTGTTTGTTTTCTAGAGAAAAGATTAAATTTCCTTCCTTTTTGGCTTTTAGGTTAATGAAAACTATTTAAATATCAGGATCAAAGTGCAAAGTGAGGTACTTGATATTTAAGCAAGCAGTAATATTTGGTAAATTTTGTGGAAAATAATCCTTGGTTTTGGAATTGTATTTGGGGACATTTTGGATTTTTTGTCTATACCTCAGAGATTACTTAAGATTTTCTGTTTGGAGATGCTTTCCTATATGACACTGGGAAAGCAAGTGAAGAGGCAATTCTTACGTCATCTCAGAAGTCCCAGGAGACTGTCCTGGATTGAAGACATGGACAATGTGTTCAAAGTCTGCCCAACCTTATTTGCAATGAAAAAGGAGAGTGTAATGAGCACATGCCAAATTCTCAGTACAAAGCAAAAGATATCATCTGTTGTTTTTCCCTTATCCTTGGGTCCATAGAGATGACCATGGCATCTTCTGGGAGCAACAAGAAAGAGGCAGGTGGATAAGGGCCAGAAATCTCTGGGGAAAGGGCTGTTAGCGAACATTTTTATCAGACTTGCTAGAACGCCCCCCCCCTCACCCAGCTCCATGACTGTTCCAACTAAGCTTTGTCTAGACCTTAGTTAAGTGCTTGTTACATACCTGACACTTTGCTAACTGCTGGGGTAATGAGGCAATGCTACTTTGGATTCTCAAGAAGGTTGTTTTGTAATTGGTGGGGGAGAAGGACAGGTAAATAACAAAGTACATATAAGACATGCTGAGTAGAAGGGAGATCATCAGAGAGGGGGAGGAATGAATGAGACACTGGGAGGGAAAAATAATTGCTAGAACTTTGGGTTTGGGGGCAGTCTTGGAGAAAGACAGAATATACTACGTCACTCAACTTTTAGCTTCTTCCCTCAAGGAGTCACTTGTCAACATCTTGCAACCTAATTTCCATTCACTAAATTTCAACAAGAAAAACCCCAAACTTTTCTTCTCCAAGAAAACCAGTCATGTTGATCTCTCCACAGCATTCAGCAGGAAGGATAAAGCCCGCATTTGAATATTCCTTTTTCCTGAACCTTCATGACACTATGATTTTCACATCTCTATTTCTTCCCTGAACTCTACACCTTTATCTCAAACTGAGCATCTCTGCCTGCATATTTGAAGCAAGGTTGACTCCCCCTTTAGAAAGGTATAGCAGGCTCAGATAGGCAGAATAGACCTCTCTAACTATTTTTTCCTCTACTTTTCTTTGAGGAAGAATTTATTTTCTAACAAGAGGGAAAGCAGATGTTTGGATACAGAAGCTTGTCCATTTTGCTCCCCTCAGAGAGAAACTAGGATACAATCATATCTATCCTCATATACAAATTTAGTCTTGGGGATGTGGTTTGCAGAAAAGGATGGCCCAAATTTTATGTTCAAAGCTTGAGTCCCCTCCCACCAAATACCAGTTTCACAGCAAATACACATAGGAAGTATTGAAGATACAAGTAGATAGCAAAACTGAAATCAATGAAAATTGGCATAGAAGAATATACAGCAGACAATACAGAATGAAGGAGCATTTCCATTAACAGCAAGGTGATTCAGCACAACCAGGAGAGAGTCCCAGATCTCATCCAAGAGAAATTTCCTGAAATCTCTAGTGTAGCAAGCTGGGGAGAGGGACAGCATGGAGACTTCCAGCTCCTTCACTTCTTCCCCATCTTATTCTGCCTTCAGCAATCTCAAGTGGACTTGTCATTGTTCATCTTCTCTCTCAATCCTAGAAGGCAGAAGCACCTGAAGATACTCAATAGCCCTGAAGAATCCATGAGTCTTAAGAGATGGAAGTGCTCTTCATCTCTCTTCTTTCCAACCCCACCGTGCCCCTCATATAATTGTTTCACTGATCTCCATGGCTGACAATATAGTCCTATGCCAATGGGCTTTGGGACTCAGGATACAAATCACATAGAAAAAAAAAAACCTATGTCCAAAACAGAACTCATTCTATACCTAAATCTTCTTCCTTATTTCTTTTTTTTTTTTCCTGTCAAGAACTGTATCCTTATTCCAATTAGACAGATTTGTACCCTAGCAATAATCTTGGACCCTGCTTTCTTTTAGTCCCTAAATGCCCTGATTTGCAAAGTTCTGATGATCCACCTCTTTAGCAATTTCCCTCCTACTCTCTACTCCTAGAAGAACCCCTTTATCTATTCTCTCATTACCTCACACTCACCGTATCTTCATAGCTCAAGAAGTTCAGTGGCTCTCCAATGCTCTTTTGATAAAGTACAAAATCCTCTTTTTTAAAATTTAACTGTCTTCACAAACAGGATTTACCTTTTCTTTCCTGGATGACAGCACATTTTTCCTACTCACTAAGCCCCTCCCACAGCCAAACTGGTCTACTTTCTGTTTTCATGAAGGACATTCTAAACGTTATCCCTCTTCTGAGGCTGTGCTCCAGGAATAGGATGATTTCTCTCCCCTTGGACTTTCTGTGTTTCTTTAAAGTCTGGGAGAAAAGAGAGTTTTACACTTTAAATTTCTGTCTACTCCATCTTTATCTTTTTACAGATTGTCTATTAGATTGTCACCATCACAGTGGATGAATTTAGGGTTAGGGGTAGGGTTGGGTAACTAGTGATAATGGCTGAATTAGTGCAAGATTTCTTGTGAAAGGATAATCCAGAACTAATATATATGTCTGCCCTCTAGGTCCAAGTTTGAGAGTTCCCAAATAAAAGAGTCTGATGAACGGATCTCTAGAGAGGGAATGGTATTTCTGGGGTGAGAATGCTTCCTGGGGAAATAATACAAAATCTGAGAGAATTCCTTCCTGGTATCTGAACAGCATACTTTGGATTGTAAGGGTATTTCTCATTCAGCAGCCTCCAATTTTGTTTCCTTTCCAGAAAACTTCTAAACTAGAAGTTGTTATTAAGAGTCTTAGAGAGATTGCTTAAGATCCTTTAGGAAAGGCCAAGCAGCCTGAATCTGAAGGGATAGTTTTGGGAACAGTTCCCAAGGCCGGTTGCTTTCTTAGGGAACTAAGTGACTAAGTGATTGTACAATTTTCGCGTTTATGTATTGACTCCAATGGGCTCTGGTTGCCTTCTCTGCGTTCTGCGGGGCGCCATAAACACTACTTTAAGTGATGTGCATTTGGCGACTTGAGTGCTTAAGGAGGAGACAAGAATGCCTCTTTACCACATTTGGGTAAACTTACAAGCTATAGCCCAAGAATGTTAGGAGATCTTTCTGATGAAGGACATTCAAAAGAGATGTAGAGACCTATAGGACAACATGTGGGATGAGTTCTGGATCATATGAGCTTTTTGGTTTTTTTGTTTTCGTTTTTTGTTTCTGTTTGTTTGGGTTTTTTGGCAGGCTGGTAGAATGGGGTGAAAACTGGAGGTGGAATTGTACCTGGCCTACCTGTATGGAAGAAACATTTAGTTGTAATGAGTTCATCTTTGTACAAATTATAGATTTTATTTTCATTTTGGGCTGCTTGTGTGTGTGTGTGTGTGTGTGTGTGTGTGTGTGTGTGTGTAAGTCAGTTCTTTGTCTTCCATACTTTTTGTCTTTCTAGAGTTCCTGAAGATTTGGATTATAGAGTGACTGAAATGGGTGCAGATTTCATGAGCCTCTATGGAAGACCTGTAATGCTACCCTAAGAAAATTCTGCTAGAGTATGTCTAAGAGAGTCAAGGAGACAGGCAGCATGTGTGAATTATCCATGGCACACTGCACCCTTTACCTTCGATCTGCTGTTACCAATTACCCAAGTAGAGGTAGCCTCTGGGAGGTAAAGCACTCCCTTGATTTATTCCTGAGTCTTTGTGAGGATGTTACCTATGGCATGTACTTAGTAACAGGTGGAGATGCCAAGTGCATCTTGGGTGGGGGGAGTATGGGAGTTGAGTTGTCACCGTTGCAAGCTTAGGCCAAAGCATTAGGGAAGACTGCCCAAGAAGAGGTGACAATTATGCACAAGACTTTCCCTGCGTGGCTTTGATTGTAGGAATGTTATAATTCTTAGTCTCCAAGGTTGATTTATGGAGTTTGACATTGTACTACGTAAATGCAACACTAGGCTCCTTGAAAAATCCGATCAAAATGATATATTAAGTCACATTGGCCCAATTGTTTTGAGATGCTCAAACTCTTTGCCATGAAAAGACAAATGAAAGCTCATTAGCAGTATATTTTGCTGTCCTTTATATTTGAAAATGGTAATTTCAGCAGATTCAGGAGAGCTCTTTGGAGAGTAGAAAGAGTTGATGATCCTGGGCTTGGGCCCACAGCAACTGGTTGCCCAAGTATTTACACTGACTGTGCCCTTGTAGCTGAGGGCCAAGTAAAAATGTCTCATTTTTCAAAAAGGCACCGTGGTCGAAGCATGGACCCTGACAAAATGAAGGTGACTTGGACTCTTGTAGCTTCTCATAAAGTTCCACATTTAAATATTATACTCCACTTAACTTTTACATTGACCATAACTCTGGGAATGACTTGCCCAGCCATGAAAGTCACTCTTAAAAATGATTTGATTTTTATGATGGACCTGGTGATATGGACTGGCACAACTAACTGATGCTATAGCAGGTTTTTACATGCTGGAGAAATGGGTAAAATTATTTCTCTCATCTCTTTCCATGGGACTTATGCCATTTCTTCTTTTCTGTATTAGGAATAATTGAATTCTATGTAATGGAAATGGAGAAAATTTATGCCCTGAGGCCAAACAAAGCATGATTCCATATCATCAACATTGTCTTGTTTTATGATTGTAGGCTGTTTTCTTCTCTAGGAAAAGACAACTGTATACATCAGGCTGAAGGTCATGGCTCAGGGGACAGGTTTTTGAAAAGTCTTCAGTAAATTCTAATTTTTGGGGGAAGGGGAGGGAAAGCTCTTTGTCCATTGATGTGTATATCCATGCGAACACAACACACATACAAAATATGTACATATTTAAATTATGGGGGCATGTAAATATGTGTATATGGTATATATGTATGTGATGTTTATATGCAGTGCAAGCTATGTTAAAGTGGCTATGTTATATTATAATGTATTCATTACACATCTATACACAGATAAGTAATCATGTGGGGATGAAGGATTCTATGTCTATAAATTTGTTGGTGTAGTTCTGTCCCAGGATGGAACTTTCTGTACGCTGATGCAAATAAGAAACCATAAATCTGTCACTGATTATTACAGAGTTATTACAAGGACTAAGACCCAAAATAATATGCCCGTTTTCATACAGCTAATACTTTTCAGAGGTAGGATTTGAATTCAAGTCATCCTAACTCTAAAGCCAGCCACTGATCAAATACACTACTTGCCTCGATGATGATATTGCTTACCACTAGTTATAATATGTCTCACTACCTATTTAAAGTCAGTGCAGTGCATTATCAGGATCCTAAATTATTTTGGTGTTTATTTTGGAATGATTATACTAAGCACACATGACCATTTTTTAAGGCATGTGGGAATGGAAGAATCATGCCAAGATAACGTGAACAAAGTGTTAAGGGTTTAGTGTCCAAATTACACACACACAAAAAAAGAAAAGAATTTTTGGCTTTGAAAATGACTTTTGACCCACCTGCCTAACAAATAGCTCAGCTCCTAAGATTTTATTTTTTGTAATTATTTTTAGGCAATTGGGGTTAAGTGACTTCCTCAGGGTCACACAGCTAGTAAGTGTCAAGTGTTTGGTCTGAGACCAGATTTGAACTCAGGTCCTCCTGATTTCAGGGATGGTGTTCTATCCACTGTACCACCTAGATGCCCCTTCTCCTAAGATATTATTGTGGGGAGAAGTCATTGTGGAAAGGTCATCCAACTTCCTTATCCTACCAGGTACCACTGTAGACCATGTGCATAAAATAAGCAGATAGCAAGAAGCCATTGGAGTGACAGCATTTCCACAACCCAGACCACTGATACTGTTCCCTTCAGGCATTGTATCATCATTAAAGAGGACATTCTTGCTGCACGAAGAGCCCATCTTGCGCAAGAACTCTGTCCCACAGTGCTGGCAGGAAAACCTAACTAAAGTAGCAAGGAAAATTCTAGTGCAGATAAGAGGCAGCATGTGCCAGGCAAGTCAAACTACCCATAATACCTTGACCACCATATCCCCACAGAACCCAAAAGAGGCAGCTTGGGATCCTAACTCCAACAGAGTTGGAATGGCAGTGCTTCTAGCTGGGAGATTTTAACCATTATCTAGGAAGCCAACTTCAGAGGAGATGCAGCCTGGTAGCTGCTTCTGATGGTTCGACAGCCACAACTACTGAGGACACAGAAAAGAAATCTCTTGCCACTGGTAATTGTTTTAAAATCAGAAAATACCTTTTTATCAGTGGGAATGACATTAAAGAAGAAACATTCCCCATCTATTTTGTCATTGTACCCCAAGTACCACGGGAGCTTACCATCTGACTTACACCTGAAACCTTTTAAATTCTTTCTCATTAGAAAGGAAGGCTTTTGTTTTGCTTTGGTTTGGTTTGGTTTTGGAGAGAGGAGGCAATTGGGGTCAAGTGACTTGCCCAGAGTCACACAGCTAGGGAGCTATGTGTCTAAGGCCGTATTTGAACTCAGGTTCTCCTGACTCCAGGGCTGGTGCTCTATCCACTGCCCTACCTAGGTGCCCCTAAAAGGGAGGCTTTGTGAACAATGACTTTCTTACTTTTCTATTTGAATCTCCAGCACTTAGCAGAGTAGAAGCTCCTTGAAGGCAGGACTGTATTTTGTCTCTTTTTTAATCCCAAGAAGGTAGCATGGTATCTGCCACATAGTAGGTGCTTAATAAAGATTTCTGGATGTAATTGATTGTTTTGTGCATAGTAGTGCACAATAAATGATTTTTAACAATTCACTCATTGATACTCAATAGATTGTAAACTGCTTAAAGATAAAGACCGTCCTTTCTTATCTCCTCAGTGCCCACCACCGTGCATCACAGAAAGTAGATCTTTAATAAATCACAATCTATTAATTTAATGATGTTCATTGAAATCCCTTAAATCTTTTGAAACCTATGTATCATGCCTCAGTTAACAATAACTTTCATTCCATGATAAGTGTATCTATTTTTTTTTCCCAGCAAATGTATGGATAAAACAATATTCTTTTCACCACTTTATTTTTTTCTAAGAAATTCTGCTCAGCCAACTAATCAACTAATGTCTACTATCTACATCTCCCTTGCACTTTTAATAGCCTTCAGAAATTCTGCCATTTAATGACTCACACCTTAGAACATGATCAGACATATTCTTACCTAGGTTAAGATTAATAGTGGCATACAAATTTACAATCTCCATGAATTTCCCTTTCAAACTCAAAAATAATTCAATCAGATAAGCATCAATTAAGCACTCCAATATTACAAGCATTTTAGTACTGGGTAAACAAATAAAAAAGAAATGGTGATCCACTTTTGGTGTGTGTATGTATATGTGTGTGTGTATGGGGTGTGGAATATCAGAATATCTAATGCATTAAAGATGAAGGTGACTTAAAGGAAGGCAGTGGTATTATTTTATTCATAGCCATACAAAATGGCAGGAAGTACTTCAGAGTTAGAAAGATGGATCTGTGTTTCAGCATCCATCATGGCATCATTACACACATTGCACAATTCTCCAGATGCAGTCCAGTCCCTGTCAAGTTAATTCTAACAGCTTTCCCTGCCAGTTAAATATGGGCTCAGTTCATCGTCCATTTGCTGTTTTTGTCCAAGAAATATACTCATGGCCCAATACTCTGGATTATCCATATCTGGGAAATTGACATTCTTCATCCATCACATTTTTACTGTGTGGAAAATGTTCACCTAAGCTTAACTATTTTGTGTGATTAGGTATCTTATTTAAGAAGCTCTGCAATATCTGGAATTTGATGCAATCATCATGATGGTATGGCCATGAGATTCATCAAGAACATACAATATTTCTAGGCAATTTCTCTTTCTTTTGGACTCTCCCTTGGACAACTTGATAGTGGTAAATATGTGAAAATCTTGAGTCCCATACCTTGTTGGAAATTAATAACCAAAAGTCTATTGAATAAAGTCACATTTCTTGCCTATTGAAGAAATCTTCCATGATTTTGACATGTTCATGGGAGAAACTTTGATGGATAATCACTTGTTCAATATATCTCTTGGGAATTCTTTTTCATATATAGTTTCGTTGAAGTAGTTGTTTTGGTCCCTTCAAACTCTGAGATTCATCTGTTTTTTGAGAATAACCTGTAAGTTAAAAAAAATGAAAATCAAATGTATTTTTTTGGTCAATAAGCAGCTGTCTCCATGTTAGTTCTGCCTCTCATGATTTTGCCTACACTATTGTAATATCCTTCTATCAACAATCACTTCCATAAGCTTTCAAATTTTAAATTTTTCTCACCCTCGCATCCCGCCTCCTTCCCCAAGAAGACGTGCAATCTGATATAGGCTCTACATCTACATCCTTATTAAATGTATTTTCATATTACATTGTAATGTAAAGAATTAGAACCAATAGGAGGAAACGCAAGAAGGACAAAACAAAACAAAACAGAAGAAGAGAAAAAAAGCAAATAGTATGCTTCAATCTGCATTCAGATACCATAGTTCTTTCTCTGGATGTGGATAGCATTTTCTATCATAACTCTTTTGGAGATGCCTTAAATCCTTGTATTGTTGGGAAAAGGTTAAGTTTATAAATATTAGTCTTCCCACAATGTGGCTGTTATTGTGTACAACATTCTCCTGGCCCTGGTCACTTCACTTAGTATCAGTCTACACAAATCTTTCCAAGTTTTTTCAGAAGTCCACCTGCTCATCATTTCTTATAGCACAATAGTATTCCATTACATTCATACACCACAACTTGTTCAACCATTCCCCAATTGATAGGCATCCCCGTAATATCCAATTCTTCGTTACCACAGAAAGAGGTACTATAAGTATTTTTGTACATGGGAGTCTTTTTCTCATTTTAAGATCTCTTTGGCACACAGCCCTGGAAGTTCTATTGCTGGGTCAAAGGGCATGCACATTTTTATGGCCCTTTGGACATAGTTCCAAATTGCTCTCCAAAAATGATTGAACCAGTTCACAACTTCACCAACAATGTATTATTGTTCCAATTTTCCCATGTCTTCCCCAAAATTTATCAATTTCTTGTTTTGTCATGTTGTCCAATCTGATAGTTATGATATGGTACCTCAGAGTTGTTATGATTTGCATTTCTCTAATCAATAGTGAGTCAGAGCATTTTTATATGACTATAGATAGCTTTAATTTCTTCATTGGAAAAGTGCCTGTTCATATCCTTTGACCATTTATCAATGGGGAGATGACTTGTATTCTTATAAATTTGACTATTTTCTATGTATTTTCGAAATGAGGCCCTTATCAGAAACGTTTGTTGTAAAAATTCTTTCCTGTTTTCTGCTTCCCTCATAATCTTGGTTGTATTTACTTTGTGCAAAACCTTTTCAATTTGATGTAATCAAAATTATCCATTTTGCATTTCATAATGCTCTCTATCTCTTGTTGGGTCATAAATTCTTCTGTTCTCCATAAATCTGATAGGTAAACTGTTCCTTGCTCTCCCAGTCTGCTTATAATATCAGCCTTTGTATCTGAATTGTGAACCCATTTTGAATTTATTTTGGTATATGGTATAAGATTTTGGTCTATACCTAGTTTCTGCCATACTCTTCTTTTTCCAGTTTTCCCAGCAGTTTTTGTCAAATACAATTCTTTTCACAGAAGCTGGGGTCTTTGGGTTTATCAAGTAGTAGATTAATATAGACACTGACTACTGCGTATTGCATGTGTAACTTATTTCACTGATACACCACTATATTTCTTAGTCAGTACAAAGCAATTTTTGATGATTGCTGCTTTATAATACAACTTAAGATCTGGAACAGGTAGGCCACCTTCCCTTGCATTTCTTTTCATTAGTTCCCATGTCTTTCTGGACCTTTTGTTATTCCAAATGAATCTTATTTTTCCTTTTTCTAGCTCTATAAAATAATTTGGGTAGTTTAATTGGTATGGCACTGAATAAATGAATTAATTTTGGTGTAATTGTCATTTTTATTTTATTAGTTTGGCCTTCCTATGAGCAACTGATATTATTTTTCCAATTATTTAGATCAGATTTTGTGTGTGTGTGTGTGTGTGTGTGTGTGTGTGTGTGAAAAGTGTTTTGTAATTGTGTTCATATAGTTCCAGGGTTTTTTTCAGTAGGTAGAGTCCTAAGTATTTTATAATGTCTACAGTAACTTTAAATGGAATTTCTCTTTCTATCTCCTGTTGAGCTTTGTTGATAATATATAGAAATGCCAATGATTTATGTGGGTTTATTTTAGAGTCTGCATCTTTGCTAAAGTTGTTTATCAATTCAAGTGGTTTTTTAGTTGCTTCTCTAGGATTCTCTAAGTACATCATCATATCATCTGCAAAGAGTGATAGTTTTGTTTCTTCTTTGCTTATTCTAATACCTCCAATTTCTTTTTCTTCTCTTATTCCTAAAACTAATGTTCCTAGTACCATGTTAAACAATAGTGGTGATAATGGGCATCCTTGTTTCACCCCTGATCTTATTGGAAATGCTTCTAGCTTATCCCCATTACATATGAGGCTTGCTAATAAAAGATTATTACACATTCCTTTCATTCCTAGTCTGCATTTCAGTCAAGCAATTCTATGTATTTTCTCTCCATACACATTACATCTCTACCTTCATCAATCACCCAATTAATGAACAAGTATTTAGTAATCATTACTACGTATCAGACTTTAAAATTACATAGAAGAAAAAAAAAGGAAACGTTAAGGATGTTTTGCTCTAATTTAGAGAGGAGGTGAGCAGGGATAGAAATAGGTAGACCGTGAACTTGCAGAAATTGTCCCTAACATTTGGCATTACCTCCACCTAGAATCCCTTTCCTTTTGTATCTCATTTCAAATGACAAATCCTGCAGGAGACCATTCCTGACTTCTTCAGATGATAGTCCCTGCCTCTAAATCATTTGCATTTCTTCTCTATATGTTTTTATATCTACTTAAAAAGGTGACCATGCTGTTTCCCTCATTAGAAGTGAAAGTCCTAGAAGGCGTGGATATTTTCTTTGTTTCATTTCCCCACTATATGTCACAAGGCAGGGCCCATTGTAATTATTTTATGAAAAAAAGGTTGATTGTTTAGTTTCATCAATTACCATACTACTATTAATGTAATTATAAAAATGTGTTCTGCTCTAAACTAGAATTCATGAAAGTTTGCCTAATCATGTCTTATAATTTTATCAAGAGTCCCCTCAGGGTAAGTAGACATGTGTAAGAAGTTATTTGCATTTTCTTCATCAGTTTTTACTATTGCTGTTGTAAAATGTAATATTTGGAAATTGTTATGCTTAAAAACTCTCCAGAAATGCATCATATAATCCCCCCAAGTTTGTTCATTTAAACAAAACTATTGAGCATCTCTAAAATATAAGGCAGTTTTCTAGGGCCTTGATAGTTACATTGGTATATGATCAAGAATAAAATGTAATTTCTTCCCTTATAGAAGGAAGTCTATTGAGGAAAGAAGATATGTAGCCAATTGTCGTAAAAGGCCAAAATAAGGCAAAACTTAAAAAAAAAGTATTTTATATGACACCAGGGATATACGTCAGAAGGAATTATACTTTGTTCATTTGCTCAATTTATTTAGAAAACTTAAGGAAACTTCTGAAAATTATAATGAATCTAAAATTCAAAATCTATCCCATAACTCCATTTCAATATATCTTGCTTTGCTCTATGGTCAATAATAGACGAAACAGAAAAGAGGTATTTGTTTAGTTTCCTCTGAAATGTCAATGAGGCAGAGAGCATGAAGGGTGATCTGTGGACACAGTAGAAGAATAGACATGTAGTCATTCTGTACTCTTACATGAGTTCAGACTAAGATTTAATTAGGCTGCAAAGTGATGATGTATTAATGCCCTGGCATACGACACGTGTGGGATGGCGTCATTTGTTTCTCGCCATGGTGAGTACTGTCCTTTTTGAATAACACATAGAACTAACAGTGTCTTTTGTGTCTGTGGAGGAGCCCGGCTATCTGACTGTGATATTTCCTTGACTCTTAAGAGCCAAGTGTAAAAATAGAACACGAAAAATATTTCTGATCTGTTGTTAAAGGTAATTGCAATAACATTCGAACAATAGGCTACGGGAGCTGCCATAACAAAGGCATGCTGAGCAGCTTGGAAGGAAAGGCTGCTCCAAGTGGCGGGCATGGTCTAAGCAAGGATGTATTGACTACGTTAGAACCTGAGTCAACCACAATGTTGAGCTTCACAGATGAGCTTCACATCATTAAATGTCTCCTATTCAACTTATCAAGTAAATATAACCTAAGGTTTAAAACTAGATTGATTTTGGGCTTATAAAATGAGAACTGGAGCAGAGTTTAGGCCAGGCCTTCCCATCTCCATTTTGTAGATGAGGAAACTGAGAACAGAAAAATTGAGTGACTTGCCTAAATTCACATAGGTAATTATAGACTATATTCTATGTACTCTGATTCTGAATCCAATATTCTTTCCATTTCACTGTATTGCTCATAGAGGCACTGCATTAGCTTTGTTTCCCAAGTGGCTCCACTCCTGGACTTCATAATGCCCTTTGAAATCACATCATCCAACAGAATCACATCAATTCGGAAACTAACAGCAATCTTGGTACCTACCTGCCCTTGCATCCCTCTTTCATTTAGGGGTGAGTGCCCAGTGGAGAGTTCCTCCTCTATTCTCCATTTAAGGATGTCATACAAGCTGCTCATCTCAATATTTCTCAATTGGTTGTTCTCTTGATGGTCCACCCCTCACCCTGCTTCAACTTCTTTATATGTATTGCTTTCACACATTAGACTGTAAGCTTCCTATGAGCAGGGACAGTCTTTTGCCTTTCTTTGTATCTCTAGCATTTCTTATTGTGTTTGGCACAAAGTAAGTGCATAAAAGCATTTATTAATGGACTGGTTATTACATGATTAATTATATTTCTTAAATATTAACTATAATTTCATTTTAGTCTTTGATACAACTTGCACATCCTACTACTTCATAATTGTATCATTAGACAAGGTTGGATACTGAATAAGATTGGATAAGATAATTGGATAAGAAACACCTTCTGTGAAGCTCAGTTTCCTAATCTGTAAAATGATAGATTTGGACCAGATGACCTCCAACATCCCTTTGATTTCATGACCGTATGGGATTTTGATACAGGATTCCATCTTGGATGCTGTATTTTTTTTTTATCACAGAAGAGACATCCATACGGCAAACTGTACAATCAAAACACAGAGTATAAGAATTCAAACACTGACAAAGTGGGAGGAGGAAAATAATGGCTACGGAAGGCATAACTTGAGTTATGGCCTTCCTGGGATCAGGGATTCTCCAAGCCCTGCATGCTCCTCTATCCATCTCACCATAGATGAAGGACTAAGATCTCCCTGCACCCCATAGGGAGACCAGAAAGCAGGGCGGCATCATTGCTCATTCATACAGTCGGTAAAACCATCTGTCTGAAGTGCCGGAGAGATCCAGGGATGTCTGGTAGGCGGTAGCCAGAAGGACTCTAAACTTGTGCTTCAGGATGATGTTGCAGACATTACCCAATAATGAGTAGGTAAAGTTGTTCATCAACAAGATGGCCATCTTATTCTAGATACCCACTTTGAAACTGAGACTTTTTAAGATGAGGAAGAGGAGGAAGAGAAAGAGGGATTACTTTATGGGGCTTTAAGTTTTGCAATAAGTGGCTGTATGGCACAGTGGATAAATCATGAGTCCTGGAGTCAGAAGGACCTGAGTTCAAATCTAGCTTCTGAGATTTACTAGCTGTACAACCACTTAACCCTATTTGACTCAGTTTCCTCATCTGTAAAATGAGCTGGAGCAGGAAATAGAAAATTCTTAGGTATCTTTACCAAGAAAACTTCAAATGGAGTTTTGAAGAGTCAGATACAACAGAGGTACAAAAAAAAAAAACACTGAACAACAAAGTTGTACAAAGTATGTCAATTATCACTGGATACTGACCACCATCCCATGCAGTAAGGGCTATGACTATTATTGTTGTGTTTTCTTAAGTAAATTTTATATTTTAGTTTATTAATTATATTGTAATTGTAAGAATGGGCCTGGTGATCTTGAGAAGAAAATGACAGTCTCCCTTTAATGCAGTGTAGCTTATAGAAAGTATACATGGAAAACAATGTTATAAGATTAGGCCTGATAGTTTTGAGACCATTATGACAATCTTCCCTTCAGGGAAGCTGTAGGCTTATAGAATCCCCTCATGGAAAAATACTGACAATAACATCATTTGAAGGATAGTACTGCTGTGTCCTGAAAATAATATTTTGTCTACCACTACCTTATTTTTCTCCCTGATAACAAAACTCCAAAATAATATTTTCTCTACTGGCACCTTATTTATTTTTTTCTCCCTGAGAATAACCCCCCAGATAATATTTTGCCCTGAACTTTGATAAGTAACTCTTCCAGCTCCAGATATGCCATCCAAAATCATAGTATAAGAACTTCAGTCTCAGAAGAGCACTTTGGAGTATCCCCTCCCTTCCAGCAGAAGTACACTTTCTGGCTGAAGCACCTCCTTCCAGTTGGAAGTACTCACATATCTGTGCTCCCCAATGCAGCATTACCCTTGTGTGAGTCATACTTTTTGTTAGTATTCATGCCTGAGTGGTATGTTGCATCCCCTTTGCCTGTCTCACTTCCCCTCTCTTCTCCATCCTTACAGAGGGCCATGTCCAGTTGTCCTGATCTATATCTGGCCTCTAGAGCCAGATGCCTCTGGAGGAAAACATGAGTCTGGTGACTTTGCACAGCTCTACCTCACTTAAATCAAATTCACTTGTATGCTATGGCATCACATCCCTTATGTCATAGTCTTCTTCGAGAACGAAGGACAGACAACCACAACAGCAACTATGCTTACAATAAAGCAATGCATTAAATTACTTCCCATTATTTCATGTTATTCTCAGAACTAGAAGTTATTAAGGTTTTTCCCTGACATCTCTGACTTTCCTTAGACAAAATTAAATACCCAGAGAAGCATTTAACCTATTAACAGGCATAGCTATCCTGGAGGAGAATGATACGTGAGCCCAGTTCTAGAAATTGAGGATCAATAGGGAAAACCTATTTCCTCCCATGAGTGACTCACTTATACAGAAGACGGTCATAAAACACTGTATGATATGATATGATATTTTGTTGTGGTGGTGAGTTATGTTATATTATGTTATGTTATATTTATTATATTATGTTTATTATATTGTATTGTATTTTACAATGTTACATCATTTTATGTCATGGTTTGGTTTGTATGGTATAGATAGATAGATAGATAGATAGATAGATAGATAGACAGACAGATAGATATTATATACACATATACATTGGACAAAGTAATTCAAAGATAAATATAGTATATGGTATAAGATGCCGGCTTAAATTTTTATTCTTTTTTTTTTTAATTCCTACCTTCTACACTCACTAGCTATATGATTCTATTTGAATAATTTAATTTCTCATTGCCCCACTTTCCTCAGATGTAAAATCAAGAGAATCATGCTTACCTGAGAATCATGCTTTGAGGATTAAAAGGTATAAGGTATACAAAACATATTTTTTATGTTCTACATAACATAAAATAACATAAAATGCCTTATTGCTATTTATTTTTATTAATGTTTGCCAGAATTTTTTTGTCCAAGCACAGATTCCCTTTCCAAATAATACATGTCCTTGGATTTATTAAAGACTAAGCTACAGGATTCAAGTATTTTTGATTCTTATTAGGTTTATTTATTTTTATTTTTAACCAGTTACAAATGCTATTGATTATAACTATTTACAATAATATTAATCTATAAAACTTTTTTTTCCTTCTCAATCCCTCCAATTTTTAACATCATTCCCCCTGTGATTATCAAATATTTACTCCTCAAAATGAATTTTTTTATTATATTTCTGTCCATAAAATAAAACTTGGTAGTTTGAATTTATATTACAAAATATGTCAGTGAATTTGAGATTTCATTATTTTTATTATATTGATACAACCATAACATTAGCAAAAAACACCCATCCAATGAATTTAGCCTTTATTTCTGTAAAGTTTTTTTTATTAGTGTTCTTTCAAGTCTTGAGTGTCTCAATACCTTGACTCAGAATATTTACCCACTTTGTGGTCCTTTGATCTTTCCCCACCCAGTTGCATGGTGTTGTTTATGAGGTAAAAGTTCATAAGGTGAAAATTCCTGAGGTTCTGAGGTGAAACTTCTTGAGGCTGTGAGCGAGGTGAAAGTTGTGGGGAAATTTCTTGAGTCCTAGTGTGCTTTCTGACAGAACTGCTCCAGGGCCTGCTATTTGTTGATTCAGTGGAATGGGCCTGACACTTCACTCAGGCCCAACCTCAGTCCCAGAGGTACTATCTTTTCTGAGGTCTTCTTAAGTTATCTCAGGAGGAAAACAGTTTGACCTCTTTATTTTTGTGATTCTATGTTCATTTCATGTCGATTTTCTGTTTGTGGAGGAAATCTGGAGAGCCTGGAATTTTTGGACCTACTATACCAACTTCCCAGAATGCCCCCACTTTGTGATTATTTTGAATGGGGTTTCTTTTCTTTTTTCTATAATTTCCTTTTGGTTCTTGTCATATAGAAATGATTATGATTTTGTGTCATTATTATATATGTATGTATACACACACATACATACATATGTATACACAGACACACAGACACACACACACATATGTATATATGCTTATCTAGTCATATTTTTTCTTGAGATACATATCCATTCCATTTGGGTCAACCCTCTGCGTAGAATTTTTGCATATAATATCCAAATCAGCCTGTCTCTAAAACCACTGACAAATATTGTTGCTAAATCAAGGATATGTGTAAAACCATGCCTCAGCTCTAAGTAGCTTCTCTATCACATTATTTGATAGTCTGTTTACTTTTTTATCAGGAAGCCAATAAGCATTTTTGTGTGTTTCTTATGTGTTATGTGTTGTGCTGAATGCTTTACACACATTGTCTCACTCAATCCTCACAACAAACCTGGGCATTGGGTGTTCTTATTATCATCCCCATGTTATAGGTGAGGACACTGAGGACCCCGCTGTTGGTTGTGCTTCATTTTTTGAAGAGGACCAATGACATCACAGGGTGGTGGCTTGATTTGCATATGAATTGGTTTGGAGTGAGGCCGCAATTGCACAAAATCATAAGCCTTACTGTCTTTGTCAGGGTCATTGAAGTCCAGTAGCAAAACAAAAGCCAGGATGATTGGGAATGGCCTCGCATGCAGTGGACAATCTTGTCATGAGCCTGCTTCAGCTGCCTTCATGGACACTGGGGGGAAAATATTATCATCCATCCATTCCGTGAGGGAAATCATTTACATACTAGGAGTAGACATCCCCCTAACTCAACAATGGGTTTGAGGCCTCCTAGTTACCTTCAACCTCGTTTAGCCTGGGTGTAGCTGATGCACATGTTAGAGCTTCTTGAAACCACAGGGGAGAGTTAGATAACAGGTGGATAACAAAGGTGGGTGAGCAGACCAAAAAAAGGGCTCAGCAACCTTGATATCAGAGGTGTTAGTCTTCCCACACCTCAGTGAGAAGGTTAAACGTTTTGCCTAGAATCACATAATTAGTAAGTGTCTGAGGACAGATTTCAACTCAGGTCTTCCTGACTACAGGCCTACTTCTCTATTCAAGCTGCCATAGAGTTTCTATCTACCTCAGGCGAAGGGAACAAGCATGTAGTAAGCATCCACTATGGGGCAACCACTGTACTAAGTACTTTTGAAATAGGATCTCCTTTTATTCTGACAAGAACACAGAGATTTAGGTTTTGTGATTGTTAATTTACAGTTGAGGAAACTGAGATAGAGGTTAATCTTGCTCAGGGTCACACAGTTAGTAAGAGTCTGAGGTCATTTTGGAATTTAGGCTTTCCTCTGACTCAAGGGGCAGTGCTCTGATTACTGTACCAGTAGGCTTTTTTTTGGTCAGAATTACATCAAAGAAAGAAGTCTCTAACATAAATTGTACATTTTTCTGAATTAAAAAAGAAAATGATATTGTCACTGAATACCAAAATTACCATTGACTCTTCAGGAAATCATTAACTGCTCTATGTTTGGCAAAGAGAGCCCCAGAAGATGTCAAAATTAGCAATAGGAAATGTTCCAGAGTGATAATTTATTTTAGGGAGAGAAATATTTTGGGTATGGCTATGGGAATGGAGATCACAGGTTATCAGTTCAGCCTTATTTCTAGAAATCTTATTAAATGAAGACCAGAATAATCTGCATGAACCGAGCGTGAACTTCCAGGGTCAGGGTAAGAATTGGAATGAATTTACTATTCTCAAGCTAATACTAGAATGCTTGGAGGATTTGTCACCTACAGTGAGATACTGAAACAGATAATTCCAAAGACAGATTTAATATGATGGGCTCTTGATTGGCTTACTAACTCCAGCTTTGGGTCTGACTCACAAAAGAACAACTGTAAGCCCTGTGACTACGAGACATTAGGTTAAAACAATTTCTCCTGTAGAGAACTGGTGAGAAAACGCCTCCATTATTCAGAGAATAAGAAGGTGGTAGTAGGAATAGGACTGGGTAAAAGCAGATTGCAGCTCAGCAGATCAGTAGAGAAAGCAACTTCTCTGAACCAGAAGGAGCTGAGGGGAATCCAGCAAATGGCAGTGCAGAAGAGAACATAGCCTGGCAGATGACATTAGCAGCTTTCATTTCAATAAAGAAACCTGTACAGAGAAAAAAAAAATTAAATGAACTATACTTTTTGCACACATGGCATTGGGAAACAAACAAACAGCACACTATCTCTGCAGTTCACTGGGAAATTTATTTGCTTTTCATAAATCTTGGAAATTATATCAAGTTCTTTAAAAAAAATCTCTTACATCATTTTTATGACTAATTTGTTTAGTGATAACAACAATGACTGATGATGACAAAGATGATGAAGAAGGTGGTGAGGGTGGAATAGTGGCTGTGGTGATGCGTATGTGGGTCATAGTGATTGCATGTGTAGACAAAGTGATACAATGAACTTACAGTGAAGGATCTTTCTTCAAATATTGGCTGCCACTGATTGCCCATGTGACTCTGAGCAAGTCACTTAAGCTATCTATGTCACAGTTTCCTCATCTCTCAAATGAAAGCAGTTACTCTATCTACATAACCCTTGTGGTATCTTTTATTTCTAATCCTAGGGGTCTATAAGTCTAGTTAGTTTACAAGCCTTTGCATATTTTGAACATTTGGTATCTACAATAGCCTTTGTTTTACAGATGAGAGAACTGAGGCTGAGACACATTAAATGATTTTACCCAAGATCATCCAGATAGTAAGTATATGGATCAGGGTAGAAACTTGGGCTTTCTTCATTTCAGGCCCAGTGGTCTAGGCATACCATTTCAGTCTGCCAACAAAGATATTTGTGTTATTTCTGTTGTTCAACTATTATCATTCATCTCCAGCTCTTTGTGATGCCACTTGGGGCTTTCTTGGCAAAGATCCTAGAGTAGTTCGTCATTTCCTTCTCCAGCTCATTTTACAGATGAGTAGCTGAGGCAGAATCAAGTGACTTACCCAGAGTTACACAGGTAGTAAGAATCTGAGGCCAGATTTGAACTCAAGAAGATGAGTCAAAGATATGCAGACAGAGATAAAGATAGATATATAGATAGATACATAGAGAGAGCTAGAATTATATAGATGTACATATATTTATATATTTTTTCTTCTTTGTACTTTAAAAGAAAAAAAATAGAGAAATCCAGTGCACAACAGTACCTCATTCAACAGCCTGTCCATGCAGTACCTAAAAACACATCCTCAAAGGGCCTAGATTATTATTTGTTTTTATGAGAGTTAGCCAAGAAAACCACCAATCAAATAGAGAAAAAAGATGAGAAAAGACACTTACTTTTCTATATTTCTATAACTTCACATCTGTTATTTCATTTGATGTTCATGGCAACATTGACGTCATGGCAGTTTTTTCTATCCCCATTTGAGAACCTAGGAGACATCAGCTCACAGTGGGGAACTGTCCAAGCTCTGGATCCCGTAGCCTGAAACTGAGGCAGAGCTGTGGATGGCATGGCCCCGTAAAGATTCTGCCAGAAACACACCAAAGATGAGCTGAGATATTAGAATGCAAGAAAGCACCACAAAATGGGCTTTCTTCCATTAAAGTGAGTGTGAGATGGGATAAGGAGAACTCAGGAAGGCATTGGACCTTTGCTTGGGATGGGTTAGACTCTATCAAAGAGAATCACATGGGAATGAAATGACAGTATAACATGATGAATTGGCATTTAATACACAAGATAAGTAATGTTATAGAGTGGAAGCACTTAAAGACAGTAGGTGGAGCACAACCAAGATGATGGAGAAAAGGCAGGGACTCACTGGAACTCTCTCCAAAACCTCTCTGAACACCTTTACATGTTGTCATAAAACAGTTCCTGGAGCAGCAAAACACACAAAAGGAAAGAGTGAACTAATTTTCCAGCCAAAGACAACTTAGAAGGTTATCAGGAAAAGTTCTATCATATCTCGGTGAGAGAGGAGCACGGTCCAATACAGGCCACTCCCCCAACAAATTCGGAGCAGTCCTTGGGAGCCAATGAATAAGCAACAACAGCCGTTGCTCCTGATCTCTCAGCACACAGACAGTAAGGGGGTTGAACAACTGGTTAGAAGGAGATTACGGGGGTCTCTTTGTTAGCACTGAGGCAGGACTCTTACTTTGAACATGTTCAGGTTTTTCTCACATTTCAGTGTGGCAATGCCAGGGTGAGGAGGAGCACCAGCACACCACAACTTGCAGCCCCAGTGAAGAAGGGACCGTCATCACAGTTCTAGGGCAAAAAAGAGTGTTTGTGGTCACTCACAGACCAGAACATAGGCCAGAAGAGTAGAAAACACATCTCTCCTTAGATCATAGCAATTTAAAAAAACTGAAAACTTACAGATCCCTAGAAGTACCTCTGAAAACAGCTATACAAAAGCCCTGAAGCTTGGGACAGTGCACCATCTACCCTGGAAGCAGAGTCCTACTTTAACAAAGAGTTAAAAATCAAGAAATAGGCTCGGGACATGAGTAAACAACAGAAAAATTCTGACTATAGAAAGTTACTATAGTGAAAAGGAAGTTCAAAACACATTCAGAAGAAAACAAATCAAGGTTCCTACATCCAAAACCTCCAAGAAAAATATGAATTGACCTCACACAATGGCAGAGGTAAAATAGGATTTTTAAAATCAAATGAGAGAAGTAAAAGAAAAAATGGGAAAATAAAGGAGAATGATGGAAGAAAAACATGAAAAATCAGTCAATAACTTGGTAAAAGAGGAACAAAAATGCTGAAGAAAATTAAACCTTCAAAAAACAGACTAGTCCAAATGATAAAAGAGGTACAAAAAGCCAATGATGAGAAGAATTCCTTATAAAGCAGAATTGGTGAAATGGAAACAGAGGCACAAAAGAAAAAATCACTGAAGAAAAAAAAATTCCTTAAAAAGTAGAATTGAGCAAATTGAAGCTAATGGCTTTGTGAGAAATCAAGAAACAAAACAAAGCCAAAAGAAGAAAAAAAGAGAAGAGAATGTGAAATCTAACTGGAGAAATAACTCACCTGGAAAATAGATGCAGGACAGATAATTTAAAAAATTACTGAACCATTTGAAAATCATGACGTAAAAAAGAGCCTAGACATCATCTTTAAGAAATCATTACTAGAGCTTTCATCCCCTAGACAGAATGCCTGAAAGTCATCTATTTTGACTTCTGGGAGCCAAGATGGTGGAGTAAGCAGTAAATTGCTCTCACTCTCCCTTATTGACTTTGAGAAACTTGGAGAATATTGTCCTAGGAAAAATCCCGTAATAGTGGAGCCAGGAGAAAGATGAGGTATAGTAGTCTTTTAGCTCAGGAGGTAGGCATTCAACCGAATAGGGGACTTCCAAACCTTCCTGATGAAAATACCAGAGCTCAACAGAAAATTTGTTCTTCAAATACAAGACTCAAGAGAGGCATATGAAAGTAAAAAGGAAAAAAAATATAACATGTTACAAATAAGGGCAAACTGTTTACGTCCCTACAAAGGAAGATGCTGCTTGCAACTCTTGAAAACTGTATAATTATTATGACATTTAAAAGGATCATATATAGTCAGAAGTCATGGGTGTAAGTTGACTTTGATATGATGATAAAAATGTCTAGTGAAAAGGAATTGTTCTGGAAGAAGGGAAAAGGAGGACACAAAAGTCATATGAAGAGGCACAAAAGCCTCTTACAGTAGAGGGAAAGAAAGGAGGGAGATGAATATTGTTTTAACCTAATTCTCATCAGATTTGGCTCAAAGAGTGAATAACATTATCAGTTAGGTATAGAAATCTAACTTATCTTATATGAAGTAGTAGGGGAAAGGGGAAAGAAAAGGAAGTGGGGTGAATAAAGGAAGGGGGGGAAGTAGTAAGGATAGAAGGGAAAAAAGGGAGGGGGCTGAGAGAAGGGAGGGAAAACTGAGGGAGGCAGTGGGTGAAAGCAAAATTCTAGTGAGGAGGCAAAGAGAAGAGAGAGAAAAGCATAAATGGAGCAGAGGGAAAAGGATGGAAAGAAAGACACAGAAATCATAACTGTGGATGTGAATGGGATGAACTGTCCCATAAAATGAAAGCCGATAGAGTGGATTAAGACCCATAATCCTACAATATCTTATTTACAAGAAACACATTTGAAGCAGAGGGATACACACGGAATAAAAGTTAAAGTCTGGAGCAGAATATATCATGCTTCAGCTGAAGTAAAAAAAAAAAAAGCCGGGGTAGCAATGCTGATCTCAGACAATGAAAAAACAAAAATAGATTTAATTAAAAGAGATAAGAATGGAAACTAATACTGCTAAAAGGTACCATAGACAATTAAGTAATATCATTAATAAACAAATATGCACCAAATGTTGTAGAATCCAAATTCTTAGAGGAGAAGTTAAAGGATTTAGAGGAAGAAATATACAATAAAACTATACTAGTTGAGGACCTCGATCTCCCCCTCTAGGAATTAGATAAATATAATCACAAAATTAACAAGAAAGACTTTAAGGAGATGAATAAAATTTTAGAAAAGTTAGATGTGGTTGACCTCAGAGAAAATCTAATGGGGATAGAAAGGAATATATACATTTTTTTCTCAGAATGGCACCTACACAAAAATGATCACAATTTAGGGCATACAATCCTAACAATCCAATACAGAAATGCAGAAATATTAATACAACCTTCTCAGATAATGATGCAATGAAATTACATGCAATAAAGGACCATGGAAACTTAGAGTAAAAATTAATTAGAAAGTAAATAATCTAATCCTAAAAAATGAATAGGTCAAACAACAAATCATAGAAACAATCAATAAGTTCACAGGTGAGAATGACAATAATGAGACAACCTACCAAAACTTATGGGATACAGAAAAAGCATCCCTAAATGCTTACATGAATAAAATAGAGAAAGAAGAGATCAATGAATTGGGCATGCAATTAAAAAAGCTAGAAAAAGAACAAATTAAAAATCCACAATTAAATGCCAAATTAGAAATTCTGAAAACCAAAAGAGAGATTGATAAAAATTGAAATTAAGAAAATTATTGGATGAACAAATAAAATCAAGAGCTAGTTTTGTGGGGGGAAAAAAACAATAAAATAGAAAAAATCTTTGGTTAATTTGATTTAAAGGACAAAAAAAGAAAAGCAAATTGTCAGTAACAAAAATGAAAAGGGTGAATTCCCCTCCAAAGAAAAGGAAATCAAAATTATAATTAGGAGCTATTTTGCCCAACTGTATGACAATAAGTTTGATAATCTTAGTGAAATGGATGAATTTTTAGAAAATTATAAATAGCCCAGATTATCAAAAGAGGAAATAAAATACTTAAATAATCCCATCTCAGAAAAAAAATTGAACAAGCCATATATGAACTCCCCAGGAAAAAAGAAAATCTACAGGGCCAGATGGATTTACAAGAAAATTCAACCAAACATTTAATGAACAATTAATTGCAATACTATATAGACTATCTGGGAAAACAGGTGAAGTCCTAACAAATTCTTTTTATGATTAAAATATGGTACTGATACTTAAACTAGGAAGAGTCAAAACAGAGAAAGAAGATTATAGACTAATTTTCCTAATGAATATAGATGCCAAAAATTTAAATAAAATATTAGCAAAAAAGATTACATCAACTTACCATGAAAATTATACACTATGACCAGGTAGGATTTATGCCAGGAATATAGGGCTGGTTGGATATTATGAAAAACTATCAGCATAACTGACCATATCTACAACAAAACTATCTGAAATCATATGATTTTCTGAATTCATGCAGAAAAAGCTTTTGAAAAATATAATACCCATTCCTATTAAAAACACCAGAAAACATAGGAATAAATGCAGTATATTTTTAAAAATGATAATTTACATCTACCTAAAACCATCATCAAGGATTATATGTAATGGGTATAACCTAGAAGAATTTACAGTGTGGTTGATGGTAAAACAAGGATGTCTATTATCATGACTATTATCCAATATAGTACTAGAAACATTAGCTTTAGAAATGAGAAGAAAAAGAAATTGAAGTAGTTAGAATAGGCAAAGAAGAAACTAAGCTATCACTCTTTGCAGATAATATCATGATATACTTAGAGAATCCTAGATAATCAAGTGAAAAGGTACTTGGCATAGACCAACATCCTACAACTTGTACCAAAATAAAGTCAAAATGGATACACAATGTAGATATAAAGGCTGATACTATAAGCAAACTGGGAGAGCAAGAAATAGTTGGCCTGTCAGAATTATGGAGAGCATAAGAATTTATGGCTGAACAAGAGATATAGATCATTATGGAATGGGAAATGGAACATTTTGATTACATTAAATTGAAAAAAAGGTTTTGCACAAATAAAGCCAATGCAACCAAGATTAGGAGGGAAGCAGGAAACTAGGAGAGGATTTTTACAATCAGTGTCTCTGATAAATGCCTCTTTTCTACAATATATAGAGAACTGAGTCAAATTTATAAAAAAAAAATACTAGTCATTCTCCAAAACAAGTCAAAGGATATGACCAGGCAATTTTCAGATGAAGAAATTAAAACTATCTATAGTCATGTGAAAAAAATTCTCTAAATCAAAATTGATTAGAGAAATGCAAATCAAAAGTTATCACATCACACCTATCAGATTGGCTAATATGACAAAATGGAAAATGATAAATGCTGGAGAAAATGTGGGAAAATTAAAACAGTAATGCATTACTGGTGAGGTTGTGAACTAATCTAACCATTCTGGAGAGCAATTTGGAACTATGTCCAAAGGGTTATAAAAATGTGCATACCCTTTTACACAACAATACCATTTCTAGGTCAGTATCCCAAAGAGATCATACAAATAGGAAAAGGACCCTCTTGCACACAAATATTTATAGCAGCTCTTTTTGTGGTGGCAAAGAGTTGGAAATTGAGGGCATGCCCATCAGTTGGGGAATGGCTGAATAAACTGTGGTATATGTAATGGAGTACTATTGTGCTATAAGAAATGATGAGCAGGCATACTTCAGAAAAACCTGGAAAGATTTATATGAACTGATGCTAAGAGAAGTGAGCAGAACCAGGAGAACACTTTACACGGTAATAGCCACAATGTGCAATGACTACCTTTGACAGACTCATCTCTTTTTAGCAATGAAAGGATCCAAGACAACTCCAAAGGACTCATGATGGAAAATTCTGTCCACATCCAGAAAAAGAACTATGGAGTCTGAATGTAGATCAAAGCATATTATTTGCGCTCTCTCTCTCTCTCTCTCTCTCTCTCTCTCTCTCTCTCTCTCTCTCTTTTTGGTTCTTCTTTCTTGTGGTTTCTCCCATTGATTCTAATTTTTCTTTGCAACATGACTAATGTGAAAATAGATTCAGTATGAATGTAATCATAGAGCCTATATCAAATTGCATACCGTCTTGGCATGTGGAGAAGGGAGAAATGGGAAGAAAATTTGAAATTCTAAATCTTATGGAAGTGAATGTTAAAAACTAAAAATTAATTAATTAATTTAAAAAAATAAAAGAAAACTTCCCTGATATTCCAGACCCCAAAAGTAAATTAAAAATTGAAAGAATCCACCAATCACCCCCTGAAAGAGATTTCAGAAGGAAACCTCCTGCGAATTTATAGCCAAACTTCAAAGCTCCAAGGTCAAGGAGGCAAGCAGCCAGAAAGAAACAATTCAAGTATGATGGAGCCACAGCCAAGATAACCCAAGATTTCACAGCTTCTGCATTTAGGTATTGGAAGGCTTCAAATGTGATATTGCAGAGAGCAAATGAGCTAGAGTTCCAAGCAAGAATCACCTATCCAGCAAAGCTGAGTGTAATCCTTCTGGGAAAAAAAAATAATGCTCATTGGAACAGAGGACTTTCAAGGTTTCTTAATGAAAAGAGCAGAGCTAAATAGAAAATTTGTCTTTCAAATACAAGACCCAAGAGAAGCATAAAAAGGTAAACAGGAAAGGGAAATCACAAGGGACTCAATATTGTTAAACTCTTTGCATTCCTACTTGTAACTAATAAGAACTTTCTTATCATTAGGGCAGTTAGAAGGAATATGTATATAGAGAAGGCACAGAGGTGAATTAAATTTGAAGGGATGAAATCTAAAAAACAAAATTAAGGGGTTAGAGAGAAATGTACTGGGAGAACAGGAAAAGGAGAGATAGAATGTGATAAAATATGTCACAAAAATGTGGCAAGAAAAAAGCTTTTGCAGTGAAGGGGAAGAAAGGGGAAAAGGGATGAGTAAGTGAACCTTATTGTTATTAGAATTGGCTCAAAGAGGGAATAATATACACACTCAGCTGGGTATAGAAATTTATCTCACACTAAAGGAAAGTAGGAGGGGAGGGGGATAGGAAAAGGTATAATGATAGAAAAGAGGGAAGATTGAGGCAGGGAGTAGTCAGAAGGAAAAAAAAAACTTTTGAGGAGTGACAGGGCAAAAAGAAAAAGAGAATAGTATAAACAGAGGGTAAATACGATAGACAGAAGCACGGTTGGCAACCGTAGGTGTGAAAACAAATTGAAGTTTCTCCGATAAAGGCCTCCTTTCTCAAACATATAGGGAACTGATTCAAATTTATAAGAAACAAGAGCCATTCCCCAGCTGATAAATGAGTTTTCCAATGAAGTAATCAAATCCAAACCTATATTATCAAGTAATTTAAATAATTTTCATGGAGAATATGGAGAAACATGGCTTAGATAAAAATATGAAAAAAAAAGTTTAACTCAGTATTGATTGGAGAAAAGCAACTCAAAATAATTTTGGGGTATGACCTCATATCTATTAGATTGGCTAAGAGGATAGAAAAGAAATGAAATGTTGTAGTGGTTGCGGGAAAAAATGGAACATTATCGCATTGTTGGTGGAGTTGTGAACTGATCCAACCATTCTGTAAAGCAATTTGGAACTATTTACAAAGGGCTATAAAACTGTGCATATCCTTTAACTTATCAATCCCACTACTAACCCTTTAACCCAACAGAGATAAAAAAAGGAAAAGAACCTACATGTACGAAAAAATATTTGTAGCAACTCTTTTCTGATGGCAAAAAATTGAAAATTGATGGCATGCCCATCAATTGGGAAATAGATGAACAAATTATCTTATGTGATTATAATGGAATACTGTTGTCCTATAAGAAGTGATGAGCACATGAGCTGATGTGAAACATCCTCTGTACAAAGTAAAAGCAATATCATAAGATGATCAGCTGTGAATGACTTAGCGAGTCTCAGCAGTACATTGATCCACAACAACTCTAAACAACTCTAAATCATACTTTTTTTTAACTTTAATTCTTTTTCTTTTTCTATGTATGTTTTCTTTCACAACATGACTGATATAGAAATGTTTTGTGTGAATACACAGGTGTAACCTATATTGACTTGCTTGTCTTCTCAGTGGGGAGAGAATAAGGGAGGGAGTTTAGAGCTGAAAGTTTAAAAAAATGTTAAAATTCTTTCTATATTTAACTGGAAAAGATTAAAATACTACATATATTTTAAAAAGACACTGCTAAAGTCAAATCTTTTGGTCCAAATGGACACCATCCCAGGATGCTGAGAGAAATGGCAGATGGTTTTACTGAGCCACTGTTAACATTATGGAAAATGTCCTGATTTTCAAAAAAAAAAAAAAAAGTTGGGGAGCCTGGAAGAAAAAGAGAAAAGCATTTGCAAACTATAAACCATTCACTTTGATTTTAGCTCTTAAGTAAAGTCATGAAAGGCTCAGTAAAGAGACGGTTAGTGAGTATTGAAAAGAGGGACCCCAGAATTATGATGAGACAATATACCTTCAGGGAGAACAGGTTATGTCAGATTAACTTCAGTTCCTTTTTTGACAGGACCCCTAAACTCGTGGATAAGGTAATAATATAGATAAAGTTTATGTAAATTTTGGCACAGCATTTTATCAAGTAATTTAAATAATTTTGGTGGAGAATATGGAGCAACATGGCTTAGATAAAAATCCAGCAATATGAAATAAGAACTGGTTGGATGGTTGTACTCAAAAAGTAATGGTTAAAAGTTCAGTGTCAACCTGGCAGGAGCAGGAGGTGTACAGGGGAGTTCCCACAGGTTAGTACAGTTTAATTATGCATGGAAATTTGTTCATATATTTTTGTATACGTGTGTATGCCTGAATATATGCACACCCATAGCCATACATGCACAGCTTTATAGCTGCCTATTTATGCACATATATGTATATACTCACATGCGTGTGTATAAATGTGCATGTATATGTATATGTATGTGACATCATCAGTCTCCTCTCACAAAGCTGCTTTTGAAGCACCTATTGTACCTGAAGTGGCTGGAGCTATCCTCTTTCCCATTCTCACCAATTCTGCTCACCCCTCATGCAGACATGGATTGGTGACCTCTACCCATAAGTAGAGAGTCGCATACCAATGGACTTTGGGGCTTAGGTTACATATACAAGGGAACACTTTTTGTTTGAATGGTAACCTTGTATCTGAGACTACCATTTCACGAACACGCCAGATCATCCATGCTCATTTCATTCTTAGATCCTCTCCTGACTCTGGAACTTTCCACCTGGCCACTACATGGGTATGTCACCTAATGTTCGCTTCCACGTTTGACGTACATTTTATGTGCTGTATTTTACCATCAAAATGTAAACATTCCTGAGGGTAAGGTATATTTTTTGGTTTTCCCACCACTTAGTCCTGGTGCCTGGAAAATAGCCAATTCCTAACAAATATTATCTCTTCTCCATCTTCCCTTCCCTCCTTCCCTCTCTATGTCCCCAACCCAGCCCTCACCTCACTCTTTTTTTCCCCTCTCTTCCTCTTTCTCCCACCTTCCCACCCTCCCTCCCTCTCTCTCTCTCTTTATGTTATTTTCCCTTCTCTGTTTCTCTGTCTCTAGCTCTCTCTGTCTCTTTCCATCTCTCTCTCTCTTTCTCTCTCTCCCTGTCATGTATTTACCTACCTAAGTGTAATATGGCCTTGCCTGTGCCCTAGTGTCCAAAGCCAGGTCTGCTGTATTTCACCTCTTCTCCAGGATTCCACAATGCCTTTAGGACAGATGTCATAGGGGAAAACTCTAATATCTGCCATTGTCCACAGCCCTTATGATTATGTGCTTTCTCTTTTAGAGGCATAGCTATAAGAACTTCATTCCAATTTAACCAATTAACATCAAAGTCAATTTTACAAAAAAAAAATAATAACAAAACACCATAATCACTGAATCAGTTTCTATGTTGGATCATTGAGGAATTGGGTTTTCAGCTCTAAAATATGAAATAGCTGTTCACATATAAATAAAGAAATATATAAGGGGCCTGTGACTTTTAGTTTTGGAAAAACTTCCACTAATGCATACTTCATTCCTTTTGTCACTTAGGATATAAATCCAAGGAGTTGCTAAGCCCATAGAGCTTTGGCTACTTGCCTGGAGTCACACAGATCAGATAGGCCTGCAACCCACATGTTCCTAAATCTAAGTCCAACACTTTTTCATTCAGAACATTCTGCCACTAAGGAAAAAAAAATGATGTGTGTTGAAGGTATTGGCCTGTGTGGTTTTTATAGTGAATGCATAATCCTCTGAAATATCAGTTTTTTATTGGGAAACAGCTTCATCTGTCATAGAGTTCCATTTTGCTTCCAGCCATCTATTGGATAACCTTGGAAGTAGCCTTCTGCCAAAAAATTCAATGCCAATTGCTATTTGCTGTGGAGAGGTGCCAAACAGTATTCATTCTTAGTGGGTTAGCCTTTGCAGATCATTGGCCATCCAAACTGTGAGAATTTCTAGATTAGAAAAGTCTGCTGTGATCTAGGACCTTGTTTGGGTCTTATTCACTGAAACTGCTTCATATTGAGAATGTGAAACAGGACTGATGTATTTTGTCATGTAACTAGCTACCCCAATGGAGCTAAGCTGGAAGTGCGGCCAGTTCTGCAGTTTTTCCTGGCTTGAAGCAAACTAGAGCCCTTCTACCCATAAAGTCTGCAAGCAATTAGCATATATGACCACTGATGGGTTTATGCACCGCTTCATATTTCAGCATCACTAGTAAAACAGTAGCTAGACAGTATCACAGGACAAGTTAAGGATTTTGTTTTTGTAAGGAGTGATTCATGAAAGACAATTGAAAGCTTTCTCAAATAACTTTTCCTTGTCTTGGAAGCTTTGATCTCCTCAGGATAAACTTCATTTCTAACTTGTCGTCATTTGTTCAAATGAGAAACTGATTAGTGGGTAGACTCAAAGAGCTTGTATCACTACTTAACAAACACCAGATTCAAGAGATCAGCCTTCCCACAAACCACTTCATTCTGAGCAGCTCAAAGGCTGAGAAATATTGAGATGAATAAGAAATTGATCCAAAATTGGCTGACAAAATTAGCCTTCATCTCAAGAACCTCCTAACAGTTCATGGGCTAAGTGGACTGGCCAACATTGATACATTGCTTTTAGATCTCTGAGTTGGTCTAATCCTTCAGGAAAGTCATTTGGAATCACACGGCAAAAGCATCACCTCTTACACAAAGCCTATGCTTACTCCATCCCAACCCCATTTGCAAGTACATCACTCAGCAAATATTTTGCGTTTTTCTGAGATACCTGTATCCATGTCTATCTGTCTATATACCTATCTATCTACTCTGTACATGTATAAAAAAGATGTGTTGTTGGTTTTAGTTGACTGTGAACTCCTTGTGAATTGACACTATGTGACATGGCATCCACCAAAGGCATCATGGTCCATCAGCATTATGAGTCATAATGGCCAAAAGGAAATTTGGGATAGTACTGTGGTACTCAGCCCAGTCAGACTACATCTGGAGTATTGATTTTAGTTCCAGGCCCATTGAGGACAGGACAAAGACAAATTCAAGTTCAAATGGAGAAAGGATTTCAATATATGGCAATATAAGTAATCCTTAAGGCATCTATGAATGTTTAGCTATTGACTTCATGTTTCTCTTTGAGGTCAGAGCTGCTCTACCATTCTGTGTCAGATCCCTTTGGCAGCCTGGTGAAGGACCCCTTTGCAGAATAATGTATAAAGTATTTAAATAGAACAGAATTATGATGGATGCCAATTATGCTGAAATCATTATGAAAACATTTTATGGAAAAGTTTACATACCTTAGATTAAGGGCCCTTGTTTTAAGCTGACCTCCTTATCTTGTTCCGAACTCTACTTCTATCCTAAAAATCTCACTTCTGGCTTTGCCCTGACCCTAGTGGTGTTGAACTCTTGTCAAGTAGGTCTGTTGAAGTTTGTTTGTCTAGTTCTATATAATGCCATACTCTTCTTTTTCTTTGGTTCTATTACTGAGTCTTTCAGCAGAGACTCATGGTATTCAAGTATCTTTTGAACATACAGTTTATCAATAGGAAAAAAAAAACACCAAAACTCCACATTCCTAAGATGACAAGGCAGGATCACTAAAATTTTGGTGCCTTTGATAAAGAATTATTTGCTAATGGGTTGTTTTGATAGAAAGACAGATTCTCATATCGTGCATTGATACAGAATAGTTTGGCTTCTTTGCCCCAACATATTGCCCTCAATAACTAGCATAATTTCTTTGGTTCTATTGTTTGAGGTTTCAGAGATTCCCAAGTTTTAGAGATGGAAGGAACCTCAAGGACCATGTAGTTTAAGCTCCGAAAGAAAGAAACCTTCATTATAACATTCCTAAGAAGTGGTGGCATGGTTATCTTCTGCTTGAAGAATTCTGATGACAAGGAAGCCACCATCACTCATCAGCCTATTCACTCTATCTTTGGATAGGTCTAATTGTCATGACATTTGTCCTGACATAAATTAGTCTGAAGCAACTTTCATATATTGACCTTGTTTTTTGTCTTATGGGACAAAGAGAACAAATCTAACCCCTCCACCAAGTAACAGGCTTTCAAACATTTGAAGATAGCTATCATCTGTCACTTTTCTTCTCTTCTGTGAGCTAAACTTCCCCAGATCCTTTAACTGATTCTAATATGACATGCACTCAAGATACCTCATTCTACTGGCTGCTTTCCTTTGGGCATGCTTAAACTGATCAATGTCCTTCTTAAAACAAATTCTTCAGAACTGAACACAGTACTACAGATGATCACTGACCATCAGTTGTAAAATCTGTGTCCCTTCTTAATGAAGCCAAGATGACATGTGTTTGCCTGCTGTACCACATTCTTGATTCATATTAAGCTTATGATATATTCTAATGTCTACTTTAAAAAAAATTAATTAGTACCAAGGGCAGAGCCAAGATGATGGAGTAAAAGCAGTGACTTCCTTGAGCTGGACCCCAAACCCCTCCAAATACCTGTAAAAAAGATTCTAAGCAAATTCTAGAGCAGCAGAACCACAAAAAAGAAAGTGTGAAAAACATTTCCAAACTAAGAAAACCTGGATGATTGATAGGAAAGGTCTGTTGCATCAGACTAAGAGACATGAACAGCATGGGCTGTACAGACAAAGACTGGATCCCAGCAAACTTGGAGCAGGCCTCAGGAGACTGAATCATGAGAGGCCATGGGGATTTACAGACTGATCAACACACAAATCCCAAAGACAAATTAGAAAGTCAGTGGGAAAGGTTTTTCAGACCAGAGAGAGAGAGAGAGAGAGAAGCATGGTGCAGCCCTAGCCTTAGCACAGTCCAAGGTCGGTGGCAGAAGTGGCAGAGGTGGCTATTTTTTTTTCTAATTTATTTTATTAATTTATTTTGATTTATCAACAATCACTTCCATACGCTTTTGAGTTTAAAATTTTTCTCACCCTTCCTCCCCATCACCCTCTCCAAAGATGCTGCACAATTTGATATAGGCTATACATTTACATTCCTAATAAACATATTTTCACTTTAGTGAAGTTGTAAGTAAAAATTAAAACCAATGGGAGGAATCATCAGAAAGAGGAAACAAAAATCAACAGAAGAGGAAAACAAAAGATAGCCATGTAACTTCCATCATTCTTTCTTTGGATGTGGACAGCATTTTGCGTCACTAGACCTCTGGAGATGTCTTAGATCCTTGTATTGCTGAGAAGGATGAAGTTTATCAATATTATTCATCGCACAATGTGGCTGTTATTGTGTATAATGTTCTTTTTGTTCTGTTCACTTCACTCAGCATCAGACCGTACAAGTCTTTCCAGGTTTTTCTGAAGTCAACCTGTTCATCATTTATTATAGCACAATAGTATTCCATTACATTCATATACCACAACTTACTCAGCCATTCCCCAGTTGATGGGCATCCTCTCAATTTCCAATTCTTTGCTGCCACAGAAAGAGCTGCTATGAATATTTTTGTACATGCGGGTCGCTTTCCCATCTGTATGATCTCTTTGGGATATAACTAGCTCTAGAAGTGCTATTGCTGGGTCAAAGGTATGCACATTTTTGTAGCCCTTTGGGCATAGTTCCAAATTGTTCTCCAAAATGGTTGAATCATTTCACAACTCTACCAACAATGCATTAGTGCCCCAATTTTCCCACATCTTCTCCAATATTTATCATTTTCCTGTTTTGTCATCTTGGCCAATCTGATGGTTGTGATGTGGTATCACAGAGTTGTTTTGATTTGCATTTCTCTTATCAATACTGATTTAGAGCATTTTTTCATATGACTATTGATGGCTTTAACTTCTTCTGAGAACTGTCTGTTCTTGTCCTTTGACCATTTATCAATTGGGGAATGGCCTGTATTCTTATAAATTTGTCTTAATTCTCTATATTTTTTAGAAATGAGGCCCTTGTCATTGAGACTAGTTGTAAAAATTCTGTCCCAATTTTCTACTTTCCTGCTAATCTTAGTTGCATTGGCTTTGTTTGCGCAAAAAGTATTCAATCTAATGTAATCAAAATTATCCATTTTGCCTTTTGTAATGTTATCTATCTCCTGTTTGGTCATGAATTCTTCTATTCTCCACAGATCTGATAGGTAAAGTATTCCTTGCTCTCCCAGTTTACTTATACTATCAGCCTTTATATCTAAATCATGAACCCATTTTGACTTCATTTCAATATATGATGTGAGATTTGGGTCTATGCCTAGTTTCTGCCATACTCTTTTCCAGTTTTCCCAGCAGTTTTTTTTTTCCCCAAGGGTGAGTTTTTATCCTAGAAGCTGGGGTCTTTGGGTTTATCAATTAATAGATTATTATAGTCATTGACTACTGTGTCTTGCATATGTAACCTATTCCACTTATCCAACACTCTATTTCTTAGCCAATACAAAGTAGTTCTAATGATTGCTGTTTTATAATACAATTTAAAATCTGGAATTGCTAGGCCACCTTCCCCTGCATTTCTTTTCATTAGTTTCTTTTATATTCTGGACATTGGCATGGTGGAGCTTGTGGCTGTGGTACAGAGGAAACTCTCCTCACAGTTCCAAGGTAGAAAAGAGTGCTTGTGGTCAGTTATAGACCAGAGCACAGGCCAGAAAAGGAGTAAACGCCTTGCCTTTCATCATACCACCTTGGAAGAACTGAAAATTTTCAGGGCCCTAGAAGGATTTCTGAAAACAGCTGCACAAAACCCCTGCAGCTTGGGACAGTACACCTTCTATACTAGAAACAGAGCCCTACCCTAACAAAGAGTTTAAAAGTCAAATATTTGGCTGGGAACATGAGCAAACAGAGGCAAAAAAAAAACCCCTCAGTCCACAGAATCTTACTTTGTGACACAGAAGATGAAAACCAACAACTGGAAGACAATAAAGTCAAAGCTCCTACATCCAAAGCCTCAGTGAAAAATATGAATTGATCTCAGCTCATTGAAGAACTCAAATATGATTTTGAAAAGCATGTAAGAGAAGTGGAGGAAAAATTGGAAAAAGAAATGAGAGTGATTCAAGAAAATCATAAAAAAAATGAATCAAAGGCTTGCTAAAGGAGACCCTCAAAAATACTGAAGAAAATAATACCTAAATAAATAGATTAGCCTAAATGTCAAAAGAAGTCCAAAACACCAATGAGGAGAAGAATGCCTTAAAAAACAGAACTGGCCAAATAGAAAAGGAGATCCAAAAGGTCAATCACAAAAATAATTCCTTAAAAATTAGAATCCAGCATATGGAAGCTAATGACAGTATGAGAAATGAAGAAGCAATGAGACAAAACAAAAAGAATGAAAAAAAATATAACACAATGTGAAATATGTCACTTAAAAAAAATACCTCACCTGGAAAATAAACCCAAAAGAAATAATTTAGAAATTATTGGACTACCTAAAAAACATGATTAAAAAAGAGCCTGGACATCATCTTTCAAGAAATTATCAAGGGTAACTGCCATGATATTCTTGAACCATAAGGTAAAATAGAAATGGACAGAATCCACTGATCACCAATTGAAAGAGATCCCAAATGAAAAAAATCCTAGGAATAATATTGCCAAATTCCAGAGTTACAAGATTAAGGAGAAAATAGTTCAAGAAGCCAGGATAACACAAGATCTTACAGCTTCTACGTTAAGGGATTGGAAGGTTTGGACTATAATATTCTGGAGGTTAAAGAAGATAGGATTAAAACAAGAATTACCTATCCAGCAAAACTGAGTATAATCCATCAGGGGGAAAAATGGATATTCAATGAAATAGAGAACTTTGAAGCATTCTCTCTCTCTCTCTCTCTCTCTCTCTCTCTCTCTCTCTCTCTCTCTCTCTCTATATATATATATATATATATATATATATATATATATATATATATATATATATATATATACATACACTTATGTATACACACACACACACACATATATATATATATATAAAGATATATAGATATTGATATAGATATAGACAGAGGACATATATATAGATAGACAGATATTGATATATAGGATAGATAGACATGTAGACAGAGGACACAGGACAAGTTGAATAAGAAGGGATGATATCTAAAAAATCTAAACAAATTAAGGGTTGAGAGGATTATACTGGGAGAAGGAGAAAGGGAGAGGTAGAATTGGGTAAATTATCTCACATAAAAGAGGCAAAAAAAAGCTTTTAGAGTGGAGGAGAAGAGGGGGGAGGTGAGAGGGAATGAGTGAATCTTACTCTTGTCATATTTGGCTTAAGGAGGGAATAACATATGCCCTTAATTGGGTATAAAAATATATCTTACCATAAAGGAAAATATGGGAGATGGGGTAAGTGAGGGGGGCTGATAAAAGGGAGGACAAGTGGGGTAGGGGATAACCAGAAGCAGTCACTTGTAAGGAGGTACAGGGTCAAAAAAGAGAATAGGAAAAAAAAACGAGGGGTGCAATAGGATGGAGGAAAATATAGTCAGTCTTTCAAAACATGACTGTTATGGAAGTGTTTTGCATGATTGCACATGAATAACATTGCCTTCTCAGTGAAGGTGGTTGGGGAGGGAAAAAAAGAGGGAATTTGGAAATTGAAGTTTTAAAAATGAATGTTAGGAACTGTTTTTAGGGGAGACGCTAGATGGCACAATGGATAGCACACCAGCTCTGGAGTCAGGAGGACCTGAGTTCAAATCCGGGCTCAGACACATGATACTCACTAGTTGTGTGGCCCTGGGGGCAAGTCACTTAACCCTGAATGCTTCATAAAGAAAAATAAGAATTGCTTTTATGTGCAAGTGGGAAATAAGATACACAAGCAAAGGCATATAGAAATCTCTCCTGCCCTACAGGAAAATAGAAGAAGAAGGGGATGAGAGAAGGGTGTGTGTGTGATAGAAGTGATGGCAAATTAGGAGAAGAGGTAATTAGAATGCACACTGTCTTGGGGTGGGGGAATAGGAGAGGGGGGGAAATTTGGAACTCAAAGTCTTGTGGAAATGAATGCTGAAAACTAAAAAAATAATCAATTAACTAAAAATAATAAAAAAAAGGAAAAACAATCTACTTGTACAAAAATATTTATAGCAGCTCTTTTAGTAGTGGCAATAAATTGGAAATGAGCAGATTTCAATCAATTTGAGGATTGGCTGAACAAGTTCTAGTATATGAATGTAATGGAATACTCTTGTGATATATAAAATGATGAGCAAATGTATTTCAGAAAAGAAAAAAAAAAGAAAAACTGGAAATATATGAACTGATGCAAAGTGAATTGAACAGAAGCAGGAGAACATTGTACACAGTAACAACAACATTGTATGCTGATCAAGTATGAATGACTTAACTATTCTCAGCAATATAATTATCCGAGAAAATTCTAAAAGACTGATGATGAGAAATGCTTTCTGCCTCTAGAAAAAAGAACTTTGTAGTCTGAAAGCAGATCGAAGTATACCATTTTCATTTTAATTATTTTTTTTCCATTTTTTTTCTTTTGGTCTCTTTCTTCTTTCATAGCATAACTAATATGGAAATATGTTTTACATGATTGAACATATATATCGTTAAGTTGCTTACCATCTGGTTGGGGGTGGGTGGGTTAAGCGAGGAAAAGGGGAAAATTTTTGCAATGCAAAATATTTAAGAAGTGAATGTTAAAATGTCTTTACAAATAATTGAAAATATTACTAAGAATAAATTGAATGAAGGTAAAATAATTACTATCTCAATCAAGTAATAAACATATGTTAAATATCTATTATATGGCTGGCATCTTACTAAAGCTGAGGATACAAAAATAGTTAAGACATAGTTAAGTACCTGGTTAAGTACCTGGTCTCAAGGTTCTCATAAACTAATGGAGGAACTAAAAATCTAATTACATTGGCATCCAAAAAATTAAAAGCCATCTTATCCTTATGCTTATACGTATGCTTTACAAAGCATGTTGTCCAAAATGGGGAGCATTTGCTCTGCTATCTAATTATTTTTTAGAATTTATGTATTTTAATATAAAAAGGTTCTAAATTCTCTCCTTCCCTCCCACCCTTTCCCCACCCACTGAGAAGGCAAGCAATATATCAATTATACTTGTGAACTCATGAAAAACGTTTCCATATTAGCCATGTTGCAAAAAAACAAACACAAAATAAAAAGCAATAATTATAAAGATAGTTAAAAAAAACTATGCTGCAATATGCAGACTTCATCAGTGCTCTCTGTGGAAGTAGATGGCATTTTTAATCCTTCGGAACTGTCCTAGATCATTGTCTTAATCAGAACAGCTAAGTCTTCCATAACATATCATTGTTACAGTATTACTGTTGCTGTTGACAATATGCTAGTTCTGCCCACTTTATTTTGCATCAGTTCATATAAAGTTTCCAATTCTCTTTCAAAACCATATTGCTTGTCATTTCTTATTATCTCATAGAAATCATATACCAAAACATGTTCAACCAGTCCCTAAGTGATAAGCATCCTCTTAATTTCCATTTTTTTTTTTGCCACCACAGAAAAAGCTGCTGTAAACATTTTTTGTACTAATGCTCCGTTTTCCATTTCTTTTTTTTCCCTTTGGTATATAGACCTAGTAGCACCATTTCATTATTGTGCAGTTATTCTTTTTTTTGCATTCCAGTCAAATATTTAAAATCTTCTCCTATTTAATTTCATGATACAACATTTGGCCTGAGGTTGTGCTCTGCCAAACCCTTGAAAATCCAGACTTGGTCATGCAGTGTAGGTTAACTATTCCTCCCATCCTAGTGTTGTCCAAGAATTGTATGTGTATACAATCTCTGTCTGTATCTGTGTCAATCATAAAAATACAAAAAGAAACACAGACTCAATCACAGATCCCTTGGGTATCCCATTAGAGATTATTAACATTAATACATTATCAACTACACTTGGAGTCTAGCTATACAATTATTTAGGAACTTATCTAATTGTAGGAATATCTAAATCATATATCTTGATTTTTTCCGCAAGTTTAGTAAGAGACACTTTATCAAAAGATATATTAGAATTTAAGTAAACTCTGTTTTTAATTCTTTGCATCCCACATATTGATACAAAGGCAAAATATTATTTTCCCCCTTACTATTGGACTAATGTGTCTAAGTTATAGGGAAACCAATTTTAGCTCTGTGTGTAAGGGAGTCTAACTAACAGAGACCTCTAAAAATGTTATGAACAGCTTGCCTCAATTCTTGATAAATGCCCTCTCACTGATTATCTTCAAGAAGAGGCCAGCTGACAATTTTGGGGAGCTACTGTTAATGTCACAAGTTTTGTAAAGATGGGTGAACTGAATTTGAAGTCAGGCAAGGCCTCAGTTTGAACACAATCTTTGACTTTTAATAGCTTTGTGTCCGTGGATAATTCACTTATCATCTCATATTCTGGACTTCCTTACCTATAAAATGGACAAAACAGCACCTAAAGTGTAAAACTTCTAGCACTGTACATCTCAAAGTATAAAATAATACAAAAGTGCTTTGTTAAGCTTAAGTAGTTTGAGGGAGTACAAATAAATATGAGTTATTATTCATCTTAAAAAATGCACAGAGTATTCGGAATTTTTGTTTCAGCTCAGGTATCTATTACTTGTGGACATGGGAAAAAGGGACCCTGGGCATGCAAGCAGGTTCTAAGCCATGTTCTTCCACCAAATAAAGCATGAGTTCTTAGCCTAAAATCCATGCACAAATTTCTGGAGGTCCCTGAACTTGGAGGGTCATACAAAATGCATATTTGTACTAATCTTTCTCTTTAAATGCTATGTATTTCAGTTCATGCATTTGAAAGCATTGATTTCTGAAGAGTTCCATAGTTTTCACACTGCCATAGGAATGGCACAAAATAGTTTAAGAACCACTGCAGTAGGGTATGTGCAGCCAAATTATAGTTTAATGACTGAGTTGGAGAAATAAATGATGAACTGAGGGAAGTAGAGTTGAAAGTGAAATGCAGGGTAATACACCTGGGAGAGGAAGAAATTTGTATTACAATGTTAGTTACTTTTTGACATAGGTTGGGCTAGAAGGCTACAGCATTGTTTCCAACCTTTCTAAACCTCAAATTCCATAGTTCTTTAATATATATTGGGCTAGACAACCTCTGAAATCCACTCTAATTCTATGAATGTTAAATCTTGTTATAAAAAACTCAATGTAGTCAAAAAAAGTCAAACTCAGGAAAAGGCAAATTCTTAAGTTTATCATTCATCACATTGGGGAAATTAGATAATTAGCTGAGTGTGTAAAAATTTAAGGAGTGGGAGGTGTTGACAGTTAAGGTTAGTGCAGGCAATGGAACTTCTAAGGGAACTAGAACGGAAGTGAGGAAGTGTACCAACCAGGATGGAGGAGAGAGAGAAAAAATGCCCATTTCTCCTCCTTGATAATTGTATGGAACGCTTGTCCTTGGCTTTCTAACATCATTGCTTTAGGCTTAGCACATTTTCTTTTCTATCACCAGGGTAGGGAGAGGAAAGGATGAGAAGAGTGATTGGTTTTTCCCTATCCCCCCAAAAAACAGAAATTGCTCATCCTGCTCAGCCAGCCTTCCATAGGCAAGAGTTTCATGGGCTATTAATCTCTTGCTTAACATGCATCATTTTGTTGGAAGGCCTGGTTCTCCAAACAGTGATCTGATGATAAACAACAGCTCACAAAATTCATGCATTGTTTATATGCCCCAATCCCCTTAAGTGCTTCCCTCTTCCTAGCACTGCCTGAGATCTCTTCACATTAAATTAAGTCTTCCCAGGCCCAGACCTGCTGCTTGGAAGGATCCAAAAAAATGATGATTTACTCTTCCTCAGCCTACTAAATTGAGGACCCAAGTAGATGGGCTAATCAACATATTGAAATTAGATGCACCTAATGCAGTTGGGAGGATGTAGAAATGATTAACAGTTCACCAGAGCACTTATTGACCAACATGTGTTTTCTGAGTTAGAGGAGGAGGAAAAACAATTTCAATATGTTTCATAAGTAGTTTTAAAGCTCATCAAGTCACTTGAGTTGTAGGAAGGCACTATTAAGTAAGCTGGACAGTACCCTTCTGCGTGGAGAAATTTAACTTTATCAAATTTTTAATAATTCTTGATTGTTGGCTTGGAAATCATTCACCTATTAATTATCTAGCTGAAATGTTTTTGTGGCAAAATTGAAAATTTTATATACTTAACTTTTATGTACTTTGCATACTTAACTTAAGCAGGAAGAGGGTTATTGTTGGACCATAAATCTTGAGTTGAAGGGTACATTAGAACTATTCAGTGCAACCCTATCATTTCACAAATTATTGGCTGTAAAGGAAGTAGGTATCTTTCAGCTGAAGAGGATTCTGGGAAGATGGAAGAAGAGGTCAGAAAATTTTTAGCTCTCCAGATTTCCTTCACAAACCAGACTAAAAAGCACCTTAGGATGAATGTAAAGCAGAAAAAATAAACAAAAACTGTGGCTGAAGAGTAGTCTTCCTGAGGGCAGCTAGGTGGCACAGTGGATGGATCACTGGCCCTGGAGGCAGGAGGACATGAGTTCAAATCCAGCCTCAGACACTTGACACTTAATAGCTGTGTGACCCTGGGCAAGTCACTCAACCCCATTGCCTATCAAAAAAAGAAAAAAGAAAGAAAAAAGAAAGAAAGAAAAGAAAAGAAAAAAAGTGGTCTTCCTGGGTTAACTGTAGAAGACTTGAAGAAAGACCCCAGGATAGAGGTTCCACCTCAGTGAAATGTAAACTCCCCCAGGCTGTCTCTGCTGAAACAACAAACAACAAGCCCTGGGGACATGTGGGTTGGGAGGTAGTCTCAGCCTCAGTCACAGGAATTCTCACCTCACAAACATTGGGGGGGGGGTTAGACATCTGAAAAGGGGAACACTGAAGAACATTCAGCTGCTGAGGGATTCCAGGGCCAATTGTGCTGCTGGGTTGTGGTCCTGGGCTGCACTGAATGTGAGAAGGAACTAGCAAATGCCTGTTGAGTACAGAAGCAGTGGGGTAGGGATGCTGCTGGATGTGGTCACTTATAGTAGAGCTAACTACTTGGTTTCAGTTTCAGGCCAGAGGGGAGAACTGACCACTATAGTCACTGGAGGGTCGTCAAGGAACAAGAACATTTTCTGCATAGTGTGCAGGGGCACCCTAGCTATAGCTTGGAAGGGGAAAGGATTGCAAAGTTTGGGCCCAGGACAAAGCTCCAAAATTAACAGTAAGAAGGATCTGAGGCCATAGGAACCATCCCCCATACATCAGGACTAGAGGTGATTATAATAACAAGCTGCTAAATGTAAAACAAAAAAATGGTCAAGCAAAAGAGAAAGAAGCCAACTATAGATAGTTAATAAGGGAACAGAGAAGACTGGAGTTCATTTTCAGAGGAGAATACTGAAGCCAAACTGAAAAAGGAGATCCAGAATTTAAGGAAGAAAAGAAGCACTTGAAAACTAGAATGTGGCGAGAGGAACCCAACAGCATCATAAGAGACCAAGAAATAATGAAAAAAAAATAAAAAAGAATAAACAAAATGGAAAGGATGTGAAACATCTCATAAGAAAAACAGTTGATCTGGAGAATAGGTCAAGAACAGAAAATATAAGAATAATTGGATTACCTTAAAGCTATAATAAAAGAAAAGAGATTTTGATATAACAATGCAAGAAATAAATAAAGAAAATTGCCCTGAACTTTTAAAATAAGAGGGGAAAGTAGAAATTTAAAAAAAAATCAAACACCAACCATCTCCTGAAAGAGACTCAAGAATGAAACCTACAGGAATATAATAGATAAATTCTGAAACCTCCAGGCTAAGAAGAAAATATAATTTTTTTTTGTTTTGTTTTTTTTAGGCAATTGGGGTTAAGTGACTTCCCAGGGTCACACAGCCAGTAAATGTCAAGTGTTTGGTCTGAGGCCAGATTTGAACTCAGGTCCACCTGATTTCAAGGCCAGTGCTCTATCCACTGTGCCATCTAGATGACCCAAGAAAATATTATGTGCAACAAGGAAAATGAAACAATTCAAATACTGTAGAACCACAATTAGAATTATGCAAGACCTAGCAGTAACTGCACTAAAAGACCAGAGGTCTTGGAACACTATATATCAAAAAGCAAAAAAACTGGAGTTGTGGCCCAAAATATCATACCCAGCAAAATTAAATATAATCCTAAATTTTAAAAAATGGATATTCAATGAATTTGCAGATTTTCAAGATTTTGTCATAAAAAGACCAGAAATTAATAGAAAATTTGACATACAAGATCCAGGAGAAACATGATGTAAACATCAAAGATCAATTGCAAGGGAAGCAATAAGGATAAATTTTTTATGTTTCATATGTGGAAATGTGAAATGTATGCCTAAGATTGTCAGTAGTAATTGGGTAGTTCAAAAGAAATATTGGGGTAGAGCTGAGTGTGATGTGACACCAAAAAGCAAAATGGTATAAGAAAAGTTAAAAAAAGTAATTACCTCATACAAATGAGGTATGAGAGGAACACCCAATACAGAGGAATCAGAAGGGGAGGGGGACTGTTAATTCCAAAACTGTATTCACATCAGATCTTGGTTAAAGAGAGTACAATATATACATTTAGAAGGAAACAGTGTGTTCTAAATTTATAAAGAAATAAGAAGGTAAAAGCCCAGTATGATGAAAAAAAAAAGCTTAGAAGGGTGTGTAGATTGCCTGGAATGGGTTAAAAAGGTAACAACATATATATCTAGAAGGATATAAAGTGTTCTAAATTGTCAAAGAAACAGGTGGGCAAGAGAGTAGGGTACAGGGAGAGGATAAGAGAAGGATTATTAGAGGGAGTAGGTTAAGGAATACGAGGGCAAGGTAGTGGGTATAAGTAGAAGAGTGAGGTGGCATAGGAATAAGGTGAGAAAGATAGTGAGGAAAAATAGAAAGGATGAAAATTTATAAGTCATTATAGTTAAGAATATGAATGGGATGAATTTACCCAAACAATGGAAACTGATAACAGATTAAAAAGTGGAATTTGACAATATGTTTCTTTCAGGAAATCCTTTAAAAACTAGAGATAAATAGAAAATAAAGGTCAGGAGTAGAATTCATTATGTAAAAAAAAAAAAAAAACAGGGTAATGATCATGATCACAGACCAAGTTAAAGCTAAAACAGATTTTATCAAAACAGAAAAGTAGGGAAACCACACCATGTATTAGTCATATTATTTTATTTTGTGGTAGACCTTTTAAAATGACCATGCATTATAAAAAATGTGAGAGTACAGCTGCCAGAAAAGATACAGGAACTGTACAAATATAAGCACAAAAAACACCTTTCATACAAATAAAGTTAGATCTATAGAATTATAATATTTATTGTTCATAGATAGGAAATCCAATATAATTAAAAATTATAACTTTACTTAACAAATCTATTTATGTAATGCCATTCTAATTAAATTACTTAAAGAAAATTATCTTTCTGAATAAGAAAAAAAAATAGTAGCAGGGTGAATTTGAAAGAACAGAGGGTCAGGAACTTTAAGAAAAAACAGGAGGAAAAGATGTGAAGGGACCAGATTCAGTAGTATGCCTTAAACCATATTATAAGGAAGACCATACTATACTTATTTCTACTTGTCATCTGTTTCTCTGAAGATGGATAGTGTCTTCCTTAATGGGTCCAAGTCTTTCCATGTTTTTCTAAATCCACCAGCTCATCATTTCCTACACCACAGCAATATCCTAACCCAATCACATTCTATCTGAGAGAGCATCTATGGACAGTTTTCCCCTTAATTTTATACATTCCTTCTATTCTTGGCTACATATGTTGTATTTATAAAAGAAAATGTTAATTTAAAATTATCAGCATTATCCATTTTACGCTTCAACAATGCTCTCATCTCATAGATAGATACATACATACATACATCTGCATATATGCCAGCATGCATGTGTGCACATATATGTGTGCATACATGCTTTATTGTTGCCTTCTTGGGGTGGGAAGGAAGGAGAAAAATAAAGCAAGAAGTGCACAGCAGGAAACAAAAGAAAACCTACAAGGACAGATTTGAAAACAATTTGTAGTACTTATTATATTGCTTTTCCTGAAATGAAAATTGATCACTGTAAATTGAATCCTCTCTTATATTCTGCTGTGCACATATATCATTTTTTATTTTCATATTCTGCATTTAAGTTTAAAATACATTTAAAATTTTAAATCCTAAAAAAAAAAACCATATCTTTCAGCTGCCATGGATCTGGAAGGGACTTAAGATTTCATCTAATCCAAGTGATTCATTTCACAGATGAGGACACTGGGCTTTGAGAAGTCAAGCAGCATGAACAAAGTCCTGGAGGTAGATTATTACATTTCTGGGTTACACCCAGGGCTTTGTACTTCCTGGGTATTTCCTGGGTAGCACTTTTAGTTTCCTCCGGGTTTGCATGAGAGGTATGTTATTCTATATTCAACAGATAATGAGATGATTATATTCGCGTAAAAATATCAAAAGATGGAGAGTATAGCAAGTAGATGGATGAGGAAAGTCCTCAAATTCATGCCACAGAAATATTTGTTAATTTGGGGGCTCTTAAACCCTTAGCAAACATGGAGGCCCTTAGCATTCTGATGAAGGTTATGTAGGGACACTTTCTCAAGTCTGTCCTGTAGATTTCTCAGGCTCATCTATTTTTCCTCCACTTCTCTTACATCTCCTCCGTACCAGAACCCCTTGCCTAAATTATGACAATAGCCCGCTACTTGGTTTTCCTGTTGTATTCTTCTCTCATGCATGTTCTCTGTGACTACCAAAGTGGTATTATAAAAGCAACTGTCTAAGTACAACACTTCTCCACTCAATAAACTTCAGTGTCCCATTACTGTCTCCAGGATCAAATACAAAGTCCTTAGCCTGATATGTAAAGCCCTTCACAATCTTGTTCCAACCTAGAGTTCCAAGTTGATTTCACATTATATTCTCTCACACTCTCTATTCCACCCAAACTACTTACTCACTTTTATCCATTCCTAGATATTGAATAATACTATTATTTGATAAGTATCTGGGGAATGATGTGAACCTAGGCCTTTGTGTCTCCATGTGCAATATTTTATCTATTACTATCCCCAATTTGGCTTCCCTCTCCCCAAACCCTCATCTCCAAGTGTACTGTCCTTAATATTCCCAGATTTTATTCCTCCTTATCTAATTAGTTCTATGTATTTCCCCTAGAACAATTAAAGCTTATTTTTTCTCTACTTAACATGTATTTATTATTTTGTGAAAACTTCCCCAAATGCATATACAAATTTAACATTCATTTTGTGTAATATTTTGAAATCTGAATTCTTTCCCTCCCTTCTGAACTGCTCCATTCCATGAAAAGGAAAGCAATTTGATACTGATTACACGTGTGTAGTCATGCAAAGTATTTACACATTATCTGTGCTGAAAAAGAAAACAGATATCAAAAGAAAAATTAAATTTAAAAAGTGTGCTTCACTCTGTATTCAGAGTTCATCAGTTCTCTCTCTGTGTAGGTGGATAGCATTTTTCATCTTATAACCTTCACAACTGACTTGGATCATTGTCTTGAACAGAGTAACCAAGTCTTTCACAATTGATTATGCTTCTAGTATTGCTATTACTTTGTTCAGTGCTCTTCTGGTTTTGATAACTTAACTATGCATGAATTTATATAAATCTTCCATAGTTTTCCTGAATCCATCCTGTTCATCATTTCTTATAACTCCACAGCATTCCATCAAAAATGTATAATATGATTAGTGTAGCCATTCCGAACTGATGGGCATCCCCTCAATTTCCAATTTTTGCTACCATCACAAGAACTATTATAAACATTTTTTTGTACAAATAGGTCCTTTCCCCTCTTATTTGATCTCTTTGGGATACAGACATAGTAGTGATATTGCTGGGTATAAGGACATGAAGAGTTTTATAGCCTTTTGGGCATAGTTCCAAATGGCTTTCCAGAATAATTGGACAAAACTTCTCCACCAACAGTGTGTCAATGTCCCAATTTTTCTACATCCCCCTGAGCATTTGTCATTTTCCTTTTTTTTTTTTGTCATTTTAGCCAATCTAATACGTGTGAGGTGTTACTTAAGAGTTGTTTAATTTGCATTTCTCTAATCAATAGTGATTTAGAGCATTTTTCATGTGACTTGGTAGCTTTGATTTCCTTTTGTGAAAATTGCCTATTTATATCTTAGCCATTGATGAACTAAAATAATGGCTCTTTTTTTAAAAATAAATTTGATTCTGTTTGCTATGTATTTGAGAATGAGGCCTTTGTCAGAGAAACTTAATGTATTTTTTTTTGTTCACAGTTGTATTTTCCTTCTAATTTTGACTGCACTACCTTTCTTAATGCAAAAAAAAATGTTAATTTCATGTAATCAAAATTATCTATTTCACTTCTCATGATCCTCTCTGTTTCTTGTTTGGTCATAAATCCTTTTCATATCCATAGATCTGAGAGGTACATTTCCACACTCCCCTAATTTACTTATGATATCACCTTTTATGTCTACATCTCATACTTGTTTTGACTTTATTTTGGTATCTGGTGTGAAATGTTGGTCTATGTCTAATTTCTGCCAAAATGCTTCCCAGTTTTCCCTGCAATTTTTGTAATATATTGAGTTCTTGTGCCAAAACATTAGATCTTGGGGTTTATCAAACACGATGTTACTTTGGTCATTTACTACTATGTGTTGTATATATAATCTACTCCACGGATCCACCACTCTATTTCTTAGCCACTACCAGATTGTTTGGTGACTACTGATGTAAAATATAGTTTGAAATCTGGCCCTACTAGTCTCCTTTCTTTTACTTTTTTAAATTAATTTGTTTGATATTTTTGACCAGTTTTACCGAAATGAATTTTCTTTTCCTTCCTTCCTTCCTTCCTTCTTTTCTTTTTTTTTATTAAGGTAATCAGGGTCAAGTGATTAACTCAGTGTCACAGTAATTATTTGAGGCCAGATTTGAACTCTGATCCTTTTGACTCCAGGGATGGTATTCTATATGCTATGCTACCTAGCTGCACTTAAATAGATTTTCTTATTATTTTTTCTAGCTCTATCAGATAATTCATTGATAGTTGGATCGGTATGGCACTGAATAAGTAAATGAAGTTAGGCAAAATTGTTATCTTTATTATATTGTATTAACCTAACCATGAGAAATTAATAATTCTCCAATTGTTCAGAGCTGTCTTCATTTGTGTAAAAAGTGTTTTGTAATTATGTCAGTATAACTCCTGGGTTTGTCTTAGCAGGCAGATTCTAAAATATTTTATATTGTCTGTGGCTATTTTCAATGGAATTTCTCTTTCTGTATCTTGCTTCTGGATTTTGTTGTTATTATATAAATATTCTCATGATTTATGTGGTTTATTTTATACCTTGCAACTTTGCTATGGTTGTTAATTGTCTCACTACTTTTAAGTTGAGCCTCTAGGCTTCTCTAAGTATACTATAATGTCATTTTCAAAGAATGATACTTTTACTTCTTCATTGCCTATTTTTTAAATTATTTTTTTCTCTTACTGTTACACCTAGATTTTTTCATGCAGTATTGAATAACAATAGTGACAATGGACATCATTGCTTTACCCCTGATCTTATTGGGAAGGCTTCAAGTTTATCCTTATTCCAAATAATGCTTGCTCTTGGTTTTAAATAGGTACCACTTATAGTTTTTTAATGCTCTATTGATTTTTAGTTCTTATATTTTTAATGGAAATTGATGTTTTATTTTGTAAGACTTTTTTGCATAATAGTACTGAGGCACACACATATATGTAAGACAAATATATATGACAATATGTATAACAAAGGTTTAATTCACAACAGGTGTCCCGGAAGTGTACTGTCTATGTAAAGACCTCATGAAGACCCTTTTCTGATTGTTTTTGCTCAGTCTTCATTCTCAGAGAGGATCTATGACATAACAAGGGTAATGTCTTGACTTGTGCATTAATTGGATAGAAGTGATGCAGAGCTGTGCAAAGTCATCAGCCTCATTCTCTCTCTGTTGGGTTGTAAACTTTGGTTGTAATCCCAACTATTTTGCCTCCCAGAATATCATATTCTGAGTACTGCACTCCTTTAATGAGATAGCTGCTAAACTTGTGTGATCCTGACTGTGTCTCTATGGCATTTGAATAATTTCTTTCTGGCTGCTTAAAGTATTTCCTATTTGACTGAGGAGCTCTATAATTTTACATAATATTCCTTCAGAGTTTTCATTCTAGGATCTCCTTCAGGTCATGTTTGGTGTTTTTTTTTTCCTTTTTCTATTTTACTCTCTGGTTCCAGGATATCTGGGTTATTTTCCTTGGTAATTTGTTGAAATATGAAAAGAGAGATGCAAAAGCTCAATAAGAAAATGATTGCTTAAAGTTCTCAAGTGCAATCTAATGATTCCATGAGAAAACAAAAAAAACAATAAAACAAAGTCAAAAGAATAAAAAGAAAGCAGAAGCAAATGGAAATACCTCACTGGGAAAACAACTCACCTGGAAAAAAATCCAGGAGAGATAATTAAGGAATCATTGTACTTCCTGAAAACTGTAATTGAAGAATGAGACTAAATATCAGGTTCTTTTGTTGTTGTTGTTTGAATATTTTTCCATCATATTTTTTTAATATCTATTTGGTATTTTACTTTTCCAATTACACATAAAACTAATTTCATCATTTGTTGCTTTTTAAGTTTGAGTTTCAAATTCTCTCCCTCCCTCCCCAATCCCTCATTGACAAGGCAAACAATTTGCTATGTTATACATGTATAGTCGTGAAAAATATATATTCCAGAGTTCTGCTTCCAGGATCCAACATGGTGGAGTAAAAAGGTAGTTGCTCTCACTTCCCTATCAACCTCTGAAAACCCAGATAATATCACCCCAGAAAAACCCTGGAACACCTGAAGTAGAAGAAAGACAGGGAGCAGCAGTGCAGCAGCCCAGCAAACGGATCTCCCAGTGCCTCAGCAAAAATAAGGGAAGCAGTACTACAAAGGGCCCCAGGCCAATAAGCACCCTGCAGCATTCATATGAAAGGAGCTGAAGAAAGCAACCTAAAGTCTTCGTAAAGTCCCAGCCTTGCTGATTCCAAATCAACACCAGGCAAGCTGTAAGAACCCCAGGAAGAGATCCTGATGCCCATGTGGTAGAACAGGCAAACACCAACACCTGAACCTCCCAGTGCCTCAGTGAGGGTGAGGGGAACTGGTGGAACACAGCTCAGAAAACCACTAAGTGCCTTAGCACTCTACCTCTGAGGAATCTCCCAGTGTATTAGCAGAAAGGAGGGAGGCAGTATTGCAAGGTGCCCTAGGCAGATAAACACCCTTCAGCACCCATCGAAAGGAGCTGAAGAAAGTTAAAGGAAAAGAAAAGCAGGCAACCTAGAATTGCCTGAAAGTTCCACCTTCCTGATTCCAGCCCAACAGGAGGTAAGCTGCCAAAACCCTACAGCCACCAATTGCCAACATAAGAGGCCCTAGCACACAAAGCCAGTGACCAAGACCTAGGCTCTCAACACAAGAAGCTTGGGTCAGTGCTCTCTGTTGCCCAGCAGGAGAGCTCAATCTCTTTAAAGGGCAGGGAATAAAGACACACCATGAGTAAAAAGAAATGTACCATAGATTCATATTATGAGAATAGTGAAGATCAAGACAGAAATTCTAGAGCACAACATTGTCAACAAATCCACATCTGCAACATGAAAAGGGAATGTGAACTGGACTGAAGCCCAAAAAGCCTTCTTAGAAGAGCTCAAGAAGGATTTTAAAGTCAAATGAGAGAGGTAGAAGAGTCCTTAAAAAATACAATTGGCCAATTGGAAAAAAAATACACTGAAGAAAACAAGTCCCTAAAAACACAATTGCCATTGAAGAAGGAAGTACAAAAACTAACAGAAGAAAACAATCTGTTAAAAACTAGAATTGGACAAATGGAAACTAATGTCTCTATGAGAGAGCAAGAATCAGTCAAACAGAAACAAAAAAATAAAAAATAGATGAAAATGTAAAATACCTCATGGTAAAACAACGACCTGGAAAATCGATTCAGGAGAGACAATTTAAAAATTATTGGACTACCTGAAAATCATGATAAAAAAAGAGCCTGGACAGTATCTTTCAGGAAATCATAAAGGAAAACTCCCAAAGTCCTAGAACCAGAAGGAAAATAACCATAGAAAAAATATACCCCTTGCCACCTGAAAGAGATCCCAAATTGACAACACCAAGGAATATAATAGCAAAATTCCAAAATTACCAGATGAAAGAGAAGGTGCTGCAAAGCCAGAAAAAACAATTTAAATATCATGGAACCACAGTCAGGATTACACAGGACCTTGCAGCTTCTACATTAAAAGAGGCAGGTGGAACATGATATTCCTAAGGCAAAGGAGCTTGGAATGCAGCCAAGGATCAACTACCCAGCAAAAATGAGCATTTTTCAAGGGAGGAGATGGATATTCATGAAATAGGGACTTCCAAACCTCCCTGATAAAAATACCAGAGCTCAACCAAAAATTTGATATTCAAATGCAATACTCAGGAAAAACATGAAAAAGTAAATGTTACAGAAAGATACAATATGTTGTTAATAAGGGGGACTGTTTACCCCTACAAGGGAATATGACACTTGCAACTCTTGAGAACTGTATTGTTATTACACCATGTTAAAGGAGTATACATAAAGAGGTGGATATTAGTTGACTTTGATGTAATGATAAAAAAAAATCTAATCAAGTGGGTTAAATGGATCCAAATAAGTGGATCAATCTGATCTTAGAAAATGTACTGAGAAAGGAGGAGGCAGACAAGGGTAAATTACATTACAGGAAAAGACAAAAATCCTATTACAGCAGAGGGAAAGAAGGGAGGGAGTGAGCATTTGAACCTTACAATCATCAGATTTGGCTCAAGAAGGGCATAACATAATCAGTTAGGTATAGAAATCTAACTTGCCCTATAGGCAGTAGGAGGGAAAAGGGGAAAGAAAAGGGAGGGGAGAGAAGGAGGGAAGAAGCAGTAAGTAAAGGGGAAGAAAAGGGAAAGGGATAATAAAGGGAGGAGGGACTGAAGGAGCAGTGGTCAAAAGCAAAACACTAGTGGGAGGGGGAAAGGAGAAAAAAGCATAAATGGGGGGGAAAGGATGGAGAAAAAGACACAGATAGTAATCATAACTGTGAATGTGAATGGGATGAACTCTCCCATAAAACAGAAATGGATGCAGAATGGATTAAAAACCATAATCCTTCAATATGTTGTTTAAAAAAAACAAATTTTAAAAAGAGTGACACATACAGGGTAAAGGTAAAAGGCTAGAGCAGAATATATTATGCTTCAGCTGAAGTAAAAAAAAAAAAAGCAGAGGTAGCAATCCTTATCTCAGACAAAGCAAAAGCAAAAATAGATTTAATCAAAAGAGATAAGGAAGGGAACTACATCCTGCTAAAAGGCACCATAGACAATGAAGTAATATCATTACTAAACATATATGCACCAAATGGTATAGCATCCAAATTCTTAGAGAAGTTCAGGTAGTTACCAGAAGAAATAGACAGCAAAACTATACTAGGGGGACCTCAACCTCCCCCTCTCTCTACTAGATAAATCTAACCACAAAATAAACAAGAAAGAAGTTAAGGAGGTGAATAGAACATTAGAAAAGTTAGGTATGATAGACCTCTGGACAAAACTGAATGGAGATAGAAAGGAATATACTTTCTTCTCAGTGGTACACGGCACATACTAAAAAATTGAACATGTACTAGGGCATAAAAACCTCACAATCCAATGCAGAAAGGCAGAAATATTAAATGCATCCTCTTCTGATCATGATGCAATAAAAATTATATGTAATAAAGGGCCATGGAAATATAGACTAAGAAATAATTGGAAACTGAAAAATTTAATCCTAAAAATGATTGGGTCAAACAGCAAATTTTAGAAACAATCAATAATTTCATTCAGGAGAATGACAACAATGAGACAATATACCAAAACTATGGGATGCGAAAAGTTTCTTAGGGAAGTTTTATATCTTTAAATGCTTACATAAATAAAATAGAAAAAGAGGAGATTATTGAATTGGGCAAACAACAAAAACGAGTAAAAGAACAAATTAAACATCCTCAATTAAACACCAAATTAGAAACATTGAAAACTACAACAAAAATTAATAAAATTGAAATTGAGAAAACTTTTGAATTAATAAATAAAAGTAAGAGCTGGTTTTATGAAAAAAGCAATGAAATAGATAAACCTTTGGTTAATTTAATTAAAAAAAAGAAAGAAGAAAACCAAATTACTAGTATCAAGAATGAAAAGGGAAGTACTACCAAGGAAGAGGAAATTAATACAATAATTAGGAATTATCTTGCCCAACTATATTCCAACAAATTTGAGAATCTTAGTGAAATGGATACATATTTACAAAATATAAATTGCCCAGATTAACAGAAGAGGAAGTAAAATACTTAAATAACCGCATATCAGAAAAAGAAATTGAACAAGCTATTCATGAACTCCCTAGGCAAAATATTTAGGAGTCTATCTCCTGAAACAAACCCAGGAACTCTATGAACACAGTTATAAAACACTTTTCACACAAATAAAATCAGATCTAAATAATTGGAAAAAACATTAGCTGCCCATGGGTAGGTCAAGGTAATATAAAAAAAATGACAATCCTACCTAAGCTAATTTACTTATTCAGTGCATACCAATCAAACTACCAAGAAATTATTTTATAGAGTTAGAAAAAATAATAACAACATTGATTTGGAAAAACAAAAGGTCCAGAGTATCAAAGGAACTAATGAAAAGAAATGCAGGGTAATGTGGCCTAACAATTCCAGATCTTAAATTGTATTCTAAAGCAGCAATCATCAAAACTGCTTGGTACTGGCTAAGAAATAAGAAGTTGGATCAGTGGAATAGGTTAAAAATGCAAGACACAGTAGTCAATGACTATAGTAATCTATTATTTGATAAACACAAAAACCCCAGTTTCTGGGATAAGAATCCACTGATGGAAAAAACTGCTGGGAAAACTGGAAAATAGTATGGTAGAAACTAGGCATAGACCCAAATCTCACACCTTATGGCAAAATAAAGTCAGAATGGGTTCACGACTTAGATATAAAGGCTGATACCATAAGTAAACTGGGAGAGCAAGGAATAGTTTACCTATCAGATCTATGGAGAACAGAAGAATTCATGACCAAACAGGGGAAAGAGAACTTTATGAAATGCAAAATAGATCATTTTGATTATATTAAATAGAAAAGTTTTTGCACAAACAAAGCCAGTGCAGCTAAGATTAAAAGGAAGGTAGAAAATTGGGAAAGAATTTTTATAACCAGTCTCTCTGATAAAGGCCTCATTTCTAAAACATATAGACAATCAAGACAAATTTATAAGAACACAAAACATTCACCAGTTGATAAATGATCAAAGTATATGAACAGACAGTTCTCAGATGAAGAAATTAAAGCCATCTATACTCATATGAAAAAATGCTCTAAATCATTATTGATTAGAGAAATGCAAATCAAAACAACTCTGAGGTACCACATCACACCTATCAGATTAGCCAACATGACAAAACAGGAAAATGATAAATGTTGGAGAGAATGTGGGAAAATTGGAACACTAATACACTGTTGTTGGAGTTGTGAAATGATCCAACCATTTTGGAGAACAATTTGGAGCTACACCCAAAGGGCTACAAAAATATGCATACCCTTTCATCCAGCAATAGCACTTCTAGGGCTATTTCTCAAAGACATCAAACAAATGGGAAAAGGACCCATATGTACAAAAATATTCATAGCAGCTCTTTTTGTGGTGGCAAAGAATTGGAAATTGAGAGTATGCCCATCAATTGGGGAATGGCTGAGCAAGTTGTGGTACATGAATGTAATGGAATACTATTGTGCTATAAGAAATGATGAACTACCAAAAAAAAAAAAAAAGAAATGATAAACAGGTTGACTTCAGAAAAACCCGGAAAGACTTATATGATCTGATGCTGAGTGAAATGAGTAGAACCAAGAGGACTTTGTACACAATAACAGCCACATTATGCAATTGCTAAAATTGTTAAACTGAACCCTTCTTAGCATTATGAGGATCTAAGAGATCTCCAGAGGACTCGGGATGGAAAATGGTGTCCACATCCAAAGAAAGAACTATGGAAGTCGAATTGCTATCACTTATTTTTACCTTTTGTTGAGATTTGTTTCATCTTTCTGAAGGTTCCTCGTATTAGTTTTAATTTTTACTTACAACTTCACTAATGTGAAAATGTTTAATGGGTATGTAAATGTAAAACCTATATCAAATTGTGTACCATCTTTTGGAGGGTGGCGGGAGGAAGGGGTAAAAAAACATTTAAACTCAAAAAATATGGAAGTGATTGTTGATAAATCAAAATAAACTAATAAAATTTAAAAAATAAAACATTTTCCCATATTATTGATATTGTGAAAGAAAACTTAGAGATCCCCCCCAAAAAAGAAAAAGATATTTTTAAAAGTATACTTCAATGTGTGTGCAGACTCCATCATGCATTTTTCTGTGAATGGATAGTAATTTTTCATAGTAAGTTTTTTTTTTGGATTTGTTTTGGATCATTGCATTACAAAGAATTTCTGAGCCATTCACTGTGATCATCATACAATATTACTGTTACTGTTTTGAGGTTTCTCCTTGTTCTGCTCATTTCACTTTTCATCAATTCATATAACTCTTTCCAGGTTTATCTGAGAGCATACTGCTCACCATCTCTTATAGCATAATAGTATTTTATCACAATCATGTACCATATCTCATTCAGCCATTCTCCATCTAATGAGTATACCCTCAATTTCTAACTCTTTGCCACTGGGAAAGAGTTGTAAGTCATTTAACCACTTTTTTTCTTGAGTTTCTTCATCTGTTAAATGTAAATAACAAAAAAAGCACCTACCTCTCAAAAGTATTGTAAGAATCAAATAAGATAATATTTGTAAAGAATTTTTCAAAACTTAAAGCACATTGCACATGCTACCTATGATCAATATCATTTGATTGAGATCCCAGAAGAGTCATTACTTAGAGCTAAGGGTTAGAATTATTTTTAAGACTTGTACTTCTAGCTTTGTCTAGATGATCAGCTTTGGGAAACTCTGTGGATTGGGGGGAGGGTTGTGGAATCACATAAAAGACCCTGATCCATGAGACAGATGGCTACAGTGGAAAGAATGTTGGATTTGGATTTAGAATTCATGAATTCAGTCCTGGATCTATCATTTACTACCTAAATGACCTTGCCTAAATCACTTCTCAGGGCTTCCATTCCAGCATCTATAAAATTAAGCAGGTGGATTGGGTGAAGTCCATGAACTATGGAGGGATCTTTTCCTGCTCTAAATGTAAGATTCAGCTTTTTGTGTTTTCTTTAACTTTGGCTTTCCAGCCTTTATTTCTTTGTGTGTGTATATGGTATGGAGTTTGTGTGTACACATTTAAGCATATATATATACATATATATATATATATATATTATATATATGTATATATATATATATATATATGTATATATATATATATATATATATATACATTATATAATACATATATATGTATATATATATATATATATATATATATATATACATATATATATATATATATATATATATATATATATATATATATATATATATACATATATGTGCGGGAATGTTTGCATATGTGTTGTATATTTGTTTTGGGGAATACAGAAATTTAACTATGAGGCTGAGAATCTTTGTCCATTCTTCTGTTTTTTTTTCCCCTTAGATTTATGATGGGAATCATTGTTCTCCTGTCAATCACTAAATATTTAAGTTTTTTCTATGTGACAGGTACTGTGATTAGCCCAGGGGATACAGAGAAAAGTAAAAAAGAAAAATATAAAAATAATCCCTTATCCTAAAGGTGTATATATTCTAATGGGGGAGCAAACTAAGGCACCTCATGCCATTGACCATCTCAGACATAAACATACAGCCAGAAATAAACACTTTCCCCCTATAAGTGAAGGACAATCTCAATGAAGTGGCCACTGTCCTTAACTCCAAGCATTCTACTAGAGCATTTCTCATTAAACTGTGCCAATAATTTCAGCAGTTTAAATGGCTCCTAGGCTTGGAAATATCAGACTTTCTGCCTCACTTGTTAGCATAGTCGTTGCAAAATAGAACTGTTTTCTCCTTCATATGAAGTCTAGTGCACAAAGCCTTGCTATGTAGTGCAAGCAAGTAAGTGGAACACACACAGGACCTAGGGGGATTTTCCCTGTTGATCATAAGTCCAGCTGCCCCAAATAGAGCACATACAACAAAATCAATTTTGCTTCCTAAATACTCATGAATGTTTCTCTTCCAAATTGAACCATCTGACATACTCTGCAAAATGCCCTTGAGTCTTTAAAATGACAATTTCAGCTTGTGATCAGGAGTTAGGGATTGCATCTAAAGGTTTCTCCTCAGCCTGGCCTTCATCCATAGGAAGTCCTAATTCAATGAGAAGTCAGGGCAGAGAGAGAGAGAGAGAGAGAGAGAGAGAGAGAGAGAGAGAGAGAGAACAAAAGAACTACTTACTACCAGGAAACTGAACAATACCATACCTAGAAGGTTTCACACTGAGAGAGATAATTAAACACTGAAAATATTGGATTTATGCATCCATAATATTTACTTCATGCTTGGTTGCTTTTCTGTCCTTCTTAATTAGGACTCACCAGCACTTTAACTTTATAATTTAGTATTATTTTTTATTAAAAACTTACATTCCAGGGGGCAGCTAGGTGGAGTACCTGCCCTGAGGTCAGGACAACCTGAGTTCAAAGCCGGCCTCAGACCAAACTCTTGACACTTACTAGCTGTGTGACTCTGGGCAAGTCACTTAACCCCAATTGTCTAAAAACAAACAAATAACAAGAACAAGAACAATAACAAAAAAAAACCTTACATTCCTGCAGATTGAAGTTTGTGTACTCAGTAGTCATTTTTGTTCATTTTGTGAGATTGTGAAAATAGTAAGATACCTCTTTTATTGCGGAAAATTCATTTCACAATGATAAATTGTCAGGACTGAAAAAAAAACAGTGGAAATTTCTATTTTTTTTTAATAGACAGGGAAACCAAAGGTTAGAAAGGTTAAGTTTCTATAAACCTGAATCACTGACTTTTTACCAGACATCTACAGTACTTGGATGCCCATAGGCATTTCAAAGTTAACAAATACAATTCTGACTTGACTTCCTCTCCTCATTTATCCATCCTTCTTTATAACTTCATTTAAGAAAACATTTATTGGTGCAGCTAGGTAGCGCAGTGAATAGAGCAGAGGCCCTGGAGTTAGGAGGACCTAAGGTGAAATCTGGCCTCAGACACATAACACTCACTACCTGTGTGACTCTGGGGAAGTCACTTAACCCCCATTGCCTCACAAAAAAGAGAAAAAAATTATCTATTTATTTATGTGTTCATCTATCTATCTATCTATCTATCTATCTATCTATCTATCTATCATCTATCTATCTATGTCTGTTCAGCTCCCTCTCTCTCCTATGTATTTGGGTTAGGGCACCTTTATGATACCAACCTCATTTTTTTTTACTTTAGATTTAAACTTGAATCTTTTCTCTCCCTTAGTCTTTCACTTATCAATCTATCAGTCAAAAACATACATTTATTAAAGGTCTACTGAGCATCTGTCCCTATGTTATGTACTAGAGATACAAAGACAAAATCAAAATGATTCTTATTCCAATCTACTCACAAGGCTTGCTGATTCTACCTGCATAACACTTGAGGCGTCCTCTCCCTTCTTTTCATCCTCACAGCCACCATACTGGTCAGTCCTTCTCATTTCCACCATTACAACAACCAGGTCATTAATTGCCCTGAGGCCAGTCATTCCTCCTTCCAATGCATCTTCCACACTATTTCAAAATAATATTCTGGAGGCAAAACTCTGATTGCTCCCATATTTGCTCAATAAGCCGCCACCTATTCCCTATTTTTTCTAGGACATATCACAAACTCTTAGGCTTGACATTTAAAATGCTTCACAGCCAAATTTTTTCCCGACCTTTTGATATTATTATTCTTTAAACCCTCAGTAGCCAAACTGATCCATTTACCATTCACCAAAATCAACATTCTATTTTCCTTTTTCTTTTAGATTCTATAGCTTCCTTCCAAACTTGGGCCATCACTTAGCTACTGTGGGAGCCCTTTCCTAATTCCTAGAGTTGTTAGGTTCTCTCACTCTTTAAAATATCGCAAATTGACTTATCTATGTGCATATTGCCAGTACCATGTAGTAAAATATATAACTATTGAGAACAATGGCTTTTTCTTTGTTTTCTTTGCATCTCCAGTATCTAGCACTGTGCTACACAACACATATTTATCAAGTGCTTGTTGTATTGAATTAAACTAATATGATTTTTTCCAGGTTCCCATCACTAATATTTTTCTTGAGACAGAACTTGAACCCAGTTCTCTTGGCTCATAGTAATGGCAGCTGTTTTTTTTTCCCCCTTGCATCATGCTGGTAGTCATGGGGAGCTGCAGACAAAATATCCTCTCTTCCTATCATTCGCAGTGTTCCCAACAAATCTCAACTAGAGATTCCATATGCTCACTGGTCACAGAAGAAAGTAAGATGGAAAAAAAAATCTTGATTTTGGCAGGAGTTCTTACCTATTTCTGGGGGGAAAATATTGTGGCTTTATATGTCTTAATTTTCACTAACCCATAAATGTAACTCAGTATTTCCTTCAGTTATGAACAAAGGCAACACCTATAATTTATAATAAGATAGGTTTCATCTACCTGCCAAAAGGAGTCCATCTCTCTCTGTCTCTCTCTCTGTCTCTCTCTGTCTCTGTCTCTTTCTCTCTCTTCCTCTCCCTCTCCCTCTTACACACACAAAGACACACACACACACACACACACACACACACACACACACATGAAGATCTCCTGGTTTAGAGGGAAATAATCTAACTATTGCCAAAGTTTTAGATTTAGAATGGATATCATCAACCATTTGACCCAACATAGGACTGAAAGATTCTCCTCCAATCACATTTCTGACAAGTAGTTGACTAGTTTCTGCTTTAAACTTCCAGTAGGGAGAAACTCTGACCACTCAAAGTAGGGTCCTTTATAACCCATCTCCCTCTAGCCCTTCTGACATTCTTTTTTTTAGGTCTTGATTTTTATTTATTTTTTATTTTTTATTTATTTTTATATTTTCTTTTTTATTATCAATGCATTTTGATTTATCAACAATCACTTCCATAAGCTTTTGAGTTTAAAATTTTTCTCCCCCTTCCTCCCCACCATCTCTCCCCAAGATGGTGCACAGTCTGATATAGGCTATACATACACATTCCTATTAAACATATTTTCACATTAGTGATGTTGTCAGTAAGAATTAGAACCAATAGGAGGAACCACCAGAAAGAGGAAATAAAACCCAAAAGAAGAGAAAAAGATAGCAAATAATATACTTCGATCTGCATTCAAATTGCATAGTTCTTTCTTTCGTTGTGGATAGCATTTTTCATCACAAGGCCTTGGAGATGTCTTAGGTCCTTGTATTGCTGGAAAGGGTTAAGTTTATCACTATTAGTCATTGCACAATGTGGCTGTTATTATGTACAATGTTCTCTTGGTTCTGCTTACTTCACTCAGAATTTGACCATAAAAGTCTTTCCAGGTTTTTCTGAAGTCAACCTGTTCCTCATTTCTTATACCATATTACATTCATATACCACAACTTGCTCAGCCATTTCCTAATTGATGTGCACCCTCTTGATTTTCAATTCCTTGCCACCGCAAAGAGAGCTGCTATGAATATTTTTGTACATGTGTGTCCTTTTCCCATTTGTATGATCTCTATGGTATATAGCCCTAGAAGGGCTATTGCGTGGTCAAAAGGTATGCACAGTTTTATAGTTCTTTGGTTATAGTTCCAAATTGTTCTCCAAAATGGTTGGATCATTTCAGAACTCCACTAACAATATACTAGTGTTCCAATTTTTCCACATCTTCTCCAACATTTGTCATTTTCCTGTTTTGTCATGTTAGTCAATTTGATAGGTGTGATGTAGTATCTCAGAGTTGTTTTGATTTGCATTTCTCTAATCAAGAGTGATTTAGCGCATTTTTTCATGTGAGTATGGATGGCTTTAATTTCTTCTTTTGAAAACTGCCTGTCCATGTCCTTTTATCATTTATCAATTGGGGAATGACTTGTACTTTCTGGCACTGTTACACCTTTGCCCTCTCCATGTATATGAGTTAGAGACTCTGGCCTCTTTTCTCTTCCTTATCCCTCATTGAACATTATCGAAAAAGAAAACAAAACCAAACCAAAAACCTCTTCTGTACTTCATCTATGGACACTGGCTTTTCTACTTTCTTGGAACTGGCTCCTTCCTCATCTCTGGTTAAAGGCTTCCCTGCCTGCCTTCCAGGCCTAGGTGAAATTCTGCTTTCTTCAAGATGCCTTTTTCAGGATTCCTTCCAGTTTAGCCAGTCTATATCTTGTGTATTCAGAGTTGTTTCATGTTGTCTTTCCCATTAGAAGGTGAGGCCCTTGGAAGAAAGGGCTGCTTTTTCACTTTCTTAGTATCTCAGCACTTAACATAGGGCCTGGAACATAGTAGGTTTTTAATAAATGCTTCTTGGTTTACATACTTCAGAGCTTCAATATTTAGACATGTTTCCCCTGAATATTCTATTGCATGAATATCTCTAATTCTTTAAAATGGTCCTCATGCTGACACTTACCAAAGACTTTTCACAAGCCTGGTTCTCCTCTTCTGTTAATTCTCCAACTTCTCATTATCTTTTTTAAACTGTGGATCCCCAAACTGAATACAGCACTTCACATCCAGAAGTCTCTTGTGCTCGATTCCTTCCTGAATGCTGACTCATTTTCCTATGGAGAGGCACAGGTCTAGGAATTGAGGATTTAAAGGGACCTTCAGTGTCAGAATAGGGTGAAATCCAGCATTTGTCCTGCATTATGTATAATCCCATAGGGACAAGAGCATCTGAAATAACCTATACCTAAATCATCCTTTTCTGCTTTCGGGAGAGACAACCAAGTGATCCTGAAAACCACTACCATGGTGGGGAGAGACAGGGGGAAAGAAGAACTGACCTCCTCTGGGATTATCTGAAGCCAGGCTGATGCTGAGGGAACAGTAACTCATCTGAAATTGATTGTATTCTTGGCATGTTGGCAACTGGGACCTCCTGAACAACATGAAGACCAGGTAGTAACTGGTGATAAAGGAAATTTAGTGGAATAGAACAAATTTGTCACCAGGATTAAATATGAATTTAGATACAGCTGAGTCACACCCTTGAACACACCCTGAGAGTAACTTATCTTTTTATACAACTTCAAAGTTGGCAAAATATTTTCCTCACATCCCCCTAAAAGTCTTGTGAGCAGCCTCAACCCCAAGAAAGAAAAGAAGAAAAAAAAAGGAATGCTAAGCAATGGTTAGAGCATGGGTCTGGAAGTAAGCAAGTCCTGGGTTCAGGTTCTACCTCTAAAAAGTACTAGCTATGTGACCCAAGGCAAGTCACTAAGCTTCCCCAGAGGTCTTTGATGACTCTAAAAGTAGAAATTACAGATGAGTTACAGATCTGTGCCAATGAAATGAATTTACATCCAGAGACCTTCCTCTCTTGTTTGAATTGTGTGTTGAAAGTCTTCACTTCCCTCCCTATATACCACCAAGAAAAGCAATCAGTAAATGTTTATTAAGTCTTTGCTGAATACCAGGCACTTTTCCAGGCCCTGTGGATACAAAGACACAAGAGAGTATCCCTGTACTAAAGAAACGTACACTGTAGGGTTGAGACAGGAAGCAGTGTGCTCCCAAGCATTTACATGCACATACACTTAAAAAACAACTTGATTTCATGGCAGTTTGTACTTGGAACAGAGTAGGTTCTTAACAAATTATTGATTATTATTATTCATAACTGTGGGAATCAGGATGAACTCTTAAATTCAGAGACATTTCAAGTTAGCCTTTAAATGGGCTAGAGTTACCAAGAAGCTGCAGTGAGGAGGAAATATTCTAGGCAAGGGGGAGGGGGAGGGTGCTGCCTTGGCAAATGTGCCAAGGAGGGAGATGGAATGAGGTATACAGGGAACAGTAAGTAATAAAAATACATAGTGTTTTTTAATTTGCAAAATGCTTTAGTTATGATTTTTCATTTAGTAGCATTATAAATAGGTATGATTTTAAGAGATGGGAATATTGACAGTGAGAAAGTTTGACTTGTAGAAGATCACACAGTTTAAAAGGGACTCAAGTAAGATCCACACTCTTGTCCTCCTACCTCTCAGCCCAGCACTCTAGGTATGATACTTCCTAAGTAATGGCCTTTAAGCCAAAAAGTTGAGCTTTCTAAAGCTTAGATGCTTTGCTTATAGCCACACAACTAGGAAATACTGAAATGGGGCTTTACACTGCATCTGTTGCTTCTCAATGAAGTCTTCTGTCCACTCTGCTTGGACACGAGGGAGTTCCCATGGGCCCCCTCCAGTAATATTTTAGGGCTAGTCTTGAAAAAGGCTAGGTGGGTGTGTAGCAGCAGGACAATGTTCACCTTTATCAGGAATACCAGAGCCTTTCGCTCTGTGGATCAGAGTGGAAGCATCACACCCAATTACTCCATTGAAATCTCTTCTAGAATCCTCACAATCCTGAGCTGGTCAGTTCCTTAGCCAAAGAGGCAGACTGAACTGCTCTATCTTATTCATGTTACCTTTTTTGTGAGAGGTGATGAGTCATGGTGAAGGGGCTGCAACAATTCAATGAGAGTTGGTGGGCTTTCCGTTCCTTGGAGCTCTCCAGTAAGGACCTGGCTGACCACATGGCAGATAAGTCACAGAGCACAATGTTCCCCTCCTGGCTGACAAGGCCCTTTTGTTTTTGAGACTGGAGAAACAAGGCAGGGAGATCAGTGGTCAATCCCAGCTCTGCCATACAGCATTCCTGAGACACCAGCTAAGCCTTTAACCCTCTGCTCCTCCCTTGGGAAAATATCCAAGACAACAAATGGAAAAGCTTGTGCCAATTAGCATTAGCAGAGGGAGTTTTCTCAACAGGAATCAATTTTCTAACACAATTAAATCACAGTGTGTATGTATATGTGTGTGCATGTGTTTAAACCAGGGATGGGGATGCAGTGGAGACTTCATCAAAATACTCCCAGATTGACTTGTTGGCTCCAAAGTTTCCTATTGTATGAGACAAAGAGTAACGTTTAAAAGATTCATGGTGTGTTGTGGGGGCATAGATCCCAAATTGAGACAATGATTAGATAGTGTAAAACTTAATGGGGTTTGAGGAGAAGCCCAAGATGGGTGAGGAAGGAAAAAAGTTTTTGAGGGTAAGTGGAAGGGCTTCAAGAGTAGCTTCACTTCTTGATCATTTCTTCAAGGCCTTGTTGTTATGTCTCCCAGGTCTCGTGGGAGGCAATTGTCTCTCCTGATATCTGCCTTCATAGTCTCTGTCTCTGCTGTTTTCTCATAGCATACTTTTCGTACTGAAAACCGGCGAAGATCATCACTTAATTATCACGGCTGAAATGTGGATACTTTATATCAAACACAAATACATGGAAAAATGTTATTTTGAGTCAGTTATTTTGAGTACTTAAAAAAACCCAGACATTTGGGGCCCATAAATATTCATGATTGCAAATCAAATATTATAGTTATCATACAAATTATGTGATGCAACATACTTTAGGAAGAAAATTGGGGGAAAAAAAGACTTTTCAGTAGAGTTTTTTTTTCATAAATTGTGTACTTCAAAAAGGCAGGATGGCATCCAAAGGACTTAGAAACTTCTTAAACTAAGAATAAAGAAACCACATCTGTCTCCAAATGTCCCTGTTTTCTAAGGAGGGATAGAATTTTGCTTTTGTCAAGAAAGCTTTCTCCCAATAATTTCTTCGCTTTTCCTGCTCCATGGAGCAGGGTTGAAATCTGGCAAGAAAAGTCTAGGAAGTGGATAAAAATCATGGGAAAAGAAGACACAGTGTTGATTTCTACATGGACTTACTTTAGAGGAGGAAGAAGGCAATACTTGTCGACATGCTGGAGTGTTAAAGAAGCAGCAGAAAGATCAGTCTACACAGGCAATTCAAATGCATTAACTCAAACTGGAGTGGGTATGAACTGAGAAGTGAGTGCCTGTAAGGTAGTCAAATAGGCTGTTTCTTTGGGACCTCTCCCTTCCTTGTTGGAATTCTTGTGTTTGTCTCTAGTCATAGATTCTGTATGAGGTGAACCTTCAATGAAGGCAAGGCCTTATAAACTCCAGAAAAAAAAGAAAATTCAGTGGATGCCCCACCTCATCCATTGGTTTCCTCCTCTTCTTTGTCCTGTCAGCAGCAGCAATCTCAAGTCTAAGAATGTTTCTTCCTTCCTTAGACTAGTACTTACTTAAGAGTACACAGATATCAATATCCTGAATTCCCTCGGAAGTTTTTTTTTTTTTAACTTCTTTCCTAACCCCATCTGTCACAGTGACTATAAGTATGTCTTTCTGTGTATGTGTGTGTGTGTTGGGAGGAGTTCTTCTAGGATCAGCTTTCTAATTCAAGGGCCACACTGCAAGTAAGCCCCACACTTCTTCAATACATCTTGCCCTGTGTAAAAAAAAAATGGCAGGTATACCTCTGTCCTCAGGTTAATTATATATTTCTCAAAAGTTAGCTTGAGAAAAAAAAATATAAAAATACATTCCAGTTTAAGTACCTGTTTCTTTCACTGATTTAGAACTATCCAAAAAATTAGGTAAAGAACAATTATTGCAGCAGTTCTTAAGGGCAATCCATCAGTGATCCAGCATTTATTAACCATCTATTTAGTACTGTGCTAAGTGTTGGACGCACAAAGAAAGAGCAAAAATGGTTACTGTCTTCACAGTTCTTACAATCTAATGGACAAGAACCTGTAATTCAATTTGGGAATCTTAATGTCTCTTAGCATCACAAATGTCGAATGAGGAAAGTGTTTCAGTGACACAAGGGGATTGTACTGGAAACAATGAGCAGGTAGACACATAGCAATTGTGATCTGATCTTTCTATTTGAGAAGATGAGAAAATTTGTGTATAACACTTCTATTTTATTTGTTTTGTTTTGTTTTTTATTTTGCTAGGCAATAGGCTTAAGTCACTTGCCCAAGGTTACATAGCTACTGTTATGGGTCTGAGGCTGGATTTGAACTCAGGTACTCCTGACTCTAGGGTCAATACTCTATCCACTGTTCCACCTAGCTTCCCTATATAACTCACTTCTTAATTTTACCACATATTAAAGAGAATAAAAAGACCCTATTTTAGATGAAAGGGGAAAAATCCAAGAAGGAATATAAGAAGTAAAATATTCAAAGGCATTTGAAGTGAAATAGGACCAACAGAAAGTAGTTGGAAAGTGAAAGAACATTATACCATCATATAAGAAAAGGAATAGAAAGTGTGAATCATTGGAGCCACAAAATAAGTCTGACATATTTCCCATGAAGAGAAGAGTTAGACCTTCTGAAGAAGGAATGACACCTTCTATTCCAGAGAACAAAATTATTTTTGAATAGGTTCTAACATATTTAATGAAAACCACTATTGGATTCAGAGGCAAGAAGTTTCCATTACAAGAAGTGACTTTCTATATGAGAAGGTTGGAGAAGGCACTGACATAGCCCTAGATATTTTGTAAATCTCCCATGATCACACATCTAAGATATGAAGAATATCCTGCCAAGAGTGATGAATAGTGCCAACTACTACCTACTTCTGGTGATTCATTTGAGGAGAGCATATATGACATGAAAAAAAATTGGAAAGAATCTCTAGGAAGAAGGAAGTTCTGGTCAGGAAACCTAAGAAATTGGCATCATAGGAGTTATTTTCTTCTCTTCTTCCAGTTAAAGTTTGGGACATTGGAAGAAAAAAGTATGTTATGGAAAGGGAAGTTTGGCTCTAGTGATGATTTTTAAAAATGACATTTAGATAATGGCTCAAGATACTAGAGTGATGTGCTTTTTGGCTAGAGAAAGGGTGCATCTCATGAATATATTTTACTGAAGATGGATTGATTTGAACATAAGGGCTACAAAATGGAAGTGAAGGCTGGAAGAGAAAATGTCCAGATAAATCTATAAAACTGGATATAGAGAACATCAAAAAAATCAGACAAAAGCACAATGGGAGAAAAGAAACTCACTAATTTACCAGGGAAAGTGATTTGGAAAACAGGATGGAAATAATACTCATGGTCCTATGTCTTAAAATACAGAATTATGAAATTATAAATTGAAGTTCTGATTTAAGACATAGAGTCAAATAGAACCTCATAGGTATCATAAAGAGCCAGAGAAAATATATTCATTGAAGAATTATTGAACAGAAGACAGAGTTGGTTAGGATCTCAAAGGCTGCCCAATCCAACAAATATTAGAACTTGCATCCACAAAGAACAACCCTTCTCACATTTGAAGATGTCCAATCATGGAAAACTCAGTAGACCATGAGGGAGATCATTCCACTTTTTGGACAGTCTCTCTTTGGAAAGACAGCCTTACTTAGATTCTCAAGATCATTGTTTGAGTTCCGACTCCAAGACTTAAAAAAAAAAAAAAACATATGGCCCTGACTGACCTCACTGAGCTAGAGTTTCCTTATCTACAAAATGGGAAGGTTTGCATTACCTGTCTCATAGTTTCAGAGAGGAAATAATTCTGCATTTTAGGGAATAAAATTATAATATAAAGTACTCTTTAATGTGACTGTAGTTTCCACACTATTTAGGAATACATAGACAGATGGATGTAAGTGATAGATAATAGATAGATAGATAGATAGATAGATAGATAGATAGATAGATAGATAGATAGATGTGTCTCAGAGAAGCTCACATTCTACTAAAGAAAGCAGGCAAGTTCGTAAGTATGGAAAAGTTTACTGGCAATGCCTTTGTAGCCTTACTTGGACACTTGGAGAAACACCAATTAATCAACTAGATTGATAAGAACAGAGATGTGTGTGGATGCCTCATCATCCACTTTCTAAAAGCTAGATCAACACTCACTCTATCACTATCATTTAAATGAAAACAATAAAGTAGTTTAATTTCTTGGATATTTTCCTGTCCTATAGTCAATGTTTCTCTTCCTGAATGTTGCTGTCTCAAATTATGAAAATGAAAATTAAAAAAAACATTGAAAAAGAAGCAACTATCATTTTGGCTTCTGAAAGACATTGATATTTTTTTTCAGACTCACATACCAACAAATAAATAATGATTAACTCTCTAGTTGAATTTTATAATTACTTTAAATTTAACTATGAAATAATTTTATAATTACATCAAAATCTACTCTTATCTTAAGCAGTATTTCTCTCTCTCTCTCTCTCTCTCTCTCTCTCTCTCTCTCTCTCTCTCTCTTTCACCCCCTCTTTCTCTTTCTCTCTCATCTCTCTCCCATCCTCCATCTCTCCCTTATCTGTCTGTCTCTTTTTCTCTTCCTCTTTCATAAACTGTGATCTAAGAATTGCCTAAGTTGTCAATAGATTTCAGTATTAATGGCAAGACGAGCTTTACAAATAAAAATCTCAATTTCTCTCCCTTTTTAAAAAAAATTGCAATTGACACAAAACTCTTTTCTTGTGCATATTTTCTGTCTACAAATAGCTTTGTAGAGGCTGTATCTTGAAGGATTCAAAATTCTTTATTGATAAAAGAGCATTGTTGGCTGTGGGAATAATTTATCTCATTCACAGAGCTGCTTTTTTAATAAGGAAAAAAACAGAAGATTAAACTTTTTAAAAAGCTCATAAAAATGGTCAAATAATATGAATAGGCAGGTTTTAGATGAAGAAATTAAAACTATCTATATTCATATAAAAAACTTTAAGTCACTGCTGAAAAGAGAAATGCAAATTAAAACAACTCTTGGGTATCACCTGCCTCATATCAGATTGGCGAATATGAAAGAAAAGGGGAAAAAAAAAACAACTCTGAGGCACCACTTCACTCCTACCAGATTGGTTAACATGGAAAAAAAAAAAACAAAGGAAAATGATCAATATTGGAGAAGATATGGAGAAATTCAAACACTAATGCATTGTTGGTGGAGTTGTGAACTGATCCAACAATTTTGGAGAGCAATTTGGAACTATGCCAAAAGGGCTATAAAGCTATGGATATCCTTTGGTCCAGAGTAATACCACTATTAGGGCCGTATCCCAAAGAGATAATAAAAAAGGAAAATGACCCACATGTACGAACATATTTATAGAAGCTCTTTTTGTGGTGGCAAACAATTAGAAATTGAGGGGATGCCCATCAATTGGGGAATAGCTGAATAAGTTGTGGTATGTGAATGTAATGGAATACTATTGTGCTGTAAGAAATAATAAACAGGAGGATTTCAGTGGTCGGAGCCAGGAGAACATTGTACCCAGTAAAAGCAACATTGTGTGATGAGCAACTATGATAGATTTAACTTCTCTCAGAAATACAATGATGCAAAATAATTTCAAAAAACTCATAATGGAAGATGTTATCCACATCCAGTGAAAGAATTATGGAGTTTGAATGCTTAATGAACAATACTCTTTTCCCTTTTTTTTCCTTTATCCTACTAGTCCATTTTTGTTCTGGTTCTTCTTTCACATCACGACTAATGTGGAAATATGTTTACTATGATTTTACATGTATAATCTGTATCAGATTGCTTGCTGTCTTTAGCAGCTTCTATATTAAGGGACCAGACAGCTAGGAATATAATATTCTGGAGGTCAAAGGAGATAGGATTAAAACTAAGAATCATCTACTCACAAAACTGAGTGTAATACTTCAGGGGAAAAGATGGATATTCAGTGAAATAGAGGACTTTCAACCCTTCTTGATGAAAAGACCAGAGCTGAATAGAAAATTTGACTTTCAAATACAAGATTCAAGGGAAGCGTGAAAAGGTAAAAGAGGAAAGAGAAATCATAAGGGACTTATTGAAGTTCAACTGCTTACATTCTGACATGGAAAGATGATATTTATAACTCATGAGACTTTTGTCAGTATTAGGGTGGCTGGAGTGAAAAAGAGGAGAGAGAGAGAGAGAGAGAGAGAGAGAGAGAGAGAGAGAGAGAGAGAGAGAGAGAGAGAGAGAGAGAGAGAGAGAGAGAGAGAACAAGGTCAGTTGAAGATGAAGGGGTGATATCTGGAGAATAAAATTAAAGGATAAGAAAGGATTATACTGGGAGAAGGAGAAAGGAAGAGGTAGAATAAGATAAATTCTCTCATATAAAAGAGGAAAGAAAAAGCTTTTATCATGAAAGGGAGGAAAGGGGAGGTGAGAGTGAATGAATTAATCTTACTCTCATTGGATTTGAGTTAAGGAGGGAATAACACACAAACACACACACACACACACACACACACACACACAGGTATGGAAATCTATCTTACCCTACAGGAAAAAAAGGGGGAAGAGATAAGAGAGGGGGAGATGATAGAAGGGAGGGGAAATTGGGGGAGGAGGTAAGGAGCAAATGCTTTTGAGGAGGGACAGGGTCAAATGAGAGAATAGAATAAATGGGGGGTGGGATTGGATGAAGGGAAATACAGTTAATTTTTCACAACATGGCTATTTTGGAAGTATTTTGCATGACAACACAAGCATAACCTGTATCCAATTGCTTGCCTGCTCAATTAGGGTGGATAAAGAGGGAGGAAGGGAGAGAATTTGTAAATTAAAGTTTTAAAATTGAATGTTAAGAATTGTTTTTATGTGTAATTTGGAAATAAGATATACAGGCAATGCAGTATAGAAATCTATCCTGCCCTACAGGAAAATAGAAGGGGAAGGGGATAAAGAAGGGTGTGTGATAGAATGCAGGGCAGATTAGGGGAAGAGGTATTCACAATGCACACTGCTTTGGCATAGGGGGAGGGAAAGAAATAATAAGAAAGAGTTTTACTAAATTCATTTTATTACACTAGTATTGTTTTGGTACCTATAACAGGGAAAGCAGAAACAGAAAAAGAAAATAGAACAATTTCTTTAATGAATAACATTGAAAATATTTTAAATAAAATACTAGAAATTAAATCAGTCTATCATAAAGATCCTACATTATGATCAGCTATGTTTATTTTATTTTATTTTATTTTATTTTATTTTATTTTATTTTATTTTATTTTATTTTATTTTATTTTATTTTATTTTTGGTCTAGGCAATGGGGTTGAGTGACTTGCCCAGGGTCACACAGCTAGTAAGAGTTATGTGTCAGAGGCTGGATTTGAACTCAGGTTCTCCTGAATCCAGCGCCAGTGCTCTATCTACTGTGCCACCTGACTGCCCTGATCAACTATGTTTCATACGAGGAATGCAGGGGTAGTTCAATATTAGCAAAATTTTCATGATAATTGACTATATCAATAACAAAATCAACAGAAATCATATTATTATCTCAAAATATGCAGAAAAAGATTTTAACACAATACAACACCTATTCTTATTTAAAGAAAAAACCTTAAATAAAAACCATAGGAATCCATGAAGCCTTTTTAAGAAAGATAAGTAGTATATGTCTAAAATCAAGAGCAACATTAATCTTAATGGGCATAAAATTGAAGCCTTCACAATAAGATCAAGAGTACAGCAAGGATGTCCATTATGCCCACTATTCTTCAATATTGTACTAGAAATTTTTGCTGTAACAATAACATAAGAAAAAGAAATCGAAGAAATAAAAACAGGCAGATCAAACAAAACTATCACTCTTTGCAGATGATATAATAATATATTTAGAAAAGCCTAGGTAATCAACTAAAAACTACAGGGACAATTAACAACTATCACAAAGTTGTGAAATGTGAAAAAAATCCACATAAATTATCAGCATATCTATTTATTTTTAAAATACTGTTTTATTTTTCTCCAATGCCATGTCAACAAAATTTTCAGCATTCATTTTTACAAGGTATTGAATTCCAAAATTTTCTCCCTCCTTTAAAAAATTGTAGTGAGTTTGAAATAGTTTATGTATGCAATCATATAAAAAAGTATTTCCATGTCAGCCACAGTTACAAAATAAGAAACACATGAAAATAAAATAAAACACAAGAAAGAATAAAGTAAGTGAAAAAATATGCTTTTATTTTCATTAACAGTCTGTCAGTTCTTTTCTTGGACATGGATAGCATTTTTCTTTGTGAGTCTTTTGTATTTCTCTTGGATCATTGTGTTGCTGAGAAGGGCTGAGTCATTAATAGTTGATCAGCACATAATGTTGCTGATACTGTGTGCAATGCTTTCTTGCTTCTGTTCATTTCATTTTGCATCAGTTTCTACTAGTCTTTCCAGGTTTTTCTGAAATCTACCTGTTCATTTTTTTTTATTGCATAATAGTATTCCACTACATTCATATACCAGAACTTGTTCATCCATCACCAATTGATGGGGATCCTCTCAATTTCCAAGATTTTACCAACCTGAAAAGGACTGCTATAAGCATTTTTGCACACATAGGTCATTTTCCATTTTTATGATCTCTTTGGGATACAGACCTAGTAGTGTCATTGCTGGGTTAAAGGGTATGCACAGTTTGATTGCCCTTTGGCCTTAGTCCCAAATTGCTGAATGGTACGATCAGTTCCCAACTCCATCAACACTGAGTTAGTGTCCACATTTTCCCACATTCCCTCCAACATTTATCATTTTCCTTTTTTGTCATATTAACCAATCTGATAGGAGTGAAGTGGTACCTCAGAGTTGTTTTAATTTGCATTTTTCTAATTAAAAAAAAATCTTTCAAGCACTTTTTCATATGTCTCTAGATATTTTCAATTTCTTCATCTGAAATCTTCCTGTTCATATCCTTTGATTATTTATCAATTGGGGAATGGCTTGTGTTCTTTAAATCTGACTCAGTTTTCTACATGTTTGGGAAATGAGGCCTTTATCAGATACTTGCTGTAAAGACTGTTACATAACTTTATTCTTTCCTTCTAATCTTGGTTGCAATGATTTTGTTTGTACAAAATCATTCTAATTTACTGTAATCAAAATTATTTATCTTGTACTTTGTAATACTCTACATCTTTTATTTAGTAATAAATTCTTCTTGTCCCCATAGGTCTGACAGGTAGACTGTTCCTTCATCTTCTACTTTACCTGCGGTATATCTTTATATCTAAATCATGCCAAAGGTTTGTCATATCTAACTTTTCTAATATTTTATTTAACTCCTGTATTTCACATTTATTTTTGGTTGGATTTATTGAGTTTTGAGAAGGAACAGTTTTGAGGTCCCCCACTAGTATAGTTTTGCTGTCTATTTCTTCCCATAACTCACTTAACTTCTCCTGTAAGAATTTGATGATATACAACTTGCTGTATATATGTTTAGTATTAATAGTGTTTCATTGTCTATAGCACCTTTTTAGCAAGATGTACTTTCCTTCTTTATCTCTTTTAATTTGTATATGTATGATATATATGACATATATATAAACACATATATACACACATATATATACACACACACTCACATACATATATACAGATACACACACACCTACACACATATATTTGTTTTTACTTTTTCTGAGATCAAGACTGTTACCCCTTCTTTATTTTGTTTTGTTTTTTAATTTTACTTTAGCTAAAACATAACATGTTCTGCTCCAGCCTTTCCCTTTACTCTGTGTGTGATTCTCTGCTGCAAGTATGGTTCTTGTAAACAATATACGGGTTTTGGATCCACTCTGCTCTCCTCTTCCATTTTATAGGAGAGTTCATCACATTCACATTCACAGCTATGATTACTACCTGTGTACTTCCCTGATCTTTTTTTTTCATTCTGTTTGTCCTCTATCTACTTTCACCTTTTTCTCCTCACCAGAGTTTTGCTTCTTTCTACTACCTCCTCTGATCTATCATCCCTTCAGTCAGTCCCCACCTCCTTCCTTACTTGATTTCCACTCCTACTTACCTGTCGGGTAACATACATTTCTATATTCAACTGACTGTGTAAATTATTCCCTCTTTGAGCCAATAATGATAAGAGTAAGATTCAAGTGATTCCAATCACCCACTCTCCCAACTTCCCTTCCACCGTAATAGATCTTTTGAATCTCCATGTGAAATAATTTACCCCATTCAACCTTTCCCTTCCTTCTGTACCGAGTGTATTCCTCTTTCTAGTCCCTTAATTATTTTAATGTCTTGTCTCTTTATTATTTTTACTATCATGCCTTCAAATTTATCTTATACCCTTATCCTCTGTCTTTGTATATTTCTTCTGGATGTAATATTAGCGATACAATTTTTAAGAATTACAAGTATTATCTTCCTGTGTGGAGATGTAAATAGTTTAGTTCTCTTGAATCCTTTATGTTTTCTTCCCTTTTTTTTTTTTTTACCTATTTATGTTCCTCTTGGGTCTTGATATTGGAGAAAAATTCTTTGGTTTAATTCTGGTCTGAAGCTTGAAATCCTTCTGTTTCATTGATTAACCATTTTTCCCTTCATGTATTATGCTTAATTTTACTGGGCACATGATTCTTGGTTTTAGAACAAGCTCCTTTGCTTTCCAGAATACTGTGTTCCATAACATCTGAACCCATAATATTACAGCTGTCAACTCCTATGTAATCCTGATTGTGAGTCTATGATATTTCAATTATTTCTTTCTGGTCACTTGGATTTTTTTCCTTGACCTGAGAGTTCTGAAGTTTGGCTATAATATCCCTGGTAGTTTTTATTTTGGGTTCTCTTTCCTGAGGTGATTGGTAGATTCTTCCAATGCCTATTTTGTCATCTGTTTCCATGACAACAGGGGAATTTTCCTTAATGATTTCTTCAAAGATGCTATCTACATTCTCCTTTTGATTATGGCTTTCAAGTAGTCTAATCAGTCCGCTGGCTCTATGTCCCAGGTCACTTGTTCTTTACATGAGGTATATTACATTTTCTTCTATTTTTTTTGATTATTTTGAATTTATTTGATCGATTCATGAGGTCTTATAGAATCCTTAGCTTCCACTTGACAAATTCTAACTTTCAATGTTGTTTTCCTCAATTAGTTTTTGTACTTTATTTTACGTTTGCCCAATTGTATTCTTTCAGTAGTTATTTTCTTCAGTGGATTTTTGTATCTCCTTTTCCATTTGGCCAATTCTACTTTTAAAAAGTTTTCCAAGCTATTGACTGTTGTTGGGTTTTTTTGTCTTTTTAAAAAAATTCTTGTATACATATAATATATATATATATGTATATATATATATATATAATATACATATATATATATATATATATATATATATATATATATACATATATATATATATATATATGTATGCATATATGTATATTTTGGTTGAATATATACACACATTTAATTCACAATAGATGAAAAAGTAGAGCTTTCTGTCCCAAAACTTCATTTCACAAGTTCAAATTACTTTTTCATAGATATTTAACACACTAAGTTTCTTCTTTTTTACATGAAATATAGAAATATTCAAAATTTTCTACTTCTATTTTGGTTATTTTCCTCCACATTTCACCAAGTTCAAGAATTAATTCAGCTCTCCAACAAAAGAACATTCTTTGAATGAATACTACATCTCAGGGAATGTCCTGTATACTGAAGTGGAGTAAGAGAATAAAGGAATTAGTGTTTCTGCTTTCAAGAAACTGACAGTATAATCTAGGAGACAAGGCAGGCACACAAAGAGCTAAAATACAAAGAAATAAATGAAAAGTTCGTAAGAAAGTTTCAAACAACATTTTCTCCCAACACAATTAGAACCTTTATGAAGACTTTAACACATTTCCCAGTAGCATGTGAAAACATTTTTTTAAGCATATGTTTTTAAAACTTTAGGTTTCAAATTGTCTCCCTTCCTCCCTCCCCACCCACCCTCATTGAAAAGGCAAGCAGCTCAATATAGTTTATACATGTGCAGTTATGCAAAACATTTACATAGTAGACATGTTGTTAAAAACTAGCACCATTTCCCTTAATCCTATTCTGCCCTCCCATTTATTCTATTCTTCCTTTTGACCCTGTCCCTCCTCAGAAGTATTTACTTCTGATTACCCCTTTCCCATCTGCCCTCTCTATCATCCCCCTGCTCTCTTGTCCCCTTCTCCCCTATTTTCCTGTAGGGTAAGACAGATTTCCATACCGAAATGAATGTGCATATTATTCCTTCCATAAGCCAAATCCTATGAGAATAAGATTCATTCATTCCCTCTCACGTTCCTCCATTTCCCCTCCACTGTAAGAGACTTTTCTTTTCTGTTTTTTTTGAGATAATTTACCCCATTCTACATCTCCCTTTCTTCTTCTCCGAGTATAATACTCTCTAATCCTTAATTTTATTCTCCAGATATGACCTTAATCTTCAACTCACCCTGCCCTATCTATTTCTATCTCATCATCATCTATCTATCTATCTATCTATCTATCTATCTATCTATCTATCCATCTATCAATCTATCCACATAATTTTTTTGCCTCCAACTACCCTAATACTAACAAAGGTCTGATGAGTTATAAATATCATATTTCCATGCCAGAATGTAAACAGTTCAACCTTAATAAATCTTTCATGATTTCTCTTTCCTATTTACCTCCTCATGTTCCACTTGAGTCTTGTATTTGAAAGTCAAATTTTCTATTCAGCTCTGTTCTTTTTATCAGAAGGCTTGAAAGTCCTCTTTTTTACTGAATGACCATTTTTTCCCTTGAAGGATTATACCCTGTTTTGCTGGATAGGTGACTCTTGGTTGTAATAATATCTCCTTTGCCCTCTGGAATATTATATTCCATGCCCTGCAGTCCTTTAATGTAGAAGCTGCTAAATCTTGTGTTATCCCGATTGTGTTTCCACAGTATTTGAATTGTTTCTTTATGGCTACTTGTAATATTTTCTCCTTGACCTGGGAACTCTGAAATTTGGCTGTAATATTCCTAGGAGTTTTCAATTTGAGAGATCTTTCAGGAGAAGATATGAGAATTCTTTCAATTTCTATTTTGCCCTCTAGTTCTACTATATCAGGGCAGTTTTCCTTGATAATTTCTTGAAAGATGATGTCTGAGCTCTTTTTCTGATCATGGCTTTCAGATAGTCCAATAATTTTTAAATTCTCTCTCCTGGATCTATTTTCCAGGTCAGTTGATTTTCCAATGAGATATTTCACATTGTTTTCTAATTTTTTATTATTTTGGATTTGTTTTACATTGTCCTGATTTCTCGTAAAGTCGCTAGCTTCCAATTGCTCTATTCTAGTTTTTAAGGAAGTATTTTCTCTAGTAATCTTTTGGATTTCCTTTTCCATTTTGCCAATTTTTCTTTTTAGGGCATTTTTCCCCTTACTGTCTTTTTGGACCTCTTTTGCCATTTGGGTTAGGCTGTTTTTTAAGGTGTTATTTTCTTCAGTATTTTTTTGGGTCTCCTTTAACAAGCTATTGACTTGTTTTTCATGATTTTCTTGCATGACTCTCATTTCTCTTCCCGGTTTTTCCTCTACTTCCCTTACTTGCTTCTCAAAATCCCTTTTGAGCTCTTCCAAGGCCTGGGAACGATTTCTATTTTTTCTTGTAGGAGCTTTGACTTTGTTGTTTTCTTGTGGTTGTATATTTTGATCTTCTTTTTCACCAAAGTAAGATAATATAGTCTGACTCTTTTTGCACTGCTTGCTCATGATCCCAGCCAATTACTTGAGTTTTAAAGTCTTTGTTAAGGTAGGAGTCTGTTTCCAATGTGGAGAATTTATTGTTCCAAGCTTCGGGGGTTTGTGCAGCAGTTTTCAGAGATACTTGCAGGGACCTGTAAATTTTCAGTTCTTCTGGGTGGTGTGATAGGGTGCGAGGTGTTTACTCCTTTCCTCGCTTGTGACCACAAGTACTCCTCTCTGTCCTGTGACTGTGATGAGGGTTTTCTCTCCACAGCCACTACAAGCTCCACGACACCAGCGCTCCTCCTCACTCCAGAACTGCCGCCCAGAACTGTAACCCAGATCCAAGTACGGGCAAAGCAAGAGATTCCTGCCTCATCACTGGGAAAGAGATCCCTGCAATCCCTCTCTGATCACCCCTGGATTCCCCCCTCAGTCTATGGGCTGGAAGCTTAGGAGGCAGCTGCCCCCCCCAGGGCCATGCTCTTGGGGAATGGAGCTAAGACTGCGTTCCTCTCTCAGAACCACAGAAACAGACTTTTCCCACTGACCTTCTAAGTTGTCTTTGGTTTTCCTGGATTGAGGAGTCTCGAAACCACCACAGCTGTCCACAATTCAGTCCTCTGGGGCCTGCTCCAGGTTTGCTGCAGGCTGCAAGCCCACACCACACTGCACTGTGCTACCAGCATGGTGCGATTTACCTTTCTCATCAATCATCCAGGTTGTCTTGGCCTGGGAATTTGTTTCACTCTGTGTTTTTGTGGGTTCTGCTGCTGTAGAATTTGTTTAGAGCCATTTTTTATGAGCATTTGGAGGGGTTTGGGGGAGAGCTCATGCAAGTCACTGCTTTCAGTCTGCCATCTTGGCTCCGCCCCTTGCTTTTGACTGTTTTTCCATAATTCTATTGCATCACTCTCATTTCCTTTCCCCATTTTCCTTCTCTCTCATATGTTTCTTAAGGTCCTTTTTGACATCTTCCATGAGTTCTTTCTGACTTTGAAACCACGTCCCATTTTTCTTTGGGGTTTTGGCCATAGGTGTTCTAACATTGCTGTCTTTTTCTGAGTTTGTTTTTTGGTCTTTCCTTTCACCAACATAACTTTATATGGTCACATTCTTTTTTTTTTTGATATTTTTTTTTTTTTTTGCTTTTTCCCTTTCTTTTAAATCTGTGCTCTTCAACTGGGATGGAAGGGACATTGTCTCAGACTTCTTGTGCCTATGGCTGCAGGCCCTGCTTGTTTACCTGGTGCTGTACTACTGTTTCTCTGAGGGCCCTGGGGAACTCTTGTGTTTGTGGCTGTGCTAAGCAGGTAGAGCGGAGTGTGGCTGGTGCTACTAGAGGCTTTAGGCTTCTGGCAGTTTACCTGTTACTCAGTTGGTGTAGTATTGGTGGTGTGTGATGTATGTTGAGGTCTGGGGAGGATTTTCTGCATTTCGCTGGGGCTGTGCTGAATCACATGGGGGACTGGTCACTGGAGGATGCCTGTTTGCCTGGGCCTACACTGAAGTACATGGTAGTACTAGGAACAGGGATCTTCTGATTCCCCTGTCTATATTAAGGCACGTGAAATTCCTGGTGTTGGCATTTGCCTGTTCTACCATACTGGGGCTCAGTATCTCTTACTGGCTTGCTGAGGTGGGGCTTGCTGCTGGGTTACTGGAATACTTCCTATCCTGGAATGTGCTTCCATTGTACCCATGAGAGATAGACCTTTCTTGTCAATCTACCAAGTTTCATGGGCATACAAGATTGGTTCATCCCATCTTTTTCCTGGTTCTGCTGTTCCAGTATTTGTTTTGTGGCACTATTTTATGGTTGCTTGAAGGTGAACATAGGAGAGTTATACTGATTTACTGCTTACTTCAACAGCTTGGCTTCTGGGATGTCCCAACATATTTATTTAATGCCAGTAAAAAACAACAGCAAGATACAGAAAGATAAATTCCATTTAAAATTACTGCAGACAATATAAAATACTTGGGAGTCTACCTGCTAAGATAAACCCAGGGGTTATATGGACACAATTACAAAACGCTTTTCACACAAAGATATCTAAACAGTTGGATGCATATTAATTGCTCATGTGTATGTGTCTATGTAATAAAATAGATGATTCTACCTAAATTAATTTATTTATTCAGTGACATAACAAGCAAGCTGTAACAAAATATAGAGCTAGAAATAATA